>NC_068347.1:32221947-32542808 GCF_014633365.1 Diospyros lotus | reverse complement strand
AAATTTCTAAATTGCACAGGACTACAGGACTCGGTGAAAGGAAACAAGGATATACATACTATTTGAAACCCTAAATGTAACGAGCCGATTAATTAAAATTTAATGGCATTTTGGGTAAAAAGGAGCAATTATTTTTGATTAATTGAGGAAGGAGAAGTCGTGGGAACGAACCCGCGACTAAACAAATTCAAAGCTGGGTTTATGATAAAAAAAAAAAAAATTCGAAGCAACCCAGCTAGCGCCAGGCCTAGGCGCACGTGTGCGCGCACCAAGCAGGCCGCATGTAGGCAGTGGCCATGCGGCCAAGCGCTTGCACATGGCCACGCGGCCAGGCACGGCCAAGCTCGCCACGCAGGGCAGCAACCACGCGTCCAACCTATTTTTTTGTCCAAAAAAAAAATGTAAAATTTCTCCCATGTGCCTTACCACCTCTCCTACCCCCCTTGGCCTATAAATAGGCCATTGATGCTTGAGTGAAGGGGAGTTTGGGGGAGGGAGAGAAGGTGGATTTTTTGTGGTTTGGGCTTCGGTTGAGTCACCAACGACCCCGGTACGCTGCAAAAATTAAGGAAAATAATTAAGGCAAGTTCTCTTCCTAGTTTTTGCAAGTTCTTATTCCTATCTTGCAAGTTCAGTTTCTCCCTCTTCTCAAGTTCATGTTTTTAATTTGCAAGTTCTTATTCTTATTAAGGCAAGTCCTTCTTCCTCTTTGTTCCACTTAGGAGGCAAGATCTCAGTATTTTTATTAATAAGCAAGTTCTTATCCCTATCTTGCAAGTTATTTTTCTATTTTACAAGTTCAGTTCCTCTTTTATCAAGTTTATGTTTTAAATTGCAAGTTCAATTCTCTATCTCTTGTTATTGCAAGATCCTACCTCTTATTTTTTTAAATTGCAAGTCATTTTCCTATTTTACAAGTTATTTCCCTTTTTCTAGTAAATTATTGCATGATTTACATTTATACCTATTAAATCTCAAATAGGGTTTTATATCACCCTATCTTTCCTTTGGAATGATGCTTTATTGTGGACATGCAAGGGTTTGATGTTGTCTTGCATGAATGTTGCCCTATTGTGCATATTGTTTCATTAATTGCATGTCATTTATATATGAGAAGTTATTACGAATATGCATGTTATGATAATGCATGAAGCATATACATGAAAATAGTTTTTAAAAATATATAAAGGCCTCATGATGCGCACAGCGAACGAGTCCGCAGGATATATCCGCAAAGAAAGTGTTGAGCTCAAAGTTGGACTTCAGTCTTAAGTTTATGTTATGGACTTCGATCCCAAATTTATGTTATGAACTTCGGTCCCAAGTTTACGTTATGGACTTCGGTCCCATGTTTATAGTTCTAAAAAGTACTACATATAAGCATGGATGCATGTATCATCATTTTATCATGTGAAAGTACCTTAAATGACATTAATGTCTCTTTTGCTTCTTGATACCCATGACTCTTATGCTCGCTTTCTTCCAGTTATACTTGTTGGGCCTTATGGCTCATGTTTGCTTGCATCATTCCAGGTAAGGGTAAGGCTAAAGTAGAGGGCAAGCCAAGTGAATCAGGATCCATGGGGTAGCAGTATGTACAGAGCCGTCTCAATCAAAGGTCCTTGGGGAGCGTTTTGTGGTGTGTAATATTAAGTTTTGCTTGTTTATGTTGTACCCCTGAGGGGATATGGTGGGTTTATGGACCCTAATGTGGTGAGTAATATTGGATCACTCTCATTTATGTAAGCATATGGACACTATTGTGTTGTCTATGAGTAAGAACGTATGAGTGTGACTTCCGTTGTTAATATCAAGAAGGATGTGTAATGTTTTAATGGGTTTTAGCATTTATGTCATCTTGTTGTGGGTCCCTAGCTAGGGGCGCCTACACTAAAAGTTCAACTTTATCCATAAGTCATACACGCCTTGCTTTCTTCTTTCTCTCTGATGCACTAAATATAGATTCACGTTGCATTTTCTTATCCTCACTTGGATCACATAATTGGTTATGCACTTTCTGATCACTGAAGCATTATATGTGTCATAGCATATCAAATGCTTCTCCTAATAAAATATTGGGCTTTTGGATATTCATCAACATATGCCCCCCAAATCAATGATAGTCATAAGAGCTTCTTTATCTAGATGATTTCTTTCTCTAAAATATTAAGCTTGATTTGATAGGCAAGAGATCAAGAATCAAAGGAATTTTTAATCACTTGACACTTGGAGCAAAATCCTTTAAGACTCTAAGAGCTGGTTATTTTACTCCCCTGCGTAATGCTCTCGGCAATGAAAGCATCTAAGAAAATGCTGAAATCATTGCATATATCTGCAACCTAGATTCAAGAATCTCATAATTAGGACTTCAAAAGCCTTCTCTGGAATGATCAATAGGAGTTATGGGCAGATTTCAGAACTACAAGCCTAAGCAAAACCAGGATCAAGACTGTGGGGATAAATAGTTTTCAAACAGATGATAAAATTCTTGGTAAGACTTGAAGACAACCTGACAAGGAGAAAGGTGCACATCCATTCAGGTTCTTTTTTCTGTTTCTCAAAATCAGGTAAGTTCCATTCTGGCTGGAAAGCTACTAAAAAATTGGAGATTTCAGATCTAAAGAAACACTGCAGGAAAGGAGTTTCATAGCCACCAAAATGCAGAAAAAGGCTCCAGCTCCATGTGAGAATGAAGGTGTCATGTTTTCAAGAACATCAAAAGGTGACAAAAAGAAGGTCTGGCCTTATGAACTGATTTGGGGTGGAATGAAGCCAGTATAAACAAGGCTTCAAGTTGGCCAATGCTACCCACGCACGAGCTACATAGAATAAAAAGCCTGTAAATCATGCTTTTTACTATGAGTGTAGGTGAACTCCATGTTAGACATTGATGGAAGAGAAAATCGAGAGATTTTCTTATTGCAACAAGTCGTCAAATAACAGTACATCAAACCAACTATATAAATAGCTATAACAAAAATAACCAGAAACAGTTACACCTACACCTGCTAGCTATACAACGCAAACAGTAAAAATATGTACAATATCTAATACTCCCCCTCAAGATGGACTGTGAATATCCTTTACAGCCATCTTGGACAAGAGGGGAAACAGCAAAGAAGAAGGCAGAGCCTTAGTGAAAGCATCGGCTTACTGGTGCTGAGAGCGTATGGGCATAAGCTTGATCAGCCCTTGAGAAACCTTATCCCGAACAAAATGGCAATTGATCTCGATATGTTTTGTCCGTTCATGAAAAATGAGATTGGAAACAATATGAACCGCTGCTTGATTGTCACAGAAAAGAAGAGCCAGGGATGAAACAGTTACACGAAAGTCCTGAAGCAACTGTTGGAGCCAAACCAATTCACTGGCAGTGGAAGCTAATGCATGGTATTCAGCTTTAGCCGACGAACGAGATACAGTAGATTGTTTCTTAGCCTTCCAAGAAACAAGAGAATCACCGAGGAAGATACAAAAGCCAGTGACTGAGCGTCGTGTGTCCAAGCAAGAACTCCAATCGGCATCAGAAAAGGCCTTCAAACAAATAGGAGAAGAAGAGGAGTAAAATAGGCCCTGACCAGGATGAGGCTTGATATAGCGAAGCAAATGATGAGCAGCTTGCAGGTGAGGCAGGCGAGGCTGAGCCAAAAATTGACTCAATCTATGAACGGCAAACATGATATCATGCCGTGTTAAAGTCAAATAGAGAAGACGGCCAATAAGACGTCTGTAGGCAGAAACATCAGTGAGTAGATCACCCTCAAAAGCACTAAGGGAAGCCTTAGGATCCATAGGAACAGAAGCCGGCTTGCAGGCTAAGTAACCAGTGTCCTCAAGTAACTGCAGAGCATACTTTCCTTGAGATAGAACAAGGCCTCTGGCAGATCTAGCAATTTCAAGTCCAAGGAAATACTTCATACAACCCAAGTCTTTGAGTTTGAATTTACTACTAAGATAGGATTTTAAAGAGTCAATAACTTGAGAACTTGGACCCGTGATGACTATATCATCAACATAAACAAGAACAGCGACAAAAGAAGAACCGGACCCTTTAGTAAGCAGAGAGTAATCAGCTTTCAATTGAGAAAACCCAAATGCAACAAGAGCTTGAGAGAATTTAGAATACCACTGCCTCGAGGCTTGTTTAAGGCCATAGATAGATTTGTGGAGCTTGCAAACTAAGATACCAGCCTTAAGAGAGGACTCCCCTTGTCTGTGGTAACCAAGAGAAAGATCCATATAAACTTCCTCAAATAGATCTCCATTAAGGAAAGCATTGTTCACATCAAGTTGAACAAGCTGCCAGTGTTGACTAGTAGCCAATGCCAATAGAACTTTAACTGTAACAAACTTGGCAACAGGGGAAAATGTGTCAAAAAAATCAAGGCCTTCTTGTTGGGTATAACCCTTAGCAACTAACCAAGCCTTATATCATTCTATAGTACCATCAGACCTATATTTGATTTTATAAATCCATCTGCAACCAATAGAGTGTTTTCCGGGTGGAAGAGAAACAACTGACCAGGTATGATTGGCTTCCATAGCAGCCAATTCATCATGCATAGCATCCCTCCAGTGCTGAAACTTTACAGCTTGATGATAAAACTGTGGCTCATATTGAGTGGAAACATTCAGCACAAAATTCTTGTGAGAAGAAGAAAGAGAATCATAGGACAGGTACTTAGACAAAGGATGAGATGTATTAAATGTAGGCATAGTTGTTTGAATCAACAGATTGCAGTGAAAGTCACGTAGATAAGATACAGGTAGAGTGATTCTCGAGGACTTGTGGACAGAAGGAACTTGAGGCACTGGAACAGGGGAATTGAGCAGAGGAGAATCAATGGGTTGATCAAGAGAAGAAGCAGCCTCTTCAGTAGGAATTGTAGGAAAAGAAGGACAAGGATCAAAAGAAGGAACAGGTAAAACAAGGTCAGGAAAAGGGTCCACTAAATTTTCAGAAGGAACCACAGTGTGAAAGGGGAAGATGTCTTCATGGAAAAGAACATCTTGAGAAACAAAGACTTGTTTGGATTGGAGATCATAAAGTCTGTAACCCTTGAGGCCTGGAGGATAACCAAGGAAAACACACAGCCGTGCTCTAGGGTGAAATTTGGTGCGATGAGCAGTGAGTGTAGAAGCAGAGGCTAAACACCCGAAAACCCGAAAATGGGAATAGTCTACAGCAGATTGATACAAAATTTCATAAGGGGACTTATTTTGAAGCAAAGGTGAAGGCGTTCGATTGATGAGAAATGTAGCTGTGAGGACACATTCAGTCCAAAACTCAAGAGGGACCCTAGACTGAAAATAAAGAGCACAAGCTACATTCAACAAATGCTGATGCTTTCTTTCTACCACAGAATTTTGCTTAGGTCTTTCCACACAAGAAAACTGATGCAACACGCCCTTTTCATTAAAAAAATCAGTGAATGCTAATTCTGGAGCATTATCAGATCTGAAGCTTTTGATGGTAATATTGAACTGAGTAGAAACCATATTAAAGAACTTGGGAATAACAGAAACAGCATCTGACTTTTGTTTAAGCAAAAATATCCATGTAAAACGACTGCAATCATCCACCAATGTCAAGAAAAACCAGTGACCGGAATGAGCTGTAACATTATAAGGCCCCCAAATATCACAATGAACCAAGTCAAAAGGAGACAGCCATATGATTGTGCGACTCAAATAATAACCTTCTTTGCTTAGCTAAAGGACAAATATAACAGGGAGTGGCTCTATTAAACTTTGTTATATCACAATGTAACCTTTCTTGCAACTCATGTAATCTGAGTATGACAAATGCCCGAGTCTATTATGCTAAATGTTGTCTGAAACAGTGTTTACATGGGTAGAAACTAAGGAATTACATGCTGCATTATTGAAAGTCAGAGCAGCAGAATTAAGCACATATAGGCCCTCCAATCTGTCACCCTTGCCAATCATCCTCTTGTTGTGTAGATGCATAAAGAAGAACCAATCAGGAAGGAAACTAACAGTAAGCTGAGAATCTTTCATTAGGGCACTTGCAGAGAGTCAATTGAACTTGAACTGTGGTACAAACAACACATCTTTGAGGATCAACAGAGACCTTAGTCTAACATCACTAGAAAAATTTACAGGGATGCAAGAATGATCAGGCAATGTAATAGTGGAATTCCGAATGAACTTTAGAGAAACAAAAGCATTAACATTGGAACAAATGTGCCGAGTAGCTCCCAAATCAACTATCCAATACTGAGGAGAGGATAAAACAGAACTTAGAGATACTGAAAAACAAGTACCTGTGGTGAAAGAAGTACTTGCACCATCGGTGTCACCAGGAGGCTTGAGGGAACTAGCAGGATGGCCAGATAACACAGAAATCAGCTGCTGGAACTGATTTGTGTTGAGACTCTAGATTAAGTTCCCAACTGCATCTTGAGAGTCAGGTTTAGGCTCAGAATGTGAGACTTGATTAACGGCAGCATTACTATTAGAATGAGGAAGATTATTATGTCTCTGCCTTGTCTGATAACCAAGAGGATACCCATTAAGCTTGTAGCATTTGTTAATGGTATGGCCGTGAATTTGACAGTGAGTACAGAATGGTCTACCTTTCCTAGGAGGACCTTTGTAACCCCATGGATTATTACTCCCTCTACTGCCCCCATTATGCATTCCAGGGTTGTAATTTCCTTTGGACACATCAGATTTTTTAACAGCAAATGCCATATTATTAGCAGAATCAGTATTCAAATTAAGATTGACCCCAATCTTCCGTTGATGTTCTTCTTGAGAAACAAGCGCAAACACTTTATTTATAGGTGGCAGAGGATCCATAAGAAGTAGTTGTCCTTGGATTTGAGAAAAAGAATCATGTAACCCCATGAGAAAAGACATGATATACTCCATTTGATAATAGGAATTAAGATCCTTAACTCCACCATAAGTGCACTAGCCACAAGTACAGACCGGCCTATAGTTGTTTAATTCTTCCCATACAGTTTTCAATTTTGTGAAGTAAACACTAACAGAACTTTGATCTTGAACAAGATTCATCAGTTCACGAAGCAACTGAAAAATTCTAGGACTGTTCCTCTGTTGGAATCGATCTTTAAGATCAAGCCAGATCTCTAATGCCGAATTAGAGTAAATGATACCAGCCGAAATTTCTTTAGAAACAGAATTCAGGATCCAGGAAATCACCATGTTATTGTTCCTAATCCAAGCATGGAGAATGTTCGAATTAGTACCTTCAGGTTTTGGAATAGATCCATCAATGAACCCTAGTTTGTTCTTCCCAGAAAGTGCGATCAACATTGCTCGGCTCCAGGAGGCGTAGTTATCTCTGGTCAGAGGCTGCGATACAAGGACCAAACCAGGACTGTCCGAATGATGAAGAAAATAAGGGCTAGAAGGTTTGACGATGGTGGAATGAATAATCGAGGTCCTATGAACAGTGGAATCATTGGATCCAGGCAAGGCCATGGCAATCGAGGAGGACAACAGAGATGATGGAAAGAATGATCAAAAGAAATGGTGGATGAAAGAAGGACAAAGACGATCTATGAATTTCAGACAAGGATGACAACCCACCCTTATACCATGTTAGACATTGATGGAAGAGAAAATCGAGAGACTTTCTTATTGCAAGAAGTCGTCAAATAACAGTACATCAAACCAGCTATATAAATAGCTATAACAAAAATAACCAGAAACAGTTACACCTACACCTGCCAGCTATACAACGCAAACAGTAAAAATATGTACAATATCTAATACTCCAGTCAAGGAGAGTGCATCACACAGACCGAACAAGGAAGGGTATTGAAACAAGTCTTTGGAAAATTCAGGAATGCTTGCTCAATTAATTCCAAGAGGTTTTAGAGAATATATACAAGTTCTAGCCTAATCTCTTTCCTATAAAGTAGGAAAGGATTTGAGCTATCTACTCCTGAAATCTAGGAAACACTATCTCCTAAAAATTAGGAGATAAAAATAGATACAAGATAATATTTACAACAATTATCTACTACTAAAAACATCCTAGGATAATCTTGATATCTACCAAGTCTTGTAAAGCTTCTCCACTCCTTATCAATTTAGACTTCTTCTTCTTCTTTTTCTGAATTCTCGTCCAACACTCCCCCTCAAGTTGGCGAATAGATGGAAGTCATTTCCATCTTTCTAATTAGGAACTCAATGGCTGGTTTTGCAACCATTTTTGTTAAGACATCGACCACTTGATCACTAGAAGGTATATAGGACAAATTTATCCCTCCTTCAATCTCCCTTTTTATAAAGCTTCTATCAATTCTTACATGCTTCATTCGATCATGTTGCGTTGAATTTTAACAATGCTAATAGTAGATTTTCTATCACTAAATACCTTTGTTTGTTGAGATAGAATTATCCCCAAGTCTTCCATTAGTCTTTCTAGCCAAATCACCTCACATATCCCATGCGCAATAGCCCTAAACTCAACTTCGGCACTACTGCAAGCCACAACTGATTACTTCTTGCCCCTCCATGTAACTACATTTCCAAATACCTTAGTACTATACCCTAAAGTGGATTGGTTGTGATCTCTAGATCCAGCCAAATCTGCATCCACATAGCCTTCAATTCCCCTGTTTTCAGTTTTCTTGAACATCAATCCCTTCCCAGGTGTCCCCTTTAAATACCTTAGAACATGTTGAACAGCCTTCAAATGTTTTTCAGTAGGTGAATGCATATATTGGCTTATTGCACTCACTGAATAGGCTATATCTAGTCTAGTTAGGGACAAATAAATTAATCTTCCAACTAACCTTTGATACCTCTTTTTGTCCACCAGAGCATCATCACCATTCTCTTCAAATTTCCAGCCTTTCTCTAGGGGAGTTCCAGCTAATTTACAGGCTATCATTCCTATATCCTTTAGCAAATCCAAAGTATATTTCCGTTGTGAGATGAATAGGCCTTATTTGCTTCGGGCTACCTCCATACCTAGGAAATACCTCATGGTTCCTAGGTCTTTTACTTCAAACTCAGCCTTCAATTGCTCCTTAAGATTATCAATTTCTTGCAAATCATCCCCTGTCATAATAATATCATCGACATAAACAATCAATATAGCCTTTTTTTCCATTTTAATTGTGCTTAATGAACAAGGTATGATCGGATTGGCCTTGTTTGTATCCTAGCCAGTTAAGTGTCATGCTAAATTTATGGAACCAAGCCCTCGGTGATTGTTTTAGTCCATAGAGGGACTTCTTAAGTTTGCACACACTTCCACTATCAACTTCTTGCTCAAAACCGGGGGGAACCCTCATATAGATCTCCTCATCCAAATCTTCATTAAGGAAAGCATTCTTAATGTCAAATTGGAAAAGGGGCCAATAAAAATTTACAACAAGAGATAATAATACCCGAATGGAGTTTAGCTTAGCAACCGGGGAAAATCTCTCTTCATAGTCGATACCATAGGTTTGAGTAAAGCCTTGTGCAACCAACCTAGCATTGTATCATTCAATACTTCCATCAGCCTCGTGTTTTATTATAAATACCCACTTACAGCGATCAATTTCTTGTTTGGTGGCAATGGAACCATCTCCTAAGTCTTGTTTCCCACTAAGGCAGCCATCTCTTCCATCACGGCCATTCTCCACTTAGGATTATTCATAGCAGTTTGAATATTCTTGGGGATGTCCATGCTGTCAATCTTAGCCACAAAACTCCTAAACTGTGGATACAATTTTGCATATGTTAGATGATTAGACATTGGGTATTTAACACATGATCTTACCCCTTTCCTCAATGCTATAGGAACAGCCCAATCCAAATCATCTTCTCCTCTAGCATTGCTGTCAGCATTGAGTGTGGCTGTCCCCTTGTCATTATCAGTGTTTTCCTCTGAAGGACCAGCCTCAAAAAGTGATGGCTGGTTTTTCTTTGGTTCTGGCTGGCCTTTAGGTCTTCATGAGTAGAAAAATAAAGGGTTAGGGTTATTGGTTGTTGATGTAGGTGGGGGCTGATGTGGGGCTGGATCAGAATCTGAGGTATGGTTAGAATTATGTTCTACTAGTGTGTGATCATGAGACACTGAGTATTCTCCCCCTTGAGAACACACTGGTAGAAAAGGATCAATGGAAAACAAAGGAGGAGAAGGATCATTCGGGACTATTTGAGGTGTGGTAGTGGAATAAAATGGATGATCCTCATAGAATGTCACATCAATGGAAGCAAAAAATCTGTGATTAGAAGGACAATAGCACTTGTATCCCTTTTGAGAGGGAGAATACCACACAAAGATGCATTTTTTATCCTTAGGGTCCAATTTTGCTCGAGATAGGGCATTGTTGTGAACATACACAATGCATCCAAAGACCCTTGGGGCAATAGAAAGAAAGGAAGAAATGTTAGGATACACAGTGCTAAGGATGCTAAGGGGTGTTTGGAATTGTAGGGTTTTTGAAGGGAGACGGTTGATTAAGTAAGCGGCAGTGACGACAGCTTCTCCCCAATAGGAGTGAGGAACATTTGTGGTAAACATCATGGCTCTAGCCACTTCTAGGAGATGACGATTTTTTTCTTTCAGCCACACCATTTTGTTGGGGTGTATTGGACAAGAGCTTTGGTGAAAGATACCATGCTCGGCCAAGTAGTTCGTGAAATCATTTGAAAAATACTCTCTGCCATTATCGATTCGAAGGATTTTTATAGAAGTTTGAAACATATTCTCAATTAACTTGTGAAATCGTTTGAATATGTTACAAGCTTTTGATTTTTCCTTCATTAAATACACCCAACAAGTCCTAGAATGATCATCTATAAAAGTAATAAACCATCTAGCACCTGTGATATTAGGTTGTTTAGAGGGTCCCCAAATATCACTATGAATTAAATAGAAGGGTTTAGAGGGTTTACACAATTGAATAGGATGATGTCATCTCGGTTGTTTAGCAAGAGTGCATTGTTCACATGTAAGAATCTGCTCTTTATTGCTAAAAAAATCAAGATACAAAAATTTAAGGTAAGGAAGGCTAGGGTGTCCTAAGCGTTTATGCCATAACAAGACTTTGGCATTTGTGCTTACACTTAGGATAGCTTTATTTAAAGAGGAATTAGGAAGATCTATTGCAAGACAATAAAGACCGTCCATCACTTTAGCATTGCCAATCATCCTTCCCGAGGCTTGATCCTGAAAAACACAATAGGAATGATAGAAAATTACATTGCAACTCATATCCTTAGTGATCCGGCTAACTAATAGCAAATTATGTTTCAAACCAGGAACATGTAGCACAGAATTTAGCTTCAGTTTTGACATACCTACTGTTCCCATACCCAAAACTGGTGAAGTGGTTCCATTTGCCATAGATATGTTAAGGGACGAGGCACATAGGGTATAATCAATCATAGACTTTGCTGAATTTGTCATATGGTCTAATACACCCGTGTCAATCACCCATGTATTCTTAGAAAAATGTTTAGAAACCAATGAATAGTGCTGGAGATTACCTTGCAATGCTAGAGAGGCAGTGGATTGAGACTGAGGATTATTAGTGCTTGGTTGGGCTGTACCTTGATTTAGCAGCCTGTACAAGACTTGAATTTGGTCTTCGGATAGATTCAAACTTGGTTTATTTTTTCTTGGAGCCTTAGCATTGTAAGCTGATTTGGGATTATCTTTCCTTAGCCGTGGCTTGGGATTATCTTTCCTTAGCTGTGGCTTCCAATTTGCTGGTTTGCCATGGATCTTCCAGCTATTTTCCTTAATATGGTTGGGCCTTTTGCAATGGTCGCACCACACTTTTTCCTTCACTTGATTCCTTGTAAAAAATTCCCTTGTTTAACGGACACAAGGGCTGAATTCTGGTGGGAAAAAACTGGATCTGATGGGTGTTGAAGCATCACTTTTCGCCTGCTCTCTTCCCTTCTAACTTCAGAAAAAACTTCCTTGAGAGATGGTAGGGGCTTTGTACCCAATATCCTTCCCTGAACTTCATCCAAATCAGGGTTAAGGCCATGTAGGAAGTCAAAAATTCTATCTTTTTCTATCATCTTATTGTATTGAGTACTATCAGCCGGAGATTCCCAACTAAGTGTATAAAACATATCCATCTCATGCCATAACTCCACCAAAGTATTAAAGTATTCAGTCACACTATTCATACTTTGTTTGGTTATTCTAATAGCCGATCAAATTTCAAAACATTGAGAGAAATCCTCCAAATCTGAATACATCTCTTGGACTAATTCCCAAACTTCCTTGGTTGTTTTGTAGAATAGGTATGTTCTCCCAATCTTCGGCTCCATAGAATTTATCAACCAAGCCATGATTGTGGAATTTTTTGCCTCCCAAAGACCATAGTTGTCTACAGTAGATGGTGGAGTAGGAATCAATCCGGTTAGATAACCAGATTTTCCTTTTCCTTTGATCACTAACATCATCGATTGAGACCATTCCCTAAAATTACTCCCATTTAGTTTATGTTGAGTAATTTGTAGAGGATGGTTATCAATAGATGTTGTAGTGAGATTATATGGCACTGGAGGTGGGATAGAAGTACTCGGAGAAGAAGTGGCAAAAGCCTTGGTTAGGGTTGGGTTTGGATTGGTTTTGGCCATGGATAAAACTGGAGAGAGTTACTGCAGGTTTTTGATTGAATAGGGCTCTGATACCATGAAACAAGTCTTTGGAAAATTCAAGAATTCTTGCTTAATTAATTCGGAGAGGTTTTAGAGAATATATACAAGTTCTAGCCTAATCTCTTTCCTATAAAGTAGGAAAGGATTTGAGCTATCTACTCCTAAAATCTAGGAAACACTATCTCCTAAAAATTAGGAGATAAAAGTCTTCTTCTTTTTCTGAATTCTCATCCAACAGGTATGATCAAGTATTGTCTACCATTATGGCAATGCATGGACATCTGCCCCTCTGGGTGGGAATTTTGTCACCTAAATCGATAGTAAGGAGGGTTTGGAAAAGATCCCACATTTTCATGCTTAAGGTGCAATCAGTAGCTCTTCGCATCGGTGCATTTCCAATCTTTTAGTAACTTACTCGTGGGTGAAACATACCATGTTGTCAGGTCCATGCTGGCATACACTTCAATACTAGAGGTGTTAACCTAGGTAGGACAGAAGTTAATGGGCTAAACATGTGGTAGCATTTTGTGTATGATGAAGTAAAGTTGGATCCCAGGCTACCCATGTTGCAATCAAGCAGATTGGTTCCACAGGAAATAAAGTAATCATGCTTTGGGCTTCCCTTTTAGTTTAAAATAACAAAAGCAAAATCCAAATCAGAGCTCACAATGTAGAAGGGATTTTGGCCCAGATATATTAAACACCTTTTGAGTCCCAAAAAGGGGTTTCCCCATGGGAAGTGTGAAATCATTGGATATTTTATTGAAAAAGAGTCATTTTTCATTTTCTAAGAAATACAGGAAATTACATGGAATAGGTTGTTTCAATTGAATGTGGGCTCTTTATGTTCAAAATAAAAGGCAAAGAAGCTAACTTGAAAGTTGTCATTATCATTTCACCAGTAGATTGTTTGTGATTGTTAAATTGTTAACCACCATCCTATCTAAAAGCTTGAGCTATTAGATAGAGGGTTAACTTTATCTTTTATATTACTAATTTTACTCTCAACACACTGCTTCATGTGTAGCCAAGGTACACTATATAACTAGTCCAAACATGTGCAACAAATGAAATGTTGGGTTAGCGATGAGATTTGAACTCAAGACCTTTACATGCTCTGGTACCATGTTAAATCGTTAAGTTTAAGCTATTAGATAAGCTTTTAGATAGATGAGTAGCTTTATTTTTTATATTACTAGTTTTACTCTCAATAGTGGTAAAGCAATGGCAACCAAAAAGGCAATTAGCAAAATGTGACTTCTCAAGTGTTTGATTGTTGGTAGCATTGCTTATTATTCCCAACTAACAAGAGTATAAGTAGGCAAAACAACCTTCACAAGTGAAAGTAAGTCAAACATTACGGATTCATCCTCATGCTTTAACATCCTTTATGCTTTTCACACAAAAACATGCTTTAGGCTCTTGAAGTGTGTTCTAAGTTGGAGCAAAACTCCAAAGATTACATTGAGGACGATCTGCAAAATTCTTCCTTTAACATCTGGACAATGAAGATAGTGCTCCCATATGAAGAGAAAAAGATCACAGATATTTGACCAAAAACTATTCATAATTTGTAGACATGCACACCCCCCCCCCCCCCCCCCCCCCCAAGGCCCCAAAAAAATATATAAATAATAAATAAAAGCTTTTGCAATTCAACAAAAAGAGGCAGCTTGAGATTATGTTTACAGTTTTATGTTTATTATACTATCCCACTCCAATTTTTGCATGGATTTATGTAAATATATTCTTTGGTCCTAGTCCCTCGGGATAGATCTTTCTTTTACTATAAGCTTTATTCTCTCATGTTAAGCCCTCCAGCCTGTGGTCTTTGGGCACCTGTAAGGAGTTCTTAAGATCATCTATTATTGCAATTTACCAAAAATAAACAGTCCTTGAGTAAGGAATTTCCAAGGTAATTACTAACAGAAGCCCAAGTTAAAATGTCTGAAGAGTACAAGGGTGCTACAATGCATTCATGTTCATTTTCTATTCTCTACTTATACATCATTAATTCTAGATTGACACACACTTTATTTTAAGCACAGAAAAAGAAAACAAATTCACACACATCCAACTATGTCAAACTCTGAATTTAAGATAATCATAAGGGTCAGATCCCTACAACTGTATCAACAAAGCAGTACTCATGTCACATTATAGAAAATGAGTTTAATGAATGATTTGGAAATGCTAAATATGGAATATCAAAAGTGTTGTACCCAGAAAATCAAGAGTAAGAAAAATGAGAATTTTTAAAGAAAAAATAAAAAGGCTCCCAGCAGTGTGCCACAAGCCCACTTGCGGTAGTGTGCCGCGGGCCCCCTTTGTGGCAAGTCCTTGTGGCAGTGTGCTGCAAGACCTTGCGATAGCGGCCTTGTGGCATGGCCTTGCGGCTGTGTGTCGCAAGGCCTCGCGACAAAGACTTGATTGCAGCCACACACCTCAAACATGGTTCATTCAACAAGCAACACGTGTCAGTAACATGCATCCTTGAGAATCGCGCCCTATAAATACCCAGCTATAGGACATTGAAAAGGACTTTTGGATTTTGGTAAAATTTTGACACATTAGTTACATTTTTACTGTTTTCGTGAATAGTTATTTGGATCCGGTACTGATTTAGGCATCGGAGGGTCATCACGGGTGAAGATTCTCGCGAGCCTTGTAACCCCTTTTCTGAGTATCAACAGGGTCAGATCCTTGTGGCGAAATCCTTGTGGCAAAACCCTTGTGGCAAGACAAATCCGTGTGGCGAAATCCTTGTGGCGAGGAAGATCCTTATGGCAAAATCCTTGCGGCGAGGAAAATCCTTATGGTGAGGAAGATCTTTGTAGCAAGAGAAATCCTTGTGGCGAGGAAGATCCTTGTGGTGAAACCCTTGCGGCGAGACAAATCCCAATGGCAAAATCCTTGCGACGAGGTAGATCCTTGTGGCGAAACCCTTATGGCAAGACAAATCCTTGTGGCGAGGAAGATCCTTGTGGCAAAATCCTTGCAACGAAACAAACCCTAGTGGCAAAATCCTTGCGGCGAGCATCCTTATGGCAAGCTCCCTTGCAGCAACTTATCTCATGGCAACCTTACTTCACCCGACCCCAAGCTCAAGTGAACCCCACATCATAAAATTTAATTATTGTATTTTTGGCAACAACAATTTGGCACCGTATGTGGGAAACATGACCAAAAACCAATCTTAATACAAGATGCCAAGAGGGACAAGGTTAGCTGGTTTAACAAACCCACCTAATCCCACCCGAAAGAGCGCTCGTACCCGGACAGGAACCACGAGAGACCCCAGCCAGCTGCACCCTATAGTACCTGGATTTCTAGAAGGTCACCCAGACAACGAGGTACGCTCAGGAAGCACTCCTATGCTCGAAGGCAACCAGACTGCAGAACTGGGAGGCATGGAGCATTCAAAACAGGGAGAGGTACATGCAGTTAGATTGAGGAGATATGCGACAGGGCGAGGGAATCCAATCCCGCTTGTAGCTCCCGTTAGTCAGGAACAACACTCTCTTGGGCAGTCCTCAATTCCAAGTAGAAGCCTCGTGGCGAATTCAGTACGTCCGGGACCCTCTGGGATAGCCCCACCCACCGTCCTACTCTCAGATTATGAACAATTGCAAAAGAATTTTGAGAAGCTGAAACACCAAAATAAGGAGCTCAGGATGAATAACGAGGAGGGTATGAGAAGACTACAAGGAATCACCGGTTTATTACATGAGCTAATGCTTGACATCCACATCCCTCACATGGGGTAAACAGGCACTAGGAGAGAGCACTGAAGATCCCAAGATAACCCTCCAAGGACCACGGGGCGGGGGGTAAGGATCGGAACCCCAAGACCGAACAATCAAATCCCAGAAATGGCAGACCAGAGGAGGGAATATGATAAATGCGCTGGAAAAGCCCCCATATATGAAGAGACGGCAGGGACCCACTCAAGGGCTCTCTACGTCCCATCCCCTTGCAAAAGTGAAGCAAAAAAGGAAACGCTCGAGGCGTCTAACTTCAAACACCTCATAGAAGAGGTACTGGAACATAAACAAGTAATGATGGTGCCAAAGGAAACGCCCCCGAAAGAGTTTCCTCTATCTGAAGAACTCCAGAATCAACCAATGCAACTAGGGTTCAAACTGCCGCAACTTTCAGTATATTTGGGGAAGGAAGACCTAGAGAAACACATGCAACATTTCATCGCAATGGCCGCGTTGCATGGGTGAAATGAGGTCACTATGTAATACCCAGAGAGCCCAGAGAAGTTAGTATATATCGAGGATAGTGTAAGAAAGGAAACAACAACAGCTGGATACCTTTTGGGCTGAATATTGGCAAAGAACTCCCAAGTTAAGCGTGCTTGACCTGGGGTAATCCAGGGATGGGTGACCCCCCTGGGAAGTTCGCGTAGGCCCATCAGGATAAGTTGTTCCGATCCTTCCTATCGCTCAATCTGGGATGTTACAGGTGGTATCAGAGCCGACCCCCGAGCCTCTGAGCGCGGTGGTGGGGCAAACCTCAGCGAGGAGGCTGAGTCCCGAGGGGGGTGTGTGTAGGCCCCTATGGGGGGTGCGTGTAGGCACCTTAGGCGAATCCCACATCGGCCATGCAAGGGGGGAGATCTGGGACCGGTTGTAAGGTCATATGACGAGGATGTCATGTGCTTAAGGGGGGGAGAATGTAATACCCCGAGAGCCCAGAGAAGTTAGTATATATCGAGGATAGTGTAAGAAAGGAAACAACAACAGCTGGATACCTTTTGGGCTGAATATTTGCAAAGAACTCCCAAGTTAAGCGTGCTTGACCTGGGGTAATCCAAGGATAGGTGACCCCCCTGGGAAGTTCGCGTAGGCCCATCAGGATAAGTTGTTCCGGTCCTTCCTATTGCTCGATGTGGGATGTTACACACTAAGTGCAGAGTTTTCCCACTCTCCCTGGCGGGACAAGATTAGCAGCGATTCACTGAATTACCGACAGGGCATATACGATCGTTCGAGCAGCTGAAGAAAGAATTCCTAGAGGCGTTCTCTGCCTACATCCTGAAGAAGAAGAGTGTTATGTATATGATGAGCTTGCAACAAAGACCCAACGAATCCCTGAAGCAATACATCGAACGATTCAGAGCCACAAGCAAGAGGTAAGGGATGTAAGCACCTTAGGCGAATCCCACATCAGCCATGCAAAGGGGGGGAATTGGGCATATAAGTGCGGAGGGTGTTCTATATAATGACCCGCGTTTTGAGATTAAATCCCAGAGCAATAAAACTAGGGATTAGTTGTGACCTAAACTGGACAATACGTTGCTATGTGGACCCCGGCTGTTACAATAATGGTATCAGAGACGACCCCCGAGCCTCTGAGTGCGATGGTGGGGTAAACCTCAGCGAGGACGCTGAGTCCCAAGGGGGGGTGCATGTAAGCACCTTAGGCGAATCCCACATCGGCCATGCAAAGGGGAGGAATTGGGCATATAAGTGCGGAGGGTGTTCTACATAGTGACGCGCGTTTTGAGATTAAATCCCAGAGCGATAAAACCGAGAATTGGTTGCAACCTGAACCGGACAATACGTTGCTATGTGGACCCCGGCAGTTACAAGGGATCTCCTGGTCGAACTAGCGGCGTCAGCTCTGTTCAACGGGACTTCATACGCTCCACTCAGAAGATCCCTAGCCTTCTCTGAACCGGATTCCATAACCGAGTTATTTGCTCGAGCAAAGAAATTTATTGTCCAAACAGAAATTTTGGACGCATGGGAAGGTAAAAGAGGAGGAAGGGAAACTCAGGCCTGATTGGGAAGGTCCCTACAGAATCCAGAACATGTTGAGACCTAACACATGCATACTACAGACGCTACAAGGCAAGGCAATGGGCAAAACTTGGAACACCATGCACCTTGAGAGGTACTTCCCCGCTTTACCAGTCATGAGCTCCAGTGAAAGGGACAAAGCATGGGACGTAAGACCGAGCCTGTCACCAGAAGCATTGCCCGATCTAGCCAAGGGTTGGGATTCTCTTTAATTTTCCTTTGTAATAATATCCCCTAATGAATAAAAGAATACACCCCTTGTATTCCCGTGGAGTAGGCGAAACTATAAGTTGAACCACATAAAATCTCCATTCACCGCCAACTATTTGTGTGTCGTAGAATGTGATGCAGGTACGATGGCTTGAGCATAACCCGCTGCAGAAGGTAAGTCACCTAGTGGCAATCTGGTGCCGATGACCACGAGCCGGCCCGGGATCACCAAAAGATCTGATGCCTATGCCCGTAGGCTCACCCGAATCCCTCGTTTGAGTCCGGTGTTATGCCATTTGACTAGACCCGACTCCTTGGTTGATCTGGCGCCTAGCCTCCCGACAAACTCGGATATTTAGTAGGAATCTCGTGCTGGACCACTGGCCAAACCCAGGTTCCCTGAGGTAGACCATCCCTAGGAAGGCGTGGAAAGAGGTGGAGCAACCATATGACAGTTCTGATATGATTTTCGCTCACCGAAGTTAAGTCGCCCAGTTGTGATTTGGTGCCGATGACCTCTAGCTAGCCTAAGATCCCTGGATGATCCAATGCCTATGCCCGCAGGCTCACCCCGATCCCACGTTTAAGTCCGATGCTATGCCTTCTGGCTAGACCTGACTCCTTGGTGGATCTAGTGCCTAGGCCTCCCGACAAACTCGGACACTCAGTAAGAATCTTGGACCAAACAATGGGCCAAACCCAAATCCCCCGAGGTAGACCAACCCCGAAAGACGGACATGAAGGACACAAAATTCGGCGCACCACGATCCATCTCGGGATCACCGGATGCTTCAACGCCTATGCCCACAAGCTCACCTAGATCCCTTTATTGAGTTCGGTGCTCCCGGCAAGCCCGAACACCCTGCAGGAATCCCACGTCGGAAGCTATCCCTGAGGGCCGGATCGCCTAGAGATAATCTGGTGCCTATAACCCCGGACGGACGTAGGATCTTCAGGTATTCTGACGTCTATGCCCGCAGGCTCACCCGGATCCTTTGATTAAGTCTGGTGCTATACCCCCAAGCTAGGTCCGACTCCTCGATCGATCTGGCGCCTAGGCCTCCCGGCAAATTCGAATGCTTGACGAGAATCCCGTGTTAGACCCTGGGCCAAACCTAGATTACCTATGGTAGACGAGCCCGTAAGAGAAAGGCGGACGCCCCTAGAAGGTTCTCCACTCAGACAATATATGTTTTCCCTCAAGACGTCGCACGAACGCTCGACGATGAGATGCCCCCCGAATCGAAACACCTGGAGAACTCAAGGTCGCAACACGGGTTCCATGATTTAAACCAGGGACACATCGCTCATTCCTCGTGATGAATGGTTCTTGAATATGGGTCGTCAAGGGGAGCAAAAGACGTCCGATCATAGAAGTAGTTAAAGAAAACCTTAAATTTAAAACATCCTAACTCCACAATAGGAGAGTGTCGAAAGCATGATGGGCGATGAAAAAATTACCCCGGGGCAAAAACCAAGCTAGCGATAGTGCACCTCTACGCCACCCTCAATTTGGCTGAAATTTTACTCTTCAATTTTGTCTAAAGACAAAACAGAAGAAAAGGGGGCAATTGTTGTACCCAAAAAAACAGGAGCAAGAAAAATGAGAATTTTTAAAGAAAAAATAAAAAGGCTCACGGCAGTGTGCCGTGAGCCCCCTTTGCGGCAGCGGCCTTGCAGCAAAGACTTGATTGCAGCCACACACCTCGAACATGGTTCATTCAACAAGCGACGCATGTCAGTACCATGCATCCTTGAGAATCGCGCCCTATAAATACCCAGCTACAGGACATTGAAAAAGACTTTTGGATTTCAATAAAATTTTGACACATTGGCTGCATTTTTACTGTTTTCGTGAATAGTTATCTAGATCCGGTACTAACTTAGGCATTGAAGGGTCGTCGCAGGCTAGGATTCCTGTGAGGCTTCTAACCCCTTTTTGAGTATCAACAAGGTCAGATCCTTGTGGCAAAATCCTTGCGACAAGGAAAATATTTGTGGCAAAATCCTTGAGGCGAGGAAGATCCTTGTGGCGAAACCCTTGTGGCAAGACAAATCCTTGTGGTGAAATCCTTATGGCGAGGAAAATCCTTGTGGCGAAATCCTTGCGGCGAGGAAAATCCTTGTGGCGAAATCCTTGCGGCAAGGAAGATCCTTATGGCAAAACCCTTGTGGCAAGACAAATCCTTGTGGCGAGGGAAATCATTGTGGTGAAACCCTTGCGGAGAGACAGATCCCAGTGGCAAAATCCTTGTGGCAAGGTAGATCCTTGTGACGAAACCCTTGTGGCAAGACAAATCCTTGTGGCAAGGAAGATCCTTGTGGCGAAAACCTTATGGCGAGGAAAATCCTTGTGGCGAGACAGATCCTAATGGCAAAATCCTTGCAGCAAGCATTCTTGTGGCAAGCTCCCTTGTGACAACTTCTCTCACTGCAACCTTACTTCACCCGACCCCAAGCTCGAGTGGACCCCACATCATAAAATTGAATTGTTGTATTTTTGGCAACAACAAAAAGGGATGAGGGAAAAAAAAGGGTGAAGTCTCAACCACATATGCCTCACTATTTCCATATAGGTTAGCACTTGTAATTCCCTATCCATAAGTTAGCAAATTACTTACTTCCACAAGCTGTCTAGGTCCTATGAATTGCACTACTACACTTGCCTCCACAAGACTATTCTTTTGTTTATTGGTATGATGTTTATGTACAACAACAATCACAAGCCCTAATGTCACTAAATGAGGTCAGCTACACCAATTCTATCTTTCCAACCATCTCTTTATCCATGGTGATATCTTCTGTAAAGCTCTTATACCCCATGTCATGTTTTAAGGGTATAATGATACTTATTTATCTAAAGAACAAATGTATTGCTTTGATGACTTAAATGGCCATGTGGCCAGTAGAAAAGGGAATGGGTAAAGCGATGTAAATGGAGGTTATGGATTCGGAGAAACAAATAATAAGGGTAAAGCTAGTTTGCATTTTCCAAGGCATATCAGCTCATCTTAGCAAACGCAAGGTTTTAAAAATGGGGTGAACACTTAATCACATATGAAAATGGCATATCAACTACCCAAATAGATAATTTTTTAACAGAATTGAAACAAGAAGAATAATGGAAGCTTTACTCAATTAAGGAGAAAGATTAATTGAGTAATGGACAAAACCACTCGAGTAACTTGAAGGCTTACTCGAGTAGTTGAAGAATTTAGTCAACTAATTGGAAATACTTTCTCAATATTTTATTGTACTCAAGTATAGCCTATATATACACAAAACCTTCTAAAATATCTCCTAAAATGCAGGAACAAATATAGAAACAAATTTGAACTAGTCTTAGATGATAAAGAAAATCAGCAAAACTTATTTGTTGGAACAGACTCATCCCCTTTTTCTCAGAACAACCTTATCTCTTATCTCTTATCTCTTATCTCTTATCACTTCTGTTTGTATATCTCTTATCACTTCATCTTATAAACTCCCAACAACCTTATCACTTGATTTTTCAGCCGTGATAGAGATAATTTGGATTCATCTTTGAACTTTTCCAATAATTTTCATATGAAATAAAAGGACCATTTATTTTGTAAGGATTGTAAAGTTAGACCAAGAGAATGTTTGATCACTCCATAGATTTTTGGTCATTGACGCCCATATCAAAAAATGGAGGGAAAAAATGCCACCAAATGAAGCCCAAGAATCATATGGTGGGATTTAAAAGGTGAAAAAAAAAAATCATTTTCAAGGAAAAAGTGTGACTGAAGAGATTGGACTATAGAAGGAGAGGCTAACCAAATGTGAAGTGAAATGGTCGTTGTTATTCTAAATACGACAAAAATAGTTCTAGAAGAATCAAAGGGAAAAATCCAAATCAAAAAAGTGTCTTGTTAGTGGAGTGAAGACATATAAGAGAAAATAAAAATTAGGACTCCTTGATATAAGACTACATAAATATCATAATGAAGAAAACCTAAAGATGTATAGTTCGGCCAAAAAAGCTTGTGAAAATTTGAAGAAGATGGATAAAGAGATATATATAAACTAGCTAAAGCAATAGAGAAAAACAAGAAATTTAAGTCAAGTGAAATTCATAAAAGAAGGAAACCAAAAAGTGCTAGTAAATGAGGAGGCAATCAAGAAGGGATGAAAGGAGTTTCTCAAAGTTATTCAACGAAGGTGGAGAAACAAGTGTTATGTTGAAGCATCCTAATAACTTTGAAGAATATAGAAATTATATGTTCTATAGATGTACATGTCCAAATGAAATACAACGAGCATTAAACAAGATGAAGGATAGTAAAGCCGTTGGAAGAAATAATATAAAGAGTATGGAAATGCATGGGAGATGAGGACATTTTTTTGGTTAACATTATTTAATACGATCCTTAAATCAAAAGGGATGAGGGACAAAGGAGAGCACTTTAGTGCCCATTTATAGGAATAAAGGAGATGTTCAAAGTAGTGAAAATTATAGAAGAATTAAGCTAATGAGACACATTATGGAACTTTGGGAGAGACTGATTGAGTAAAGATTAAGAAGAGAAACCAAGGTGTCAAAAAACAAATTTGGTTTCAAGCTTGGTAAGTCAACCATGAAAGCCAAATATTTGTCGAAAACCTAATAGAAAGGTGTAAGATAGAGATAAATAAAAGGATTTACATATTTTGTTTATAGATCTAGAAAAAGCTTATGGCAAAGTTCCTAGAGAAGTCTTATGGAGGTTTCAAAGAAGAAAGAAGTATGAATTGCTCATATACAAGTTATTAAAGACGTATACAACAACAACAACAACAACATATCCAGCCTTTATCCCACTATGTGGGGTCGGCTACATAAATTCTAGACTTTCATGTATTTCTATCTTTTGTCATATCTTCATTTAGATCCATATACTTCATATCAAACTTTAATGTCTCTCCCAAAGTCTTCTTGGGTCTGCCTCTATCTTTTTTTTTGACTAATTATTCCATTTCGTCAACTCTCCTCACAGGAGCGTCTCTTGGTCTCATTCGCATATGACCAAACCATCTTAGTCTAGTCTCTCTCATCTTCTCCTCGATTGGCACTACTCCTATCTTATTACGAATAACCTCATTTCTAATTTTATCTTTTCTTGTATATCCGTACATCCATCTTAACATCCTCATCTCCGCTACGCTCGTCTTTTGCTCGTGTTGGTATTTGACTGCCCAACATTCTGAGCCATACAACAAGACTAGTCTTATAACTGTTCTATAGAATTTTCCTTTCAATTTTAATGGGATTTTACCATCACATAACACCCCCGATGCATTTCTCCATTTTAGCCAAATTGTATCAAGGATCTGCCTTAAGCGTCTTACCTATTTCCCTTGTAATGGATGAACTCGCTACATATATTCCAGTAAAGTGATTTGGTGTATGTTATTGTGCAAATGACATCAGGTTGATGGATGAGACAAAAGAAGGCATGAATACTAAGCTCAAGATATGGAGGAGCACTTAAGAATTTAAAGGATTTTAAGTTGAGTAGAGTGAAAACAGAATAATGGGGTGTAAGTTTAGTAAAAAAAAAAAAGGTTGTGTGTGGATGGTGTTATGGTTAAACTAGAAAATTAAATCATACCAAGAAAAGATCAATTGAGGTATCTTAGATCAATCATCCAAAAAGGTGGAGAAATTAACAAGGATGTAAAATTAAGGAAAGATGGTTAAATAGAAAAGTGCATCAGATGTTCTATGTGATAGTAAAATTCCATTAAAGTTATAAGGAAAACTTTATAGGACAGTTATAAAATCAGCTTTGTTTTATGGAACAGAGTGTTGGGTGGTAAAGCACTAATATGTGCAAAATACTAGCGAGTCAAAGATGAGGTTTTTAAGATGGATGTGCCACTATAGAGAAAAGATAAAATTAGGTATGAGGTTGTTCATAATAAGATCAAAGTAGCTCCTATTGAAGATAAAATGTGTAAGACGTGATTAAGATGGTGTTAATCATGTGAGAAGAAGACCATTAGAGACTCTTGTAAGGAAAGTGGACGGAATGGAACAAGTATTTTAGCAAAAGAATAGAGGAAAACCAACAAAAACTTGGTGGAAGAAAATTAGGTATGACATGAGTTATAAGGGCATTACAGAAGAAAAAGCCATGCATAGAAATGACTAGAGAGCTAGAATTCATGTAGCCAGATAGTGGGATAAAGGTTTGATATATTGTTGTTGTTTATATGACATGACAAATTAAAGGAAATGTAATCTAGAAGATCATTACTCACTAGACAACCTAGATATCTACCGTTCAGTTAAAGAAAACATTTAAGATTACCTGGATAAGAATTGCAGCCTTTGTTTGCTTCCTGAAGTGAAGCTCATGGTGAGCAGCCAGCATGCGCATACCCGTTTGAATAGTAACAGCAGAGGAAATTAGCATTTTGTAAGCCTTCTTAGAAAGATACATACGTGCATTTTTTTGGATCCTCAGACAAGCAGCTTCCTTCCTCATGTTTTCATAGAGAATGCGTGCAATTTCTCCTAATCAACCAGAAAACAAATAGCAGAAGGTCAAAAGTATAATTCAATTTGTCAGCAACTAGATGGCCTAGCTCACAATCTGTAGTTATCAGCAATATGCCAACACATTGCATAAAAACAAAAACAAAAAAAATTGGCACCTCTACAAAGAGCTTGAATTTGGATGGAAGACAGCCGCATTGCAATAAATTTTTTGTGTGCAAAGTATGAACGAACTTTTCTCTGGATGGTGCATGCAGATCTTCCTAAAACCTCATTCCTTCGAGCATCTAGTTCAGCCATCTGACCAGCCCTAAGAAATACTTTGGTTGTACCAATCTGCAGTTTAATGGACCTGTTATATTGCATATATAGAACTCATTCACAGAATGTGCAATTCAGCAGGCTAATGCATCTAAAAACCTAATTCAATATATGGATTAAGCATGTGGGGCGAACACAAGGAGGAATGTAGTCCTAAAATACTTCAGTTATTAAAAAGCAATATGGTCCTGATCAGGAGCATGCCATGATATTTGTTGAATTGTTAACCACCGGCTCATCTGAAAGATTAAGCTGTTAAATAGAGGGTTAACTTTATCTTTTATATTATTATTTTTTAATCTCAGTAATATTTATCGGAAAACATTTCATTTTTATGTTAACAAAGACTAAGGTGCTCATGTCAAGACATGACAACACATCATAATCTGACAGAAAGATAAAAAAATTTCAATGACTAAACAATGTCCCCAAGATGTGAAATAGAAGAATCTAACACAAACATAATAAGATGCAACTACTTTACTGCATTGAAAGCTACAGGGAAAGTAATGCACCTGATGTTAGACAGTACACTGACCATATCAGCTCTACCTAACAGGAGTGGTCGTTATACTAAACTTATTTTCTTATCCATTTCTCTATACAGAAAAAGAAAAAAGAAAAAAAAAAGCAACACAATAACCATAGAGGTCTATAATATTACTTCATGACAAGTGTAATTTCATTTATATAAGAAAAATATATACCTGATAGCCGATCAGGCCCACCTTCTCCAAAAGCCTCTTGCAAGAAGCTACCTCATCAGATCTATGGTTGAATATATAAGAAATAAGGAAGTTAATGCACATAGTTCAAGAAAATTATCAAGCCTGCAAGAGCTTATGAACGTTAGGGAAGGTATTGTTACTACCGCCCATCCAAAACTTCAGGGGCAAGGGTGCCAAAACGATCTATAAATTCATTAAACTTTCTTCTAGTGGGAAACCCAGCACAGCTTATCCTAATAGCCTCCATGACTCCCTGGAGTTAGACAGACATCAAGCCCATGGTCCATTCAAATCGAATATGAATACATTAACTCATGGTGAAAATGGCCAGGTCATTAAGCTTACCCCACACCGGAGTTGTTGAAGTACATTAGAGTTGTCAAAGATCGATGGTTTCAGAAGATTATTTGGCTTCACACAACGAATATAATGAGGTTCAGTTGAACCCAGTGTTTCAAGCAAGGCTTGCAATTGTAGCTGCAATAAGTAGACAACATAGTACCTAAGAGAAATGCATGATTTGAATCAATCAAATGTATTAGGGGAGAAAACAGACCTTAAACCGAGAACCTATTGATGAGAACTTGGATGATTTTGAGGATTCGTCGGGTAAGGGTGGGAATAAGCAAGACACAAAGGAGCACCTTGAAGCAGTCAAGAGTGCTTGATGCTCTGCAATAACATAATCTTTATTCTTGTCCAAGAAGAGCTCGGTTTGATAGGTGACCTGAAATGAGAATTTTTAAGGTTTAATACTTTTCTCTAGCAATATAGAGACCATCCTAACTTTCTGTAAACTTAAGAATTGAAGCACACTTACATCACCAGCATAATGAGAGATGGTGAAGTCAGTACGGGACAATTTTGGCTTGCTGAATCGCTTATGATCTTTGAATGTCTGGTATAGCTTTTGTGCAAATGTTTCATGTGTTGATCTTGGAAACATACTACAAAAGATAAAGTCACCATTGCAAAAAATCAAATCAAGTGGGGAAACATAGAAAATAATCTGAACATAGTTAATTTCTTCACAAGATAAATTAAAAGGAAATAAAGTAACAATTTTTCTTTTTGATAATCTTATATATACCAGGCCTCATCCAGAAGAGCAATGATGCCACCAGGTTTCTGAACAACAAAAGGACATATCAGAAATATATATAACAATTAATCAGAAACAAGAAAATATACCAAGTCTTCTTCTAATAAGGGAGACTAAAAGGAAAGAAGCCAAAAAAATGAAGGTAAGAAACAAAATTCTTAAATGAGATAGAAGATAACAACCAAAAAACCAACAAAACTAAAACTGAACTCTTCTGTGAATCATGATGAAACAATAGTTAAGCGTCAGTAAGAGGGAGGAAGAAGTGGATTACACAGAAATCTTGGCATAAAAATCATGTAAGAAAGCCACCAAAACTCATCATATGTCATTCTATGACTACGCAACTGTTTCAGAACTCAGAAATTATATCCACGTAGGACAATAAGCCTTCTACCTTGAAAAGATTACTTGGCATATGAGAGCAGGCATAATTCAAACATACTCTTTAGGAAGAATACAATTAATATAACCTATACAAACGCAGAAAATATGAAAAAGAAGCATAGGAAACTTAAGGCAGTAACATAAACCATATTTATTGAAGCAAACCTTTTCAATGAGATCAAGAATATCATGATTGTCAACAAACTCTATATAACTCCAGTCAATTTCTTCTTTTGTATATTCTTCTTGTTCCATCTTGAAAACATGCTGGGAAATTTACGGAGGAAGTTAGTTTGCAAAAGAATTTCAAGAAATGCTTAAAAAAATGATGCAGAGATTTGTACAAACCTGATTGAAATGTTGCTGAAGTTTCTCATTTGTTAGATTGATGCAGAATTGCTCAAAGCTGCATTGAACCAATTAACATTTACAGAACACAAATAGACCCAGATGAGAGTTAAAACTGAGCATTTTGCCGACAAATATTCATAGATATACACCTGTATGTCATGTACCTAGGGTTCAACCTAGGGTTTAAGAGATAATCGGAAGGAATTGGGGAAGATAGATCAGAAGAAATGGGAGGGAATTAGGGAAGAACAGAAACAGTGAGAGAGATTAGGGAGAACCAAAGGAAAGAGAGGGAAATTGAGAGAGTTTGAAATCAGATTTCATTCAATAATATTCTACCCTTTTTGAATTAGATTGTATCAGCCTTATATACTAATCTGGTAGCTAAGATTTGGCGCCAATGGGGCTTCCAAATATCCAAATCAAGTACAGCTGAAGGCAGTTGTCTTTTAGGTATAAACCGCCACAACTACAATACAATTAAAAAGAAATTCATCTATTATCTAATTTCTACTATGTCCTTGGGTCATGACAACTTCCCCCCCTTAGAGAGAGTTCTTGTCCCCAAGAACTTGCTGCAATTGTTCCCATTTCTTCACCCACTGCCGACTTGCTCTTCTTCTTCTTTTCCATCCTCCAGTCCTTCCATACATAGTAATTGTTTCCTACACCTTTGACCTGGGCTAAACTGTTCTCCACACCAGTAGCACAGCCCTGCCTGTCTCCTTTGTTCCATCAAAAGAGAGTTGGCTGAATTAGGGTTAGTATAAACCCTATGACTTGGATTTCCTTCCACCTGCGAATTGTTTGCAGGATGAATTTCAGTTAGGAGCTAGTGTTTCGTCATAAGGGCTTCCACCAATAGCTCTTGCAGTGAAGCACCCTCAGCTGCTTCCTGCATTGTCTTAGGCTTCAACATCATCACCGTAGGCCTAAGGTCATCACTCAAGCCACTGATGAAGCTTGAGACGAAATATCCCTCGATCATGTGGGGGTACAGCTCAGCATGAGTGATTTCAACTCCTCAAATCTGAGTTGATATTCCTATACTATCCCATCTTTTTTCAACTTATTAAATTCCTCTACTATATCCATCATGCCATGATCTCCAAACCTCTAACAAATTCATCCCAATGGCTACCATCCCTAACTCTGAACCATCCCTGGAACCACACATCTCCAACATCATTTAGATAGGCAGATACCAAGGTAACCCTCTGGTTATTGGGCTCTTTATGCATGCTGAACAATTTCTCGCACCGCCTCACCCACCATCTAGGTCTTTGCCCATCAAATAGAGGCAATTCTAGTTTTAGCACCGGAAAACTGGATTGGTGGGTGGTCACATGTATCTCCTGCCTCTTCTCCACCACATTTTCTCCCATAAAGGCCGATTCAACCTCGAACTCCGAGGATCCCACTGCCCTGTGGTTGGTTCCAATTCCCAGGAGGATTGGTTCCAGACTATCTCTAGGAGTAAAGTCATGTGAGATCCTTACTTGATTCTGGTTGGAGAACATGAGCATGAACTGTTGGATCTGCTCACGCAGCATGTTGCTCTGCTCCCGCATCTCTTGAATCTTATCGCCCATATCCCGCGCAACCGATCCACGACATCGCCCAGCTTCTTATCCACCACCATTCCAATCGTCACCTCCATGGATCCCATACGAGTCTGCATCTCCGCCACCGTTGCCGTCACCTGCTGCAACTAAGACTCCATTTGCTTCATTCGAGTGCCGTCTGCCATTGGTGGTTTGATCGCTTGATAGATCGTCGGCCAGGAACTTGCTCTGAATTTTCTTCTCTGTTCACTGCAGTTGTTTGCCACTGATTGTGATCGTGGCAGATCAACAATTCTCCTGTTTTCAAACCTCACTTAACTAAATTTGCCTATTCCAGCGTTGCTTTTCAATTCCGAACCAAATTACCCAAAATTCACAATCATCAAGGAGCGTCAAAAAACGCAGCTGAAAATCACCTCCTGTTTCGCCTGCAAAATTCGAACACGGACTGCCGGAAATTTGCGTAGCTTGCGTGGATCTGCTTCGATTATCAGCCGAAGTATACTCGCCTGGAACACCGGAAATCACCTGGCTCGTCAGAACTAGCTGCACTGACTCGCTGCTCTGATGCACCTGGATCTCCTGACCCTTAACCAAGAATTACCTTCAATTTGCAGCTAGGATCTATCGTCTCAGAATCTGCACAGTATGATTATCACCTAAACCTCCATTCGCTGGAATTCTGCCAAATCTGTTGGATAATCGATCGCCTGAATTCTTAGCTCGAGATTTGCTTCTCCACCGATAATCAACCTGCGTACATCGGAATCAAGTTCCGAGAATCAACTGCGTTGGAAAGCAGCAGTCTATATCAGTCGGACATTAATTAAAAGAGAAAAACCGCTGAGGAACGATTGGTTTGTTTCGATCTGTCTCTTCCGTCGTCAACTTGATTCAGAATTCACGTCGAGAACCGTTGGACATTAACAGTCGAGGAACGACTGCTTTCATACCAATTTGTCATATACTTAGGATTCAACCTAGAGTTTAAAAGAGATGATTGGAATGAATTGGAGAAGATAGATCAGCAGAAATGGGAGAAAATTAAGAACGTAAACAGTGAGAGAGATTAGGGAGAACCGAGATTAGGGAGAACCGAGACAGAAAAAGAGGGAAATTGAGAGAGTAGTTTGAAATTAAATTTCATTTAATAATATTTTTTAATTAAATTATATTAACATTATAAATTAATCCGATAGCTAAGGTTTGGCGCTAATAGGATTACTAAATATTCATTTAAGTACAACTAAAGGCAGTTGTTTTTTAAATACAAACCACTACAATTGTAATATAATTAAAAAAAATTCATTTATTATTTAATTACTATTATATTCTAGATTCATGACATTTTATAACACTTGATACAATATAGCATCAAAAATATTTTAAGAATATAAAACTCGGTGCAACTGGTCCACCTAGAACAATAGTTATCAAAAGGTTTATGCTTTTAAATGTCAGAGTATCTGCATGCATTTTAAAGGACCACGTTATTTATACAAAAGGAATTCACAAAACCTTTTTATAAGCGCGATATATTGCGATATTTTGATATCATGTCAAAATATCACGATTTATTCACCCCTTCTCTCTCTCCCCTCTCTTCCCCCCCTCCCCCCCACCTCGCCCTCGTCTGCTCTCGCCGTCGCCTCTCGCCACTGCAACCTCACTGCCTGTGCGCCTCGCCTCCTCACCGCCTCTAGCAACCTCTCGTCGCCTCACCTCTGCGCCTTGCCGCCTCGCCTCCGCTGCCTCACCGCTGCAATCTCCAGCAACCAGCGACCACCCAAACCAACTAAGGTGCAGCGGGCAGTGGCAAGGGTGAAGGCGACGCAGGTGAAAGAGAGAGTGTTTTGGGTCATTTATCAAATGAGTAATTTTGTCATTTTATTATTTTGTAAACTTTATGTACAAATAGCTTTATCCCATTTTGGGGGGGAGGGGATTCAAAAGAATAAGAGATCCTGGGTATTTAAACCAACATAAAGTGGCACTATAGCCAGAAGACTTTCAAATCATCAATAGCATATTTCAATTGCACAAGAAACAGGTCCATGCAGTTCTCTGCAATAAATTAACCTTGTAAATAATCAAAACAAAAGCATACCGCTTAAGCACCTGTTTGTCTTGAAACTCTCAAATCCATAGATATCCAGGACCCCAATCAGGAATTTTGAATTATGATCTTGACCTATAGAATTGTTTATTTTGTTCACAATCCTGTAATGGTAAATGACAGAATTTGTAATTGAGAGGTAACTTTTTTTGGCAAGTCATTCTTTAAACTGAAACTCACCAATCAAACAATCTTGAATAAACAATTTTTGCCAGAGCATCTCTGCTGAGAGCTGCAGCGCCTGGATCGAGGCATTTTATTATGGTCTCATCACGAGTCACCATGACACGTTTACATAAAGAATCTTCAAGAGCCTTCTCATCACACCTGTACAACAATTGCATATTATAATTTGGCTTTTTACCCTTCCAGACATGAAAAGTGAAGGAATTTAAAATAAGAATGAAGAAAAGACTGACTTACATCAAGAGCTCTGATGCAGTTCTCAGATGGAGCTGAGATTTACTGTCCTTTGGTTCAGAAGAATCTGTATCTGTTCCCTTGGCAAACTCAATGTTACCCAAGTGGAGAATTGCAGCCACAACTCGGAAAATTGCATCCTGCCAATTGAGTTTCTTATTTTATGCTTGCATGAGGTAATAAACTACTCTATCACTTAATAACAAGAAACGTTATAACTAGATACATGTACCTGCTCATCCAGACTGATCCCAACAATATCCATTGCCCTCCTTGTTGCAAGGTATTCCTTGGCATCATCCACACCATCCAGCTGATAAAAATTTGATTGATTTAGATAATGAAACATCTTTGGGTCTCCTAGCTTGAACCTATCAAGATCCTGTAGCCAGCATAAAAAAAAATGTGTATTATTTTTCAATAAGTAGCATAAGGAAACATATATAACAAAAACATTCAAGAAAATAAAGCATGGATACTTCCTAGGGGTTAACATACCAATGTTGCTACCTATTGCACTCCGACATACCTACGACATTGTGGGCTTGTTAAAAGGATATGGGAGGAGACACATGGGACATGCATTTGCCCTTGACACTTGTAGGACACACATATCCCCTATTACGACATTTCGAAGAAAAAAATTTAAGGGTTTTCTTTTTTACTCTTTAGTTTTAAGACTTGGTAATTACTTCTTCTTTTTTTCCATGCTTTGATTACAAGACTATTTAGTTTTCATACCCTTCACACTTTTATTCTCTAGCTCTTTAAACATCAAATGGATTGTGAGGTATGAAGACAACTAGACTGTGATTTGATTGCTAATTAGATCAGAGTTATTCATTTAGAATTTTGTCTTATGAATTTTAAATGCATATTTGTGAATTTGGAATATAGATTTGATACTTTATTATGTTTTAAAAATATAAAAAATCATTTTATTAATTAACATATCTTCACCAAGTTGCATTCAAAATCATTTTGAAAAATGTCGTGTCCCTATGTCCCCGTGTCCATTTTCGTGCTTCATAAGAAACTATGGAAGTAACTAAATAAAAATAGAATTGATTAGAACCAAAGTTAAGACAAGAAAGTTTACAAGCAAATTCAGAATAACCATTGAAAATATTACTAAGCTGCCTAGAAAAATAGATTTATCTCTACATCTGCGTGGTATATTTATCTCCTAATCCATTTGCAATATTAAACACAATGAACTTCAGATGAACAATCTAGTCCGACCAAAACGAGAAACAATCCCATCCACACCAACAATTGGAGTGGCTTTCAGGTGTATGGTGCAGGCGTGGGTGCTTTTCGTAACGTCAGAACCATCTAATTCTCAGGCCCAAGGACACAGGGATATAACTAAATTCATATTTCCTGGATACTTGTTTTAATTATGTAAGATAAAATTTTGTTTATAAATTAATATAAAGCTTTTTATAACATGGAGTGGCAGTCTTACAAAGAGATCCATATAAAACTCGTGGCTTGTCTAATTTAATATATTTATTGTCTGTTATTAGTGAAGGCCAAACGATGTCGTTGGGGTAAGCAGGTGGAGGGCCGCGTGCTGCAACCTTGAGCTGCCATATGGCAGCCAATTGGAGGGCAGCACGTGGCAACCATCAGCTGCCCTCTGATGACGCCCGTTTGCATTATCAACCCCTCTTCTCTTCTCTCTTGTCCGTCTGCTTTTATTCTGTTGGAATATTGTATATCGTGCTTGCACGATCTGATCCGAGCCATCCATCCATGCTTTATGATTCTTGATCCCAGCCCTCCATCGTCGCTATTTATCTTCTCCTCGGGATATGGTCTGGACAGAGGTTTAAGGCGAAAGAGAAAAAGATCAATCAAAGAAGAGAATAGGGATCGAGAAGAGAGAGATACCCTTCGTCTCCGACCTAGGGTTATCTGGTTTTGCTTCGGTTCTTTTCTTTCTTTCTCTGTAAATGTTTGTATAGCTTTATAGTTATATGGTTCGATAGGGTTTTATGCCTCTTAATCTGTTTGAGTGATTATTGGGCAAGTTTTGTGTTTCTCGAACCACTGTAAGTACAAAGAGATTGAGGGGTTTTCTGTGGGTGTATTTTTGATTCAATCATTAGTGCAGTGAGCTCTCCATATTGGAGCTCAACGTGGACGTAGCCCTATTTAGGTGAACCACGGTAAAATCTTGTGAGTCTCTTTTTTCGCTTTTTCGTTTCAGTTCGGCTTACCTCTGTTTCGCATGAATGACTGTTAAAGCTTTCATTCCTTTTGTTTCATCGTGTGTTTGTGATTGGGATATTCTGATTTTAACCCTAAGGTTTGAGTATCAGTGCTCAACAGTGGTATCAGAGCCGTGTTAAATTCGGCGCTTAGGGTTTTTTGAAAAGTAAATCAGTCAGTCTATTTTCATCTAAGGAGTTGTCATCTATTATCGGATGGTCTAGGGTTTCTTTGAGAACCTAGTGTCAGCAAGAGTTTGCTGTGTTTATTCTCATCAGTGTCTAGAGCCACCTAGGTTAACTTCGTGCAAGGCGAAGAGGATGTCTACCCGATTTGAAATCGACATATTTGATGGAAAAGGAGACTTTGGTAGCTGGAAAAAGAAGATGAGAGTTTTACTCTCTCATCATAAGGTGCTGATAGCACTAGAAGCTGATGACCGAAAATGGTCACCTGATCAGCTTACAAGAACAGAGGAGGTAAGAGAAGAGGCATTCAACCTCATCTTTCTTCACCTTGGTGACACTGTCATTCGCAAGGTAGACGGTATGTTAACTCCCATTGATTTATGGAATAAGTTAGATTCTTTATACTCTGTTATGACTGCACCAAATTTAGTATACTTGAAAGGCATGTTGTTTAATTTCAAAATGAATGCATCTAAGTCAATGGATGAAAACATAGATGAATTCACTAGACTTGCATTATTACTTAGAGATACTGATCAAGCATTAGGTGACACAAGTGAAGCTATGATTCTTTTAAATTCCTTACCTGATGACTATGATGTAGTAAAGCATGCATTAAGGTATACTGGCATTGTTCCTAGTTTAGATCTTGTTATCTCGGGTATTAAAGCTAGGGAACTGGAACTAGGAACATCTAAAAGGTCAGGAAATAACCTGTTTGTAAAGAGTAAGAATGAGAAAAAATCATCTACCAGTAACAATGATCACACTAATGGGTTAGGGCAAAAGGGTAAGAAAAAGGATAAGAAGGGTAAACAAAAATGGAAGTGTTATCACTGTGGTAAAGAAGGTCACATTAAGAAGTATTGCTATGATTATATTAAGAAACTAAAACAAGGGGGAAATGCAAATGTAAATGCTGGGACCTCTAACTGTTTAGCTGAAGTACTCAATGTCTCATATTTATCTGCTGAACATGAATGGGTAATGGATTCTGGTTGCTCTTTTCATATGTGCCCAAACAGAGAATGGTTTCAAAATTTTAATCAGAGGGAAACTGGTACGGTATACATGGGTAATAATCAATCATGTAGTATCCAAGGTATAGGTAGCATATCCTTAAAGTTACATGATAATAAAATCAGAATGTTAACTGATGTAAGGTATGTACCAGGATTAAAAAGAAACCTAATATCTCTTGGGACACTTGATGAGTTGGGTTACTCATATAGAGCTGAAAATAGTTTCCTTCATGTCTTTAAAGATGATAACCTTATACTGTCAGGTAATAAGAAAAACGGATTGTACATTTTAAATGGTTGTTATTCATCCCTTGTTAACTCTCATTCTGCCTGCATAGTCAATACTGGTAAGACAGATATATGGCACCTGAGACTTGGCCATATGAGCCTGAAAGGTCTCCAGGCACTGTCAAACCAAGGGTACCTTGGATCAGTGCCTGTTGGGTCTCTTGACTTTTGTGAGCCATGTGTTCTAGGCAAGCAACACAGGCTGAGTTTCCCAAAGGGAACTCACCTGGCGAAGGCATGCCTTGAATATCTTCATGCTGACCTATGGGGGCCTTCTCAGGTCCCCACTTTTGGTGGTAACAGGTATTTTCTATCTATTGTTGATGACTTTACTCGAAAGGTATGGGTGTTTTTATTGAAATCAAAAGACCAGACCCTAGAAAAGTTTAAAAATTGGAAAACAATGGTAGAAAATCAAATAGATAGGAAAATTAAAACCCTTAGGACTGACAATGGTCTTGAGTTCTGCAGTAGAGCTTTTGATATATTCTGTAATGATCATGGTATACTTAGACATAGGACAGTTAGGAACACTCCCCAACAAAATGGGGTAGCTGAACGGATGAACAGAACACTTCTTGAAAAAGTCAGGTGTCTATTATTCACTTCTAATATGTCTAAGTCATTTTGGGGTGAGGCTTTATCCACTGCTGCTCATTTAGTAAATAGGAGTCCTTCTACTGCATTAAATCTTATATGCCCTGAGGAAAAATGGACTGGTAGAAAACTGAACTTTAATTACTTGAGGGTATTTGGCTGTGAAGCCTATGCTTATAAATCTGAAGGCAAACTTGAACCTAGGTCTATCAGATGTGTGTTTGTTGGGTACCAAGAAGGTACCAAGGGATATAGGTTATGGGATAAGGAATCTACTAGAGTTAAAATTATAATCAGTAGAGATGTTATCTTTAATGAAAATGTTTTCCCCTGTAAAACAAATAACCTAAAAGAAACAAACACTCAGGAAAACCTAGATGATTTTGCTGTTTTAGGGGGTTCTCAGATCGAGGTGGAGCAACCAGCAGGAAGTAATAACCTGCCAGTTGCTCCATCTTCACCTGAGCAAAGTCAACAAGATGCTACCTTGTCTATGTCTCATGATGTCTCTGATCATGATGATGATCAAGAGGAACAAGAAAATGAACCTGAGATTGAGGTGGAGCATCATAGCTCACCCCAAGACCTCAGTGGCTATCAGCTAGCCCGTGATAGGAGCAGGAGGGTTTCTAGACCCCCTGCGAGGTATGCTTACTCTGACTTAGTGTACTGTGCTCTAATTGCTGGAAAGGAATTAAGGAGCAGTGAGCCAGCCTCATATGAGGAAGCTATCATCTCCAAAGATGGTGTCAAATGGCGACAAGCCATGGATGAGGAAATGAACTCCCTCAAGGTAAATGGCACCTGGATTTTGGTCCCCAAACCTGAAAAGCAGAAACTGATCCAGTGCAAATGGCTCTTCAAATTAAAGGAAGGTATGTCTCCCACTGATCCACTTAGATATAAAGCTAGATTAGTTGCTAAGGGCTTTACTCAAAGGGAGGGTATTGACTACAATGAAATTTTCTCACCAGTAGTAAAATTTAAGACCATTCGCATAATGCTTGCTGTTGTTGTTCAATTTGATTTAGAATTAGAACAATTAGATGTTAAAACAACCTTCTTGCATGGTGATCTTGATGAATGCATATATATGTTTCAGCCAACTGGTTATATTGATAAAACTCATCCTGAACATGTATGCTTACTGAAAAAATCTTTGTATGGATTAAAACAATCCCCAAGACAATGGTATAAAAAGTTTAATAGTTTTATCTTAGGGATTGGTTTTGAAAGAAGTCAATATGATAGCTGCTTCTACTTCGTAATTTCAGATATTCCTGTTTATCTACTGCTGTATGTAGATGATATTTTGATAATTAGTAAGTCCAAAAGAAAAATTAGTGAGTTAAAGTCAATGTTAAACACTAATTTTGATATGAAGGACTTAGGACATGCTAGGAAAATTCTAGGAATGACAATAGAAAGAGAAAGAAGTAAATCAGTCTTGAAAATTCATCAAAATGACTATCTTATTAAAGCTGTTCAAAGATTTGGTATGCAAAATTGTAAAACTGTAGGGGTCCCCTTAGCTGGTCACTTTGTCCTATCTAAATCCCAATGCCCCACAACTAATTCTGAATTAGTTAAAATGGAAGATATCCCTTATGCCAATGCAATCGGAACAGTTATGTATTCAATGATTAGTACTAGATCTGATCTTACATATTCAATATCTCTGCTTAGTAGATATATGTCAAATCCAGGTAAACCTCATTGGGATGCACTAAAATATATGTTAAGGTATATTAATGGATCTATAGACATTGGCTTGTGTTATAAAAGAAGATTTGATACTCTTAATCTTGTGGGATATGTAGATTCTGATTTTGCAGGTGATAGGGACTCAAGGAAATCAACAACTGCATACTTTTTCACCTTGGGTGGAAATTGTATCAGTTGGAAATCCCAACTTCAGCCTCTAGTGGCTTTGTCCACCACCGAGGCTGAGTATGTTGCTGTTACTGATGCCTTTAAAGAGGCTATTTGGCTACAAGGTCTATTAAAGGAGATCCAGTTGCTACAAGACAAAGTGACTGTGTTCTCAGACAGTCAAAGTGCCATTCACCTCTCCAAGAACCCGGTATGTCATGAACGAACAAAGCATGTTGAGGTAAAGTATCATTATGTTAGAGATTTAATAGCTAATGGCACTATGAGTATTTTGAAGGTGCCTACAGAAAACAACCCAGCAGACATGGGAACAAAAGTTCTAACTGCAACCAAGTTCAAGCACTGCTTGAACTTGCTGCACGTGGGAATTGGTTGATCAAATCAACCAGAGCAATGAAGGTATGGATTGTAGCATGCTGCACTTGTGAGAGTTTCAGATTCACCTCTTGTTTGGGCTTCAAGGTGGAGATTGTTATTAGTGAAGGCCCAAACGATGTCGTTGGGGTAAGCAGGTGGAGGGCCGCGTGCTGCAACCTTGAGCTGCCATATGGCAGCCAATTGGAGGGCAGCACGTGGCAACCATCAGCTGCCCTCTGATGGCGCCCGTTTGCATTATCAACCCCTCTTCTCTTCTCACTTGTCCGTCTGCTTTTATTCTATTGGAATATTGTATATCGTGCTTGCACGATCTGATCCGAGCCATCCATCCATGCTTTATGATTCTTGATCCCAGCCCTCCATCGTCGCTATTTATCTTCTCCTCGGGATATGGTCTGGACAGAGGTTTAAGGCGAAAGAGAAAAAGATCAATCAAAGAAGAGAATAGGGATCGAGAAGAGAGAGATACCCTTCGTCTCCGACCTAGGGTTATCTGGTTTTGCTTCGGTTCTTTTCTTTCTTTCTCTGTAAATGTTTGTATAGCTTTATAGTTATATGGTTCGATAGGGTTTTATGCCTCTTAATCTGTTTGAGTGATTATTGGGCAAGTTTTGTGTTTCTCGAACCACTGTAAGTACAGAGAGATTGAGGGGTTTTCTGTGGGTGTATTTTTGATTCAATCATTAGTGCAGTGAGCTCTCCATATTGGAGCTCAACGTGGACGTAGCCCTATTTGGGTGAACCACGGTAAAATCTTGTGAGTCTCTTTTTTCGCTTTTTCGTTTCAGTTCGGCTTACCTCTGTTTCGCATGAATGACTGTTAAAGCTTTCATTCCTTTTGTTTCATCGTGTGTTTGTGATTGGGATATTCTGATTTTAACCCTAAGGTTTGAGTATCAGTGCTCAACATTGTCCAATCCAATTAACCACACCAAATGCAACTCATACCCATTTCCTATCCCGAGTGTCAAGTGTAGGACGTGAGTACATCACAAATTTAGTCCACATAAGATGGCATGCATGGGAGAAAATTTAAAAATACCAATAAGAAAATTGAATTGCCACATTATAATTCTCTGATTCCAGTTTATAGGAATGATATTCAGCAAAAGTTATAACCCATTAACTTTTTGAAGGACCTCAGATACCAATATCTCCTCCAAAAAAATTCATGAGCCCAAAAGACCAATTACCTCTTGTGGTGCAGCACAAAGCATATAGAAGCAATGATAATTTCTCTCCGGATCCGACACTTGACAAACACGTGATTGTTCAAGTAAGTAAGTTCTAATGGCAGCTCCTGAAATTCTCCCCCGATGATCAAACTGAAGCTCCACAAACTTACCAAAACGGCTGAAACCATAACATTTGTTGGAGGTGAATTTTGATTAGCTGCTCAAGTAAAATAGAAAATTCTGTATGCTGGGGGAAAAGCCAATATTGAGTAGATGGTTTTCCACCTTGAGTTGTTGTTTCTAACAGTCTTTGCATTTCCAAATGCTTCCAAAACGGGATTGGACTGCCAAGCAAAAGAAAGCAGAAAGTATAATTGGAAATTAATTCAATATATTATTGGTCTGAGATTAGTTTCTATTCCTGTACCATTAATGAATCCATTACTGGAAATCTGTAACCATCAACTTTAAACTACCATCATGAAACATTTACCTCTAACACTTGCTGCTCGACAGTCTGTCCCTCAGTTTCAGCTCTCCTTCCCATGTAGGCAAGGTAACCCATAAGCATCTTTGTGCTTTCTGTTTTACCAGCTCCACTTTCTCCACTAACTAAAATGGACTGACTTATCCCCTCATTCATCATCTGCCTGCATTCATAATTATCCCAGTTTGTCAACCATGATAAATGTCAAAACACTCAACATTTGAAACAGCAGAAAACAAGTAGTTTACCTGTATGCAGCATCCGCAATGGCAAAAGGGTGTGGGCTCAGCTCGCCAAAGGCTGCCCCTTTATAATGTTCCATTAAATCACGGTTATACAAATTAGGTAGCCTTTGGAAAGGGTTTACAGCTATTAATATGCTACCTGTATAAGTCTGAAACACCAAGAGATGGATTAGCTTCATAGAATAGGAGTGTAAGTATTATAGGTGCTGCTTTTTTTCCGATAAGCAACTGTGGATCTGCACTTTGCAATAAAATCAACATTGACAGGAGCCCCAGTCACTACAGGCGTGTTCTGATACACCACATGCTGTTTCTTTTAAGTTTTGCATCTGCTGCTTATTATAAACTAGTTATTCACCTTCTGAGAAGTAGCCCAAATACAAAGGACTAGGATGCAATGTCAATGAATCGCATGAACCAAATAATTTAAAACAAGATAAATGGTATGAGAGAGAGAGAGAGAAATGTACAGATCATCAACATACTCACATAAATTTCATTCACATCATATCGACTTTTTAAATTCTGAAGAACCCCTGGTTCATGCAGATAAGCCAGTTTTGTCATATCATCCACTCCACATGGAGGATCATCAACATCTTTTGGATAGATGTTAGATGCATTGGCAGTAACCTATATTACAACAGAACAATAAATGAGAAAAGATCACCACCTCAGATTCCTTGCCATCCAACGAAGAAGGATAATTCACAAACAATAATGACATGAAAGCTCCGTTCTTATGACATAATGCAGGAGAATGGGAAAGGGATGTTATGGATATTGTCATGACCCAATCTCTTATCAGTACCTTAGTGATGAGGTCTTGGCATATTAGTTGCTCTCACAAGTCCAAAAGTAAACTTCTACCTGTGCTTTTGAATGAGGGCCATGATGCTACAATGGGCGCCAAGCAAGAGTAAATTGAGAATGACAATGGGTCAAATTTAATGATACATAAGATTTTTCGTCAGCCACGTCCCAATCCTGACCCAGTAGTCTACTAAAAAGATCTTCAGTATATTGTTTGGTACCAGGAGTAAATCTTGGATGAGACCTCATATACTACAAATACTATTGGACAGACTAACCTAGTCATCCCAATTTTTTATCAAATTAAAGAGCCTGTTGGGCTTCATATTTGAAGAAATCTGATAGAACAATAAAAACTATCGTACTCTTCTCCATTAGCAACTAGGATTAAATATACAAGACTCCTAGTTTGATACAAACTTATCTCCTAAACTTTAGCTACTAGATAAAACTCCTAAATTCTAGTATAAGATACAACAACAACAACATATCCAGCCTTTATCCCACTATGTGGGGTCGGCTACATGAATTCTAGACTTCTATGTGGGTTACGCCCCAACAGATAGTTTGTCTAAAATTTATATTTGGATCCGACTAGGTTTTACGCTGGCTGTCGGCTACCTAACGGAACCCTCCTCTTTTATTCGGGCTTGAGACCGACAGTGGATAACATCCCCTGGCGAAGTAATGATGAAATGAAGTTTCAACACCATCTTCATATGGAGAAGTTTCATGAGATGTTGGTGAATGAAGATAATTGATATAGTTGTGTTCCATCACTTAGTTGACATGGTGAAACCAACAAGTACAAGATAACAAGACAAAATAACTCTAACTAATTTACAAATACACATATATCATATCAGCTTGAGGATAACTCTGGAGAGTTATCCTCCTCTTATTCCTTTCATCTCATCCACGAATCATCTCTTCAATCCTTTAGGATTGGTTGTTGCATCTTTATCTTTCAACACCCCCCCTCAAGCTGAGGAATATATATCAAATATTCCCAGCTTGCTTCTTATATATTCAAAACTTTGTTTTTCCATTGCTTTGGTCAAAATGTCTACATGTTGTTCTTCTGTTGGAACATAAGTCAACTTAATGTTGCCATCCTCAAGCTCTTGTTTGACAAAATGGCGATCAATTCGGACATGCTTCATCTGATCATGCTGCACCGAATTGTTGACAATGTTGATAGCTGATTTGCTATCACTATAAAGAATTTTAGGAGATAATATTGGCATAGACAAGTCATTCAACAGTCTTTCCACCCTTATCATTTCACAAATTGCTTGAGCAATTGAGCGATACTCTGCTTCAGCATTGCTGCGAGCTACCACTTGTTGTTTTTTTCTCCGCCAAGTCTCCAAGTTACCCCATAATCTTGTACAATAGCCTGATGTGGATTTGCCATCTTCCACAGCACCTGCCCAATCAGAATCTGCATAGCCTATTATCCCTCTATCTTGGTTTTTTGTAAATAGTAGACCCTTACCTGGGATTCCTTTAAGATATTTAAGGATGTGATGACCTGCTTCCAAGTGTCTCCCAGTCGGTGAATGCATGAATTGACTAACAATACCCACAGCATAGGTAATATCCGGTCTTGTGTGAGACAAATAAATTAGTTTGCCTACCAATCGTTGGTACATGCCTTTATCCACTGGATGTTCTTTTTCTTCTTTGTTCTTCCAGTTGGGTTCTAGAGACACCTCAATTTTCCCCAATTTTTCGTCGGTTTCCACTGGATGTACTTGCTAGTTTACACCCCAATTTTCCCGTCTCTTTTAGCAAGTCAAGAGTGTACTTTCTTTGGGATACAAAAATGCCATTCTTACTTCTTGCAACTTCCAAACCAAGAAAATATTGTAGTTCTCCCAGCTCTTTTACTTCAAAGGCCTGCCTTAGTTGTTCTTTTAGTTTCTCAATTTCTTCATTATCATCTCCCGTGATAATGATATCATCCACATAGACTATTAGAATTGTTCTCCTACCATTCTCCTTGATCTTTGTAAAGAGTGTGTGATCCGCTTGTCCCTTCTTATATCCCAACTTGTATAGAGTATCACTAAATCTTTTAAACCATGCTCTAGGTGATTACTTTGAGTCGTATAGAGATTTTTTTAATTTGCATACCTTATCTCTTGTTTTGTCTTTCTCAAACCCCGGCGGTATCCTCATATAAATCTCCTCCTCTAAATCTCCATTTAGGAAGGCGTTCTTGAACTCCGCCTGGGGATGTTATCCACTGCCGGTCCCAAACCCGAATAAAGGAGGAGGGTTGTGTTAGGTAGCCGACAGCCAACGTAAAACTTAGTCGGATCCAAAACATGAACTTTAGACAAATTATGAAAAATCGTTGGGGCATAGGCGTAACCCTTCATAGCGACGCGCTACACTGCCCACGTGTAGTGTCAAGTGAGCTAGGGCCGCTGCATTGGCGCCTGGATGTTGTGACAAATGAGCAAAGGTCCTCGTATTTGCTTGGACGGATGTGGGTAAAGAAGCTAGTCCAAAATCAAAATCAAAATCAAACTCAAAACCAAACTAAACAAAATCAAAATAAAAAACAAAATCAAATTCAAAGTCAAGGCCAAAAACAAAATCATAGATTAAGAATTGGGTCATGGAACATAGGAACATTAACAGGCAAAGCTATGGAAGTGGTAGATGTGATGATTAGGAGAAAGATTAATATTATGTGCCTTCAAGAGACGAGATGGGTAGGAAAAAAAGCAAAAACTTTATCAGAAACTGGATATAAAATATGGTACACAAAAAATGATCTAGCGAAAAATGGAGTGGGGATTATTATGGATAAAAGCTTAGTAGATGAGGTAGTGGATGTAAAGAGAATAGGGGATAGGATTATTATGGTGAAGGTTAGTGTAGGAAGAATGACTATGAATATCTTTAGTACATATGCACCACAAGCGGGGTTAGGTGAGGAGATAAAAGCAAAATTCTGGGAGGACCTAGAGGGACTCATACAAATGATACCAAGAGGAGAGAAAGTGATTATAGGAGGTGACTTAAATGGTCACGTGGGTAGAGACGGAAACGGCTATAGAGAGGTACATGGAGGGTATGGATTCGGGAAAATTAATAATGAGGGCAAGTCTATTCTAGATTTTGCTATGGCATATGGGCTCATCATAACCAATATTAGGTTCAAAAAACGGAACGAACACTTAATCACATATAAAAATGTCACATTAAGCACCCAAATAGATTACTTCCTCATGAGACAAGAGGATCGGTTATGTTGTAGGGATTGTAAGGTAATACCGGGAGAGTGTTTGACTACTTAACATAGACTTTTAGTACTTGACGTCCAAGTAAGAAATTGGAAGAGAAAAAATCACATAAAACAAAATCCAAGAATCAGGTGGTGGGATTTAAAAGGGGAGAAACAACTAATCTTCAAAGAAAAATTAAGGGGTAGAAGGGAATGGAATGGAGAAGGACAGACAAACCAAATGTGGAGAGAAATGGCTAATGCCCTGAGAAGCACGACAAAGGCAATGCTTGGAGAGACAAATGGTAGAGCCCCTAACCTTAAGGAGTCTTGGTGGTGGAATGAAGAGGTACAATTGAAAATTAAAAATAAGAAAACTTGCTATAAGGCTATATATCAGTGCAACAATGAAGAAAATCAAAAAAAGTATAAAGAAGCAAAAAAGGCAGCAAAAAAAGCTGTTAGTGAAGCAAGGTCAAAAGCATATGAGAATCTATATAAACGACTTGATACAAAAGATGGAGAAAGGGATATATATAAATTAGCTAAAGCAAGAGAAAGAAAAACAAGGGATTTAAATCAAGTGAAATGTATAAAAGATGAAAATCAAAATGTATTAGTGAATGAGGGAGCAATTAAGGAGAGATGGAATGAGTATTTCACAAAATTATTCAATGATGGTGGCAACACAAGAGTTAGGTTGGGACATCTTAGTAACTCCGAAGGGAACGTGAGCTATACATTTTATCGACACATAAGTTCAAATGAAATAAGGCAAGTATTAAAAAAGATGAAAAATCATAAGGCGGTGGGACCGGATAATATACCAATAGAAGCATGGAAATGCATGGGAGAAGAAGGCATCTCTTGGCTAACGAAATTATTTAACGCGATCCTTAAATCAAAAAAGATGCCGGATGAGTGGAGAAATAGTACTTTGGTTCCTATATATAAGAATAAAGGAGATGTTCAAAACTGTGAAAATTACAGAGGAATTAAGTTAATGAGTCATACCATGAAACTCTGGGAGAGAGTAATAAAGCAGAGACTCAGAAAAGAAACAGAGGTCTCGGAAAATTAGTTTGGTTTCATGCCTGGTAGGTCAACAATGGAAGCTATATACCTACTGAGGCGCCCAATGGAAAGGTATCGGGATCATTAGAAGGACCTACATATGGTGTTTATAGATCTAGAAAAGGCCTATAATAAAGTCCCTAAAGAAGTATTATGGAGGGTTTTAGAGAAGAAATGAGTCCGAATAGCCTATATACAAGCCTTTAAGGACATGTATCACGGTGCAGAGACAAGGGTTAGAACATGCGGAGGGGATACTGAACTGTTTAAAATTACAATAGGACTGCATCAAGGTTCTGCACTAAGTCCATACTTATTTGCTTTAGTAATGGATGAACTCACTAAAGATATTCAGATAGAGGTGCCATGGTGTATGCTATTTGCAAACGACATAGTGTTGGTGGATGAAACAAAAGAAGGAGTGAACACTAAGCTTGAGTTGTGGAGGTACAATTTAGAATTTAAGGGATTTAAATTAAGTAAAAAGAAAACACAATATATGGAATGTAAATTTAGTAAGAATGCAAGAGTGGAGGATGTTATTATAAAATTGGAAGACCAAATCTTACAAAGAAAAGACCATTTTCAATATTTGGGATCAGTGATTCAAAAAGATGGAGAAATTGACGAGGATGTCACACATAGAATTAAGGCAGGTTGGCTAAAATGGAGAAATGCACCAGGGGTGTTATGTGATGGTAAAATCTCATTAAAACTGAAAGAAAAATTCTATAGGACAGCTATAAGACCAGTCTTGTTGTATGGCTCAGAATGTTGGGTAGTCAAATACCAGCATGAGCAAAAGACGAGCATAACGGAGATGAGGATGTTAAGATGGATGTGCGGCCATACAAGAAAAGATAAAATTAGAAATGAAGTTATTCGTAATAAGGTAGGAGTAGTGCCAATCGAGAAGAAGATGAGAAAGACTAAACTAAGATGGTTTGGTCATTTGAGAAGGAGACCAAGAGACGCTCATGTGAGGAGAGTTGATGAAATGGAACAATTAGTCAAAAAAAGAGGTAGAGGCAAACCCAAGAAGACTTTGGGAGAGACATTAAAGTTTGATATGAAATGTATGGACCTAAATGAAGATATGACAAAAGACAGAAATACATAGAAGTCTAGAATTCATGTAGCCGACCCCACATAGTGGGATAAAGGCTGGATATGTTGTTGTTGTTGTTAGGAAGGCGTTCTTGATGTCCAATTAGTGTAGTTTCCAGTCCAAGTTTGAGGCTAAGGACAGTAGAATCCAAATTGAATTGAGTTTGGCCACGGGAGCGAACGTTTCTTCATAATCTAAACCTTGAGTTTGAGTAAATCCCTGGGCTACAAGCCTTGCTTTATACCTTTCCAGACTTCCATCTAATTTATATTTTAGAGTGAATACCCACTTGCTACCAACTGCCTTTTTTCCCACCGGAAGATCCATAATTTCCCATGTACCATTTTTCTCCAAGGCTGCCATTTCTTCCATAATTGCCATCTTCCAATTTTCATCCTGCGATGCTTGATAAACATTTCTAGGGATAGCTACACTGTCTAAACTGATAGTAAATGCCTTGAAAGAGGGAGACAGTTTTGAGTACCCAATGAAATCATTAATAGGATGCTTGGTGCACATCCTTTTACCTTTCCTCAATGCAATTGGAACACTTAGGTCATCATCAAGTTGTTGTTGTATATCAGTATCAATTATCTTGTTTGGACTTACCTCCAGATTGGACAAATTGGTTGGCTGAAGATTAGCAACTTTAGGTCTTCTGGAATAAACCTTTAGAGGTTTAGTCAGGTCTTGATCACCCTGCTGGATTTCAGTCTCCTCTTTCTCCTCCCCTTGATGAGTTTCAGTAGGAGGAGGATTAGTAAGGGAATCGAGAGGCACAGAGATGACTGTACTCCAATTGTGGATTGGATTTTCATTTTGAGTAGTATTGTGGAAGAATGGTTAGTTCTCGAGAAATGTGACATCACAAGAAATAATGAACTTGTGGGTTCTTGGGTTATAACATTTATAGTCTTGTTGGGTAGGAGAGTATCCAACAAACACACATTTAAGAGCTTTTGGGTCAAGCTTGGATGGATTTAACTAGTTCTGATGTATGAAGGAGGTACACCCGAAGACCTTAGGAGAAAGACTGTTTGAGGCCCTGGAATAATGAGAGAAAGCTTTGAGGAATACATTTAAGGGGGTTTTACAGTTTAGGGTCTTTGAAGGAAGCCGATTGATGAGGTAGGATGCTGTAAGAACAGCCTCTCCCCAATAAGAATGGGGGACTGATTGAGTGAACATAAGAGCCCTAACTGTCTCAAGTAAATGCCGGTTCTTTCTCTCGGCTATCCCATTTTGTTGAGGGTTGTATGGGCAAGAGCTTTGGTGAACAATACCATGCTCATTTAGATAATGGTAAAAGTCATTTGAGAAGTATTCTCGACCATTGTCACTTCTTAAAATATGAATGGAAGTTTGGAAAATATTCTTAACCATGAGATGAAACCGTTTGAAAACCATATAGGTTTCAGATTTATCTTTCATGAGGAAGACCCAGCAAACTCGTGTGTGATCATCAATGAAGGTGATGAACCACCAAGTGTTTGTTAGATTTGAAAGTCTGGCTGGTCCCCAAATGTCACTGTGGACTAAATGAAATGGCTGGGATGGTTTGTAAGAGTGTTTCGGATGAGAGCTCTTAGTTTGTTTTGCAAGAATGCAATGCTCACAATAGAAATCCTGAATTTTATTGATAGAAATTGAAGGATACAAGACTCTAAGATACTCAAGGCTAGGGTGTCCTAATCTTTGATGCCATAACATTAAATCAGAATCTGAAACTGCAGCTAAAGAGGATTGAACAAATGACCTACACTCCTTTTGGTAATCAAGATTGACGATTTGATATAGACCTCCCTTTTCTTCAGCTTTGCCAATCGTCCTCCCCGAAGATTTGTCCTGAAAAACACAATGGGAAGAAGAGAATATCACTAAACAGTCCTTATCTTGAGTAATCTTGCTTACTGACAGCAAGTTACATTTCAAATTTGGCACATAACGAACTGACTCTAATTTTAGCCCTGCTACATAAGCTGTGCCCCTTCCTTGGACTAAAGTATTAGTTCCATCAGCCATAAATATAGTAATATTCTGATCACAATGTTTAAAATTGGATAGAATTTCAAGATCACCTGTCATGTGATCTGATGCACCGGTATCTATAATCCAAACACCTGTGGTCAGCCTTTTAGAGAACAAAGAATGACTGATCTTACCTTGTTTAGCTAAGGATACCACCTGATTGTTGTTGTTATCCATATTTTCGGTTGTTTTCTGCACCTTGGGTTGATTTAGCAACTGCTGATTCAACAATTGTTGGAGAGCTTCTAGTTGAGCTGAGGTTAAAGAGATCGGTGCTAGTGCTGAATTCCCTTTCTCAAACTCTACCATAGAGGCGGACTGCACACCTTTTCCCTGATTCCTTGGTTTCCAATTGGCTGGTTTCCCATGCAGCTTCCAGCAGATGTCCCTAGTATGATAAGGCTTGTTACAATGGTCACACCATTGCCTATCTTGCTGCATCTCTCCCTTAGCTGTAATAGATGACCGGCCACGGGATATCTTTAAGGCAGAACTCTATAACATACCTTCATTTGTTTAACCACTAGGTAGCATCACTTTCTTTCTACTCTCCTCCCTTCTTATTTCGGCAAATACTTCTCTCATAGAGGGAAAAGGCTTAGTTCCAAGCAATCGTCCTCTAACCTCATCCAAATCTGAATTTAGACCTTGCAAGAAGTCAAATATCCTTTCTTTCTCCACCATCTTGTTATACTTCCTTCCTTTAGCCGAGCATTCCCATGTGATCTCATGAAAGAGATCAACCTCTTACCATAATTCAGTCAAGGTATTGTAGTACTTAGTTACTGTGTTATTACCTTGCTTTGTTGATCGAATGGTGGATCGAATTTGGAAGCTTTGGGCGGTATTTTCAAGATCTGAATAGATCTCTCGAACCGCATTCCAGATTTCACTTGTTGTTTTGTAGAAGAGGTAAGTTCTTCCTACCTTCGGCTCCATTGAGTTCACTAGCCATGCCATAACAATGGCATTCTCAGCTTCCCATACTGCATATGTTGTTGAATCTTGGCTTGGCTTTACGATTTCTCCGGTTAGATAGCCTACCTTCCCTTTTCCTTTAATCACAAGCATAACTGATTGGGACCACTCTCGGAAGTTGGTTCCATTCAGCTTGTGTAAAGTAATCTAGAGGGAAGGTCCATCATAGGCTGAGGAAGAATCTGACAAGGTTGCAAACATTGGACTGCTCTTTGTAGGGAGAGGAATAGACGTCCCTGTACTAGCTGTTTGATCATCAGCCATGGCGCAAGTTGAAGAATTCTCTTACAATTAAAACTCTAAATATCTGGTAGCTACAGAAGCTCGAAACCGAGCTCTGATACCATGAAGAAATCCGATAGAACAATAAAAACTATCGTACTCTTCTCCATTAGCAACTAGGATTAAATATACAAGACTCCTAGTTTGATACAAACTTATCTCCTAAACTTTAGCTACTAGATAAAACTCCTAAATTCTAGTACAATATAACAAGATAAAATAACTCTAACTAATTTACAAATACACATATATCAGATCAGCTTGAGGATAACTCGAGAGAGTTATCCTCCTCTTATTCCTTTCATCTCATCCACGAATCATCTCTTCAATCCTTTAGGATTAGTTGTTGCATCTTTATCTTTCAACAATATTGTATCATTTCTTCTCCTTGATTTTTTTATATGGATACCATAAGTATATACTATGTGATCAGGCATTCTCCCGTTATAACTTCCGATCCTTACAACATAAGTGGTCATCTTCTCTCATAAGAAAGTGATCTATTTGTTTATATGATAAGCCATTTTTTGAATTTTGTGTGATCAAGTGTTCTTCCCATTTCTTAAACTTAGTTGTGGCTATGATGAGCTCATATGCTGCTACAAAATCCAAAATAAAAATAGCGATATGCAGGATACAGTACTAGTATGTCAGGAAACCAGCAAGGCCAGTCAGAAGGTTTGACAGCCAAGGATTGAATCCCTCAATGATCCAGACAATCAACCAATGCTACATTTAGTCCACTTTCTGTACGCAGAACAATGATTCCAACATCTTGAATTTAAGTTGTCATTAAATGCTACAAATTCATATGCCTAATCAAGGAAGAGCCAAAAAACAGATGTGGGAGCCACAGCCTACCGGTAGCCCTTCACTCAAGTGATATCTCCAGCACATCCATCCATGGATGCTACACGGTTCAAACATCAAACCCTCGTAGAAAACTGGGGAGATGATTCAGGGGATCTGACTGCTGTCAGGCGAAAAGTAAAAGAAGCAAATGGCAAAAGCAGGAGAAATTCCTATATTTCAATCATTCAGCATCTAGGGGCATTGCTAGCAGGAAGCTTGCACTGGATTTGAGTTTCAACTATTGTTTTCATTACATTTTCATGCTAGCATACACCAGCAATAAAACCTTTGCCCAGAGAACAAATCAACCATCCATACTGAACAATAGGCAAACAATTAAACAAATCAATATGAGCCCTTGGACATGTGTATCATAAATAAAGGCAGAACCTGACAAACACAACCATGTAAGGCATAAATTTTCAAACCACAAACAACACATTTCCCTCAGTTTTATTTACTAGCATTTAAGGCAGAACATAAGGGAAGAGCCCAACCGTTTTCCCTGATGTACAGTTTACTTTAATTTCCTTTCCATCAACTTCCACAACTTCCCCATCTATCCAGGTTACCTCGGGATCCTCCACCCAAACATGAGATCCAATTGGGAAGTTCTGTACAGAGAGCAGAAACATTAATAAGTTTAATAGCATCTGGGTATCAAAAAGTGATACACACACAAAGAAACATATCAGAAGAAACCCAGTACTTAATATCTTCAATTCAACCAAATTATAAAAGCCATAAACTGAACAGAATATGAATTCAATTCCATACACACAGATAAGCATCGAGAATGTAGTTTGGCTTAAATGGGATCATCATCATGACACATCATCTCTGGAACAAAAACACTAAAATCACTTTTACATCAATTGAAACCATTTTGCATACTGTCCCTAAGAAAAAACTCTAACCAGAGTAGTCTGACCTCGGAATTTAGCCTTAGAGATGCAAGATTTTTCCCTTCAGAAGCGATACAAGCCCGGACCAAAACAAAACATGCTCCATGATGTTAAACATATCAAAAAGAAGGCCATTATATTAAGAAAAGAGATAAAATTTCACTAACAAAGAACACAAGTTTGACTTAAACATCATTTGCATTGTCTTTGTAATGTGTGTAGGACCAACTAATTGACAAAATAAACTAAATGGCTGAAAAATATTCCTTTTTGTACAAAGGCAAAAACTTAAGGAGGCCTAAGAAACTCCCTCAACCAAGAAATTGATGGCATCTTGTGGTCTCCCTTATTTAGATGGAATCTCTAGCATCAGAAAATTGGGCACGTGATTGCTTTCTTGGTATGTAGTATGATCACCCTTCACTGAGACAACCACAATAAATGGGTTGGGAGTCTGTCTAGAATAAAGGCTTTACTATTCACTCATTCTACAAGGCTCCTGTCCTGTGATAAAGAAAGGTGGATTTTGCACGGAAAACTCTCACAAAAATCAATATCCCTCAATGATGACTTTTTTTCTTGGAGTGGTTTCTCTTGGTTCTATCCTTACTTCTCATATCTATGAAGGAAAAGAAAAATGGAGACAAATTAGCGTTCCATGTCCTAGAGAAATTGGCAACCCATGGACCATCTTATAGTTGAACCGTACAATGCCTTGAGATATTTAGAGCCCGACTTATTAGCACTTTTGTTGGTGGTGGGTACCAGTTTCCTGGATGTCTTCACATTTCACAGCTCATTGAATAGCCCTCCATTAGATTTTGTTCCATGGAACTGATGTCCCTCTGGATTTAGTACATTATATTTGATTTTTTTTTTCCTGCTTGGCAAACCGTTATGCTATGTTTGAAACTCACTGTTTTCAAGGAAACTGAAAATGACAGGAAGATAATATTGCTTATAATAAAATGCATTTTATGGATTACCAAGTTAAAACAATAAATTCCTTGGCTAGTATCAATCCAATTTCTTCTCATTTCTAAATCAGCCAAAAAAATAATTGAATGTAGTATTAATTCCCTCCTCCTCTTTTTCTATCTTTTTCCTTTATTGTTCTTTTCCCCAGAAGTCAACATTCCAAACAAAAAATATAGATTAACCAAGAAAAGTTTATAAGAAAAATATTCTGCCACAACTGTTTGCTAAATTCACCGTCTTGCAATGAAATTAAACCAGATTTGAAATGGAAGTACGACAGACAGTTGATAGGAACACATTCTGATGACATTATGCAAAATCCATTACATTAATCCCAACTACATGCTGCCACTGCAGTTGTACGGTGCCACAGCTTAATAAATGGACTGGAAAAGGCCACACAAGTCACAATATTAAGCTGAGAGCTAATGTAGCCAGTAAAACAAAATGTTTTTCTTTTTTCAAAGATGGTTTACATTTTTATTACATTAAGTAGAGGACTATTAAAACCAAAACTAACTCCAAGGTGGGACTGAAAGACACCAAAAGGTCAACCAACAACTATAATCAAACACATCCCAACCCAACCCCCAAAAAGTGGCAGAAACCTCAAACTAGGAAAGGAAATGAGATTCAAAACCATAATGCCCAATAAAACCAAATGTTTAACAGACACAGACAGAACATAAAGATTGTAGATACTCCAGCCCAGCAAGGAAACATTCCTAATCATTTCTTTCCCTTAACAGAAGCAAAACTCAATAGCAAAGGCTATTCACAAATTTATTTGTCAGAACTAACAGTTGGAAATGCAATTATACAGCTTGTAATCTGCAAAGGAAAAAATAAAAACTCAACCAGTGCATATTCTGCTCGTCCCAAAAAACAAAATGCATAAAAGAAAAGGAACATCATGACAATTGCAATACAACAGCGGTTAAGCACAAAAACTTGACGTCAAGCACAGCTTAAGTGCACAAATTTATAACGAATAACCCGCCCAAACTGTGAAAACTGAAGCTATTAATTCCATGATTTCCATCCAAGCATCACAATCTTGTAAAACACTTTTAAATACATATATAGCCAATTAAAGCAACCAAATTTATGCCGTCTTACGAAAACTAATCTAAATTTTACAAAATTTCAAGCAATCGCCAATGGTTTAGCTCAGCGAATAACTCAAAATTCCAAAATGCATCAAAAACGGTTTGCTCAAATTTGTCGAGAGTCAATACCATTTGTGAGCAATCAACCAGACTGAATGCGATCAAGCCCTAGTTTTTGTTCAAATGCGAAATGTAGGCCAAGGCATGGATTATTCGAATACACGAACAATGTGCGCATGCATAAGATCCAAATTTCGCCCCAACTTCTAGGCCAAAACCAGAGAAGATTTTCGTGTCTCCTTCTCTCCCTCAATCTTCGAAATGTGTTTCTCTTTGTGAGGGATCCGTGGGAATGGAAGCTTGTTTGCAGATGATTTGCGACGTCGAATTTTCCTCCCAACCAAAATGCGCAAACCTTCTGCAGTTTTTTCGAATTTTCTCTCTTTCCTTCCCTTTCTCTCTGGATTCTCTCTCTGGGCCTGGTCCTTGGTCCGTCCTTGTCCTGACGTTCTCCATCCAAATCTCTGCCCCCGTATTCCGGATTTACCCCTGGATGACTTTGTAATTGCGGATCATGCCATTCAACTATAAAATTGAAGAGAAAATATTTTCATATCCCAATCATATATATCCACATGAAATGTATAATAGTGAATAGATTTTGATAAATTTAAATACTAAAATAAAATTTATTCTCCTCTACTATTATGTATTCACAATTTAAATATATAATTTCCATCCTTTATAATGTATTTGTTGTAGTTAAGATATAATAATAAAAAAAATTTATGTGAAAAAATGTCTAAAAGAGTTTATATGTGAAAAAATGTCTAAAAGAGTTTACGAGTGATCAGTTTGCGAATGACCTATAAAAAATAAACTGATTAGGGGTGCAAGTGAATCTCACTCACGGACCCTCTGATACCTAAGTCAGTCTCATATAACAAGTAGAGTTATATTATAAGTAAAGTGGTAAACATACATTTTGTTAAAACTTAAAGGATGGGTCTCCTATTTATAAGATAAAAGAGATTGGCAGGTAAAGGGAGAGCCACAATTTTCCTCAAGTATTTCGAGCTCTTTTATAAATTTTTAGGCGAGCACATCAGAAATATAATTGACTTACGAAAAACTTTCGAATAGTAATTTCCAAGTGATTCGTGAATTTTCAAGAAAGACTTTTGAAAGCATCTAGAGAGACTATCAGGTGAGGTCACTCATTTTTGGCTTCAATCACTTGTGTTGAGGTCATTCAATCTTTCACAAGTTTCTTACAAGTCTCTCGTAGATCTCTCGTAAGCAAGTATCTCATGAGTCTCCCACTTCAATCTCTTGCAAATCTCTCATCTGGGTCTCTTGATCACTTGACATGATGTTCCTCAATCTTGATCATCTCATGACCTCATGCTCATGTAATTTGTTTTTATGGATTTCTTTTTTCGATAGACTATTGGGTTTATTTATTTAAACTTAGCCCTATCATTGAGGATGATCTCACTTTCTTAGGTAAAAGAGTATTAATGATCTAGGTACATAAAATTATATTATTAGATTATAATTCTATATCAATATGATAAAATTTATTACATTTAATACTTTCTTAAAATTGATATTACATGCATTAACGTAAACTCTTTTATTGTCATTGTCAACTTTCATATGGTATTTTTTATTAAATTTGTATTTTTTTTAGATCGACTTTTAAGCTCTGTTTGCTACCCAACATAAATTTTTTATTTTCAAAGATAATATTTATATAAAAATATTTTTTATTTTACTTTCTCATATTTTGCTTGCGTTCCAAACATTTTTAAGATAAAGAATTGATCTACTTTGTTCATTCAAATACCAGTTGAGGGCATTTTTGGAAAGAAGAAAAGACCTCTTCTTTAATCTCTACCCCGCGGGTCAACAATGGACCGTTGACGAAGGGACCCCATGCTATTACATAACGGACCCCGAGATGCGGCGGTTAACTTGTCGTTGGGATCGCGCGCGCAAATCCATTTTGATCAACTTCTCCCGCGCTCCTGACACGTCACGCGCGCATCTAAGAAAATATTCCACGCAAGCCAAGTGATTCTATAATTTAATAAAAATTTATTATTTATATATAAGTAATGAATACATGTCGTTTAATAAAAAATAAATTTTATTTTAAATTTAAAACTACCAAACGTTTTGCGCTTAAAACGTATACATATAATAAATTTTTATTAAATTATGATGCGACATTAATATACTAACATAAAATAATTATTATATTAAATGTTTTCTAATCACTTAATCTCATTATAAAAGAATAGCGATAAAATTGAACCTAACTGAATCAAGTTTCATTGAACTTAGGCTTGAGCTCGAAAATTAATTAGTTGAGCTTGAGTACTTGTTGGCGAGCTCAAGAAAGTTGTATGATGGTGAGAAGGCTACGTGGTGATGACAATAAGGAGAGAAGAATGCGACAAGCAAAAACAAGAGATATGCAACAGTAATAGAAGACGGCAACAAACGACAATTGAGTAGCAAAATGCAGTGTGCAATGGCACTACAAGGCGGTAGTTGGTGGTGGTTCAACCCTAGATGGAAGCTTGCAACAACGACAAGTGTTGATCTTCAGTCTTAAATCGTCTTCAGTCTTAAATAATTTTCATTTTTTAAGGTTTTTAATTTAGACAACTATTTATACAATGTTTGACTAAACCTAATTTGCTATCTTGTTTTATTATCTATACGTATGTTATATTATGTTAAATGATAAAATTAATATATATATAATAATTTTAAACATATTCAATTTAATAATAACATTATAATAATTTAAACTTTGATATCTTTATGTTAAATAATATATTTATAAAATTATAAATAAATATATTAATGTATTTATAAACGAGATTTTTCACTAGCTATTTACAAACTTCTAATCAAGTATATTTATGATCCTCTAATCAAACCTGTTAATATTTATGAAACTTTAATCGAACATGTTCACAAGTTTTAACGAAATGGGATTTACTAAGTTCAAGTTCAACTCATTTACAAGTCAAGTTTCAAAATTAAGCTAAAATTCAATTCATTTATTTTGACAAACGAACTCGAATGAGATTTTACCAAGTCAAACACCAAATCGTTTGTGAATAGCTTGGTTCATTTGCAACCTTAAATAGTGGAGTAAAGATGTAATAATGCATAATTTGAACAAAAATATAAAAATAAAGAAAGTAACAATAATGGTAAAAAAAAAAAAGATAAAATAAAGTTACAATTATACCCTTTTACTTTCAAAAAAAATAAATAAGTGTAAAATTTTAAATTTAATAATAATAATAATAATACAAATATTTTTCCTTTCTCCCTACGTGTACCTACTAAGGATAGAGTCGCCCATAAATAAGAATTTTTTTTATATATAATTAGGATAGATTGTACAAAAATGGAGAAACAACATTTTAAAAAAAATAAGAAATAAAAATGTGAAGTAAAAATTTAAATAAAAAAATATAGAGATTTTTTTATAAATATAATTTTTAATATAAAAATATAAAAAAAATAGTTATTTAATCAAATATAAACATAAATTTTATAATCCAATCAACAAATATAAATATAAATTCTATTATCCATCAACCATGACTTAATAAATAAAACACACAATAAATTTAAATGAAGAAAATAATCAAACATAATACAATTTATGAGAGTTCCTTAACTTCATCTAGAGTAGCAATCAAGCCGAGCTATTCACAAGCAATTTGATATCTAGCTTGACAAATGTTTGTTCGAGTTCGTTCATTAAGGAAAAAGGAGTCGAGATTAAACATAATTTTGAAACTTAATTACTTTGTAAACAATTCATACTCAAGTTCAGTAAAAATTGACTCGTTAAAGCTAATCAACATATTCGATTAAAACTTGTGTTTATTGATAGGCTCAATTAGAGACTCGTAAGTGTGCTCGATTAGAAATCCACGAATAGCTCATAAATATTATTGGTGAACTTAAGTAAGAGCTTGAGCCAAACTTGAGCTCTAATCACATGAACCAAACTCAAGCCCGACCCAAGTTTTAAGACTTGAGCTCAACCTCAGCTTGATTTGATTGCAACCTTAACTTCATCATCATTTTTTTTCTCTCCACACATATATGTGCATATATTCCCATAATATATATACATAATTTTTATTATCACACACACATAAATATATATAGATAAGAAGACAGTTGTAGAGATGAACACATTTCTAAATTATGAAACTATTCAAAAAATGGAAGTATCCTGAAAATATAAAAACATGCATTAAGAGTACCCAAGATATATCAAGTGAAGATAGATTGGACCCATTAAAGATAATTAGAAAATTTTCAAAATTACCTTATAATTTAATTGAATTTATCTTTAGCTTGAATTGGTCAATCTTATCTTGATTAGTCAGTAGGTTATTCTTAAATTAGATTTTATCTTGATCTTATGTAGTTTAATAAATAGTTCAATTCAATACAAAATTTATTATCTTTATTTAAAATATTTTTAGCACATATATATAATTGTAAGAAATATCCCATATATATATTTTAATATACAAATTAAGCCCCATTTTCCTTTTAGACCCTATGACGCATGAAAATATTTTGGGATGTCGTTTCAGCATTTTCGAAATGTTTTATATACTAAAACGCCAAAAAACACACAAAAAAAAATTCTAGGTCATTTCAACAATTTTAAAAATATTTTGGGATTGTTTTACATTATTAAAAAAATATTAGAAATGCATTTCTGATTTGAAAACGTGTTTCAAATCACAAAGAGGTTAGAAATTTCATCTCAAACCAAATTTTATTTTTAAATTGAATAACTATTTTTTGTAATTTTTTATATTAAAATCAAATTTACAAAATTTTTTATTTACATATTTTTTCACGTTTTTGTTTCTTACTTTTTGAAAAATATCATTTTTCCATTTTCGCGTTATATTATATCTCTTTTTCATTTTTATTTCCATACAATCTAGTTACCACATGAGAATCCTAAATGTTTAAAATATCATATAAATTTATTATTTTCTCTTTTTATTACTTATAATTTCTAATTTTTAAATTGACCAACATATTATATATATTTATGAAAAATAATTACCATCATGATAATCAAATGAAAAAGAATACAATAATAAAAATCAATGCACTATCTTATTACATGAATAGATTTGGATCTCTCTTAAACGAAATCTCGATCTCAAATCATCGAATGAACGGTTTCACAATCTACCTATATATAGGTAGAAGTAACCTTAATTAAAACAAAATCTACTAATCAAACAAATGAGCATCTTGCAATGTATCTTGCTCGCCAAAAGAAGAGAGTTCTCTCCGTAACAATCCCAAGTTATTGTAGTAAGCTTTACTCCCTCTTTAATCACTTCTTCTCATTGATGCCGAGTGTGTTCTTCACACCGTCAATGGCGCCTTGAGCCATCTGCACCACTTGCTCTCCGGTCTGCATGCATGGAGTCGAGATATTATTAGAATAACGTAACAGTAATATTCTTATAATTATAAGAGAAGAGCGAGCCACGGGAACCTGTTGGATGAATCCCGCAGCCTCTTCCTTGTGCTGCTGGGCGGAGTCCCCGGAGTCAGCCAACTTCTCAGAGGCCGCGTTGGCAGTGCTTTGAGCCGACTGCACCAGATCCTCGGTCTTGGCCTGCAGATCCACAACCAAAAGCGTAATTTATACGAGTAAATAAGCCGAGGATAAAACGGTCCTAAAGGTGGAGAAATTACCCGGGCCTGGCCGTGGGTTTGTCCGGCACTGAACTGGCTGCTCGACATCTTCTCTTGTGAAATTACGGATTTGGGTCTCTGCGTAGTATATGTCTTCCGCTGGTTGATCTCCAGAACGTTGTCGGCTTTTGATATGAATTGAAGGCTTGTGAGTTGGAGGTATATATAGGGAGGGCAGGCCAATAGGTTGGTGACACGTGGAGCGAAATTGCTGCCTTGGACTGGATCCTCAACGGCCATGGCCTTGTTTTCGCGAAGTATACGGATCTCCAAGCATTTTAGAATTACGAGAAAAAAAAAAAAAAAGAAAACCTCTCTTGACACGTGTAATATGATTTATTTATTAATTTATTTATTTATAAGAGTCAGTTATGATTTCTCAAGAATGTCAAGATTTTTAAAGCTAGTTTAATCGTTTTAATAGGGTGTTATTCCCATCACCTTTTAAAATTTAATAGATTATTATTAAATTGATTCAAAACTATAAATATTTAATTAAAATAATAAAAAAATTAAATTATTACACACAAAAATTATAGTATAGAAATTAAATTATCTAAAAAATATAGGTCTAAAAATATAATCAAAGCAATACAAAATTTAATTATTTATTATTTATTTTTTAATTATTTAACGATATAATTTTAATTCGAGTACTAACACTAGAATAATTGTAGTTTATTTTTAAATAAATTATATTTATAACAATTTGTTTTTAATGTGGAAACATTTGTATCAATTGGTAATAAGATAGATGGAGTTTCAAATTATTTCATCAACATAGTGTTTGGAATTTGAAAATAAAATCAATAAAAACATATTATATAAATTAGTATTTATATCTCCTTTTAACTCTAATCCAATCCCAATTATGCTGGACTTTGACGAGGCTGGTCTATTTCGATATCACTATGTAATTGGATTAAAATTGTAAACTTGAATTAAAGAATAAATTACACCATGATGTGTCTGAACTTTGCATTTCATAATAAATTGGGTATCCTAATTTTTGTCACTTAAGCTATTAAACTTTAATCTTTATTATAATTCAACCTCCTTTTTTATTTTTAACCAAATTGTGCTAAGCAAAATGACGCAATATATGCAATAATACAAAATTCAAAAATTACTTATAATCAAATGATTTTGAAGTTTATATTTATGTACATTACATTAGTTTTTGTTAACAAAATTTGATAAAAAATCAAATATTAACATATCTAATGATATAAATTAAAATACAACGGCCAATTTATTATATTAACATATCTGATAAGATATAAAATTTAAGTTTTGATTATATCTCGATAAAATTTAAATCCCAGTTGAAGAAAGATAAGGAAAAAAAGAACGCTCTTAAGAGAGCAATGAAGAGTTCTGGTGCAATTAGTGTTGTGATCACAAATTCAATATTATATTTAGCTCGAGCTTAATCTTGTCTATGTTATAAGCTATTTGCATTATCTTATGTTTGATTTTTTAGTTGCTCTTGTCATCGCTCACGGCATATTCTAAAACTATATACCCTTGGTATTTTCCTGTTTAATACATTCTTATTTACAGAAAAAATAATATAATTTATCTTTAAGTTAAATCTAAATTTATATAAAACCCGAACCATCCCTGTAATGAAATTGCATCATAAATGGTGGTGAAAATGTAAAATTGGGAAACTGGGGGGGAGGGGGAGTAAATAATAAGGGAAAAAATAAAGAGGGGAGAAGATAACGTAGGTGGAGGTAGAAAGGGAGGGACGCACAGGCAAATGAGGAGCGGAGCTCTGCCTCTCCTCTCTCCGCCATCATCGTCGTCGTCATCTTATTCTTCTGCACCAAAATTCTCGCTAAAATCTCAACCATGGCTTGCCGCAAAACCCATATCCTCTCTTCCCTTTTCTACTTGTCCATCCGCCATTCGTCGGCGGAGGGAAATCCGAGCACGCAACGGCTTCAACTTCGCTTCCGCAGAGGACGACGACGAAGACGGGGACTTCGGGAGGAAGCGGAGGCGGAGGCGGTGGTGGTCGGATAAACCTCCGCCGTCGTCGGGGGACCGGGGTTCTGGGGCTCTTGAGGAATTCCTGGATTGCTTTTGGATTTTTAAGGTAAATTTTCTCAAATTTTGTTTCTTTCATACTGTCTGTTGGCAAATGCTTCTTCAATTTTCAGTTTGTTTCTTCTTCACACACACACACAGGTTTTTTCAATTTTCAGTGTGTAATTGGAATTTATAGCTTCTGGGAAAATTTTATATTGAATTCTCTCTTTCTTGTTTGTTTGTGCTGTGCCTATCTTCCATGGGATTATGCTGACCTGCTAAGCTTAAGTTTTGCTTCTTTCTTTCTTTTTTTTCTCTTTTCTTGTCTTTTGGTGTTGTCTGTATCTACTACTACTAGCTATTACCTGTTTGGTGGATGTTTTTTCAGCATTTGTTTGGTATTTGTAGCCACTGATAAATTGGGTTTCTTTTGGCCTTTGTTTATGCTAAAACATGAATTTTGCAATGACTCAGTTGTAATTTTAGAGAAATCCTTTGTGGGCACTTATCTATTATAACATTAGTAATCATAAGCCTTAATCCCACTAGGTAGGTTTTACTGAATTGACTCTTTATCTCCAACCATCTCTATTCATGGGTTGCCCATTTTAGGGTAGAGCTTTAAGACTAAATTAACTTTGTGCAGATGGTGCTGACATCAAGGGGATGAAGTGTAAATAAATTGTGTTAGGCTTGGGTTGGATTCCCATTCAGAAGTACTTAATTTGATTCGTTGAAATATATTGCTTTTTGCAAAGAAAATAAAAGGATAAAGAATCACGCTACATTTGAGAGAGAGGTGGGGTAGAGAATGAAGTGGTACATAGCGAAACTGAACATAAGGGTAAGGGAAGTAATGCAAAATTTGTTACCTTTCCATGTTTGGGAAGAATGAAACATAAATTAACGTAATATAACTTTACTGCAGAATGATCTGTTGCCCTACAACGATTGTTTGAATACAGAATTGAAGGAGACAAAACAATTTTAAAAAGGGAAGAAAGTTACAATTGTACCCCTGCACTTTCAAAATAAATAAACAAGTAGAAAAATAACAAAGGTAAGACAGTGAAAATAATAACCATATTCATAAATATGTTTCCTTCCCCCTCCTTGCACCCCAAATCGGGGTGTAAGCAAAATAAGAGTACAGGAGGGAAGGGTACGGAATGAAACCTCCATTCAGAGATAGGCTAAATGAAATGAAAAGACATCAGATGTGAATTCAGAAAGAACTTGAGATTTATGAGGTGCCAACTGCCAAGTGAGACACTTCTGTTGATTTTTACAATTCCTTGTCTTATCCAAATGGCCATTTTTTGGGTACAATAGCAGTTTGCAGGCCCCTGAAAACTTTATGCAAATCTCTTTCTTAGAGAATCACAGACATCATGCTGTTGCTCTTCCATAGTTTGAGCTGTCTTGCAAGAAAGAAATAGGAATCATCTTTCGATAATTCCAAAAGTTAATATTTGAGTTAGAGAATGCCTTTTAAGTCATTCATGCACCTCGAAAAATGCTGATTTCCTTCATTTTGTATAGATTTATAAGAGAGTTAAAACATGTTGGAATAATGGTGTTTAATTCTCAATTCTTACCTCGGCCAGAGCAGGTATTTCAATCTTATGGTTGGTGGCTCCCAGCCATCATCTTGTCAATGCTACTAGCTACAGGTCCAAAAGCTTTTCTCATGGCATTGGCACTTCCCATTGGACAGTCGATCGCTGCTCTAGCAGTCAGGAAGCTGTTGGGTGGAACACAAGACAATGCCAAACGCAAGCCAAAGACCCAAGCGAGATCACGATTCAGCGCTACAAGTGCAAGCAATTTGGAGTTGGAGGAAGAGGATGAAGAAGAAAGCCAAGGGACCGAGAAGAGGTTGATGGGTTATCAATCTTGGGTAGCTAGAGATGATGTTTCAGTTGATAAGGATGGCCAAAATGCATCCACCTTTGGGGGATGGGACAAGCTGGATGGATTGAACGAGTTTGATAAAACAACTTTCAGAAGATCGGTCCCAGCCAGTCGGTCAGGGAGGATGCGAATGGAGAAGGGCAAGTTTAGCAAGAGAGACAGAAAAGGTGACGCACCCCTTTTGTTGAGGCTGCTGGTTGCTGTTTTCCCATTCTTAGGTTCATGGACTAAGATGTTGTAGTTATTGCGGGAGAATTGACCTTGATAGTGTAGGCGCAGTTTTTTATTCATGTTGTTTGATCTGGCAAGCTTTACGTTGGCAGTCAACTACTTAATGCAACACTCCTCCTTTGTCCAAGCTTGGGATTGGGATTCGCCAGAGGTGTAACCCACAGGCAGAGTTTGCAACTTTGTCAGGTCACCCAATAAAATCAGCTGAATCACCAGATACATGAAATCTGTAAGCCTTTCAATTGTACTGGCCTTTTACATTTTTCTATACCTCAATGTACATTCGACATTATTTGCCTCTGTGATAAGATATGATTTAGATTCAGTTTCCTGGTACTCTCAGATAGGCAAGGGGTAAATAGCACACACACTTCCAAACTATAAGCACAGATACGAGAGAGGGAGGGAGGGAGGGAGGGAGAGATCATTATCATGGAGGTCAAGAACAAATTCAAACAGAAATTTCTACTTTCCCTACTCCCCCTCTATGGTCATTTTCTTTCAAATTCCTGCGGTTTTTATGTTCTTGCACAGTTGCACTGGCAAAAGAATAGTGAATACTTTCAAGAATGTCAGGTCAGAATGGGATACAAATTTTTCATCATCTCGAAAATAGCTCAACTCTATTGAGATAGCAAGCAGATGTCGGGTCCTGGAGGCAGCCACAAAAACTTTGATCATCCTTGGGGAAAGATGCTGGCAATGGATGGTCCGGAATCACACCAACCTGTGAAAGATTCATACATTATGAGAATTATCCATTAATCCTCGTTAAACGATATTTGACAAGCGTGCAGACGCATGCGATGACAACATGAGAGATTGGGCATGAACCTTGTCGATGTCAGTATGAGCAGGTGTCTCATATCGAGCGACTGTAACAGCCAATCCAGAGCCATCAGATAGCTGGAAAACTGATTGAATCTTGCTGTGGGCAGGGAAAGATTTAGACAAAGTTACATTAGGCATATATCAAAGCTATTCTGCGTGAACATAAGCAGAATTGGGTACCCTTTTCCATATGTGGGTTCTCCAAAGAGCACTGCCCGTTTATTGTCCTTCAGCGCACCGGCTAAAATTTCACTTGCACTAGCAGTTCCTTTGTTCACCTAAACAGCAGATAAGCAATTCCTACCATAAAGTTTTAATATCAATGTTCTTAAATAAACTTTGAGTTCAATTACTCTACAGAAGATCAGGAAATGTTTGAAATATCTGCCATTTGAAGTTGCAGAGGATACTCCATCAATGAATACAATGACGATAATAAAAATATATCAAACTTTAATCCCACTAGGTAGGATCAACTATAAGTACTCCAACTTGCGAACCGTATCTATTTATGGTTGTATCACTTAATATGTTGAATTAGAATAAAAACAGCAATACCTACGATCAGCAGCCCAGTTGGTGGTGGATACACAGCTAGGATCTACCACCTAGGGAGTAATACATTAAGGGCATCTCTAATGAATGAGCTTCCCACTTTGCGAGGGTTGAGAAAAAAGTTGTTTTTGTATGCAGCTACCATCACTTTGTAAAAAGGCTAGTTCTACAACAAAAACCCGTGAAGGTTTATAAAGAAGCAACCATACTGTTGCTGGAAAGTCTTGCTCTTCTAGGGAGTAATACATTCTGAGAAGATTTCATGCTTAGCATTCTGGCCAATATTTCCCAAACTTCAAAGGTCATTGTCATAAAATCAAATTGATGACAGGAAATAAGTTAGCATACCAGAACAGCTAGGGGTTCTGCAGCTGCTATTGCATTGCTTCCATCAGTGTCATATATATCACGAACACCTTTACTATCACATATATAGACGATGACACCTTTATCTAACCTGGTCAACAATAGCTAATTATCAGAACTCATGTTGTGTCATGTTAATTCAACAGATAGAAGCAATAGGGTTATGCTAACAATTAATGGAAAAAATAGCACATTGTGGTGCTACTAATGCATGCTAGAATTAATTAGATAATTGAAAATAATACTTCAAAAGCAATAGCCTAGGACATCTATCTTCATGAGGGGGGGCAAAGAAAGAGGTCGTATTATTTGCATGTTGTATTCTATTCATCATGCTTGTTAAGAATTAGCTGTATAGGTTCTCCTAAATATTATTCTGTAGTCTGGAACCGAGCCAATGCCCCAATAATTTTTTAATGTTATACAAACTGCATTGCTCAACTGTTACGCAGTTCAATAGTATTTTTCGATGAAAAACCAAACCAGCGTGTGGACAAGCATGACAACTTTTTAAGCCAGCCATCAACTCGTTCCATTATAAAATGAGTTTCAGAACCTCAAAAACAATCAAAAAAGAAAGGAAAATAAAGAAAGATTGTCAAACAAAAATGAAAATTAGAAAGCAGGGAAAGTATCATGAAGACATACAAAATGGTTCCTGATTTGATTTCAAGAATTAAATCAATTGAAAAGCTAACCAAATAAGTAACACATGCTTCTTTGAAGCTTACCAAATCTTGGCAATCTCAATTCCTTCAGGGAAAAGACCACCGCTGCACCAAAGGTAATCTTTCAGAAAAGCCTGTACGAGGTTTGATCCTAAAATGTAGTAGTTGAAAGCACGTCACCTATTATCCCGAAGGTCCAATACAAAAGCAGTGACATTGCTTCTCCTTAAAGTTTCAATTGCTTCCCGGACAGCGCCTACAAATGATGTATATTTTCGGATCCATGAAAAAATGTCCCAAAATTGTCTAGTAACCAAAAAATTCCTGAAATTACCCAAGAACTATACTATAAATATCTCTCTGTATGGAGCCTCTGAATAAGTAATTTCTTAATGAATAATCAAACTGTCCTTTGAAAACTGTAAATGCAACAAAGCATGAAGCAAGCTTAATAGGAAAAATCTTGCGAAATCAGGAAACTGCATAACCAACATGTTACCCCACATATGGATCATGTTGCAAGTATTATGAGAAGATAGCATACAATTTGATGGTGAATAGGAAAAACATTTTGCAACTCCAAATAAGAAAATTTACATAAGCTATACGTAAGGGCTGAAAAACAGCAACCCTTAGTGGTTCAAGGCATAATTATAAAGTACTACATTAGAGACTGGAAAATAGCTATTGCTAACAGTTACATGCATAGTTCCACAGAACTAACTTGCGGAAAATAACTGTACCAGAAGCATTTTGGTTGAATGAAGTTAGTTTAATATATCCCACTCTGGAGGCATCCTTCCCCAAACTGGGTATCTCACACGTTCTAGATTGCACTGGGTTCAGTGAAACTCTTGCTCGCCTGGAAAGCAGCAGTGAATTATTTTTTCACATTTGCAGGATTGTAATATACTCAGAAGTCAACTTAAATACAAACATATACAGTCATCTTATACCTATGCCAGGAGAAAAAAGAAAGAATTCCTGTCACTTGGAACAACTTTACCCAAAAACATATAGAAAACTTAATATAAAGATCAACCTTCCATACATGGGATTGTTTGTAGCTCGCTTCAGCTTATTTCATGTAATCATAATGAAGCACAAGTCTTAAACTGAGTCCACAGTACTAAAATAAAAAATAAATAAAAAAAACCTTGTTTTAAAAAATCTATATAAAGAGAACCCCAATCATTTTAGCAAAGAAGAGTATGATATTGAACGTACGTCAAAGATAGGTGCTTTATCTCAGGTCCCCTACGGAGAGTTAATTCCACTGTACTGCCTTCAGGTCCCCTGCATTTCCCCCATTTTATGACTCAAGAAAATGTAAAGAAAGAGGCCTCAAAAGAGGAAAAAAGGCAGAATAAATGAAATGTAAGCATATATAAACACTAAAAGCAGGAAAAAAATTATAGGTGGTCACACAAATACATACCTAGTAAGATATTTAAAAGTGGCAGTTTTAGAGGTTAAGTGAGACACAAATGTAATGGGAATTATATGCTCTTTGAACCTCTTAAGACGTTAAATTCATCAGACAAACAGTTTGCACTTGGGAGAAAAATTGATCCTACCAAGTCATTTGACACTAAAATTGCTGCTATAAAGCTCTACACCTAATCTACCATGAAGACAAAGGAAAAAACCAAAGGGGAAAAAAAAAGAATATAAAGAAAGAAAGAGGAACATTCTCTTATTTCCTGAAGACAGAGAAAAGAAAACTAAGCATGTGTCACTACAACGGTGATATTACCCACATATTCTTCATGTTAGAGGACATTCTTACACAAAATGTGTGATTACTCAGATTAGGAATTCAATTAGTGGTTACAGCCACAATGTAGATTATTCTCTCCAATGGAGCAAATGAGTGTAAATGCCACTTTTTGGTGGATTTTTCTCTCTTTCCTCCCCCTTCTTTTTTTTTTGGGTGGAAGGGGGAGTGGAGGGGATTGAAGGGGAAGGGGCAGGAATTTATGCGGTCAACCAAGTGTAGATGAGCATGCAACTTACTGCAAGCGCTCTGCAGCATCATATATGCCCATGGTTTCTGTACTTGTGTCATCAATTTTCAGGATAACATCCCCGGACAAAATGCCAGCACCATATGCAGGACCTCCAGGAGAAGCTGAAATTACAGTCAGTCCTGCAGGTGATCCATCAGCTTCTGTAGGATAGCCAATTGACAGCCCTACACCTGTAAGAGCGCCTTGTGTCCCTGACTGCCTTAAAAGACATATTAACAGAATTTAGAGAAAATATTGAAAGCCATGAAATTCATTGATAATAGCTAAAAATTCTTCTTCAGAGAAGATCCAGTAAATTGAAGTAGCAAGAAGAAACTGCCTTGTACCCGCAGGCTCTTAAACTTTTCAGGCTCCAAAAATCGAGTGAAAGGATCATCCAAGGTGGCAAGCATCTTCCTGATTGCCATATCTGAATACAAATGAGTACTCATTTAAAAAAGTCCAGCTGTTAACAGAGAAATAGCAGGTGACTACTGTCAAGGAGGACCTAGAACAGGTTAAGCAATGAACTGAGATATAACAGCCTGATGTCATTGCTTAAAATAAAGTTTATTAGTTACATGTCCCCTCAACCTGATACAAAATGCTTTTGTTGTTCAATCAAATTGTCAAATCCATCAAACATGATTCATCATCCAGATTTAGCCTAGAAGACCTTCTTCTAGGGTAAATAACAAAAGCTTGGCTAATAATGTCTCAGTAAGTACAAATTTAATATTGAACAGTAGAAAAGTTACCTATATTGAACCATATAAGAAATTAATTTAGACAAAGGTCAATATAAAGACGGCATAGTTATGGTGGAGAATGAGTTACACTAACTTGATTCGGTCTTGCAAGTATTTAGCAAGTGACCTGGCATCTAAAAATCATGAACGAGCCTTATCATTTGCCTAATAACGGCCATATTAGACTAGTAACTAAAAAGAATCACGATCATCATCCATGAGATTTATTCATGTTCTTCATATATAATTCTGAACTATATGAAATGTATTTGTCATATCATGCATGCAATCCCCGGTTTACACGATATTAAGTTTGGAAAGCATACATGTCTCTTCTCGAGTGTTCATTGGTTCATTGCGCAATGCATTTTCCCTGTACCTAAACCAGCTTTGCCCATTGAAATTTTTGTCAACATATGCACGATCAATTGTTCTCCATGCCTCCAAGAAAAGAAGATTCTCTTCACTCAGGGCCCCTGGGGAAGATGTTACCAAGTATTAGGATGGGAATTAGAACAAAATTGTGGCCACCGCAGAGAGTCTGTAGCTTCACACAAAATTCCAGTTACAGATTGATCCAACTTACAAGATGGAGTTTTGCTAACAGCAACAGATACTGTCATAAAAAGCATCATTCCAACAAAGAGGTTGACAAGAAGTATGGAGACCTGATTCTTAAAATTCTTGGAAAATTTTATTGCTTTCTGAAGTTTAAAGGAGTACTTTCTCAACTTGGGAAGGCGTCCAAACTTTACTGAAAACAGACCACATTGTGAAGCAATCTTTTTATCAAGCCTGTGCACAGGTTGACAGAAAAACCAGTGTCTACAACTGCCTCCTATACTATAGAAAATTGATTTGCAACTTTTTGGCCTGTCATCAACATCTTTGCTTCCACATGATAAGGAACCCCAAAACTGAGCTTTTGTAATCTTGAAAGGAATAGAGTTATGCAGCTGCACATGAGAAGAGTCCAATTAAATGCATACATAAAATACCGTCTTCATAATAAGTGAATATCTTCATAAGCACATACACTGTAATCAACATCACTTAATTTGAGATAATGAATAAGCAAAATTAAATGCCCATATAAATCAATTAAAATAAGAATCACCAGGAATGCTTGTGGCTTACATCACCACTATTTATCTTAGTCAAGTGACCAAATATTCTTCCTAGAACAAGAGGAGCGTTTACAGCAGTTGAGAAACTATAATGTTATCACAATAGATTTTCTCAATGAACTAAGATAATGTACAACTGGAAATTTTAGGCCTCAAAGGTCAAAGGAAGGTAGTATGTTTTGCAAGCAGAAGGCAGCATTTTCAATGAAATATGGTCAAATAGAGCTTCTATTTTCAGGTTCAGAAGGTTGCAAGTTATAAGTTTTGACTTGGTTTTCAAAGTGCTAAACTGGCGCAATTCAAGCAAAAAATGCACCAGAATTTTCTGGACACAAGTATTTCATAGTTTTAGGATTAAGTTTTATGCAAAAGTGATATAGTATTTCAATAAAACTCCCGAATCTATGGGCAAACAATACGAATTCCTATAATGAAAAATATTATTATCTCAGGCAAGAATAAGAAAAATGGTATTATTCACAAAGGAATTACAGCCTTGTACACATAAAACAAGGTGAGATTTGGACAAAAAGGATATAAGACAATAGAAAAAATCAGCAAAAATAAAAATTTAAGTCAATGTTGAATTTCAATTCTAAAATTCAAAATATACATTCCAAAAACCATGGTCACAAGCAGAGTCATTTTGACTGAATTATACCGAAAACAAAGAAATGGAAAGTTCACTTTTTGGAGCCTAAATAATAAATTTTGGTTGAAATCAATGGTAAGTAATGATCCTTTTGGTCTCAACCTACCAAATAACCATTCAAGGATCTCCAGAAAAGTGATAATTTTATGCATGGTCTTGAATCACGACTTCAGTAACTCTCCACCATGTGTCCTATGGCCGAAGAAGTAAATTTTTAGAGTTATCTGATCAGGTAAGATGTTCTTAGCCAGCTTCCACCAAATGCAAAAATTTCTCCCTCTTCGTGACCTCAAATGTAGCTATATAGAAGATAAAGTAGTTGGAAGAACTTGAACTTTGCAGTCATGGGGTGGTCACAGTTATCTAATCCCACAGCATATTGAGATAGTAGCTTGAAATGTTGGTGCAGGTTATCGCACCAGAAATGAAGCCAGAAGGTTTAAAATGGCCCAAATATCATCAATTAATGGAATTCAATTCGTACACAAGTAAACTCATCGAACAACCAGCAAAAAGTAACTGATTAAAAAAGACATATAACTGATGAAATGTGGTTCAACCGTGCTCCAGGCCTCCCCGTCAGAAGAACAAGTACATATTCTGAATCTTTCAAACGTTTCCAAAAATTAAACAGGCAGCGCAGCCATATAAATCCAGAAATGACAACAAATTAACATACGAACGAAAGGCATAAACCTAATTCGCATCTCGAGCTAATCTCGATCTCCACAAGTGCTCAAGTCGAAGTTTATCTGATTGCCCGATAAACCAAAGGAAACAGAGACAGAAAATGGATTCAGAAGAACCTTGACTACTCGTTGGATTTATTGAAATTTACCTTTGGAAAGGTGAGAGAGCGAGAAGCAGATGCAGATGCAGAAGCAGAAGCGGAGCCGCCAAACACGGCCACCACTACCTCCATGAAAAGGCAAAGTCGGCAAGAAAGCGAAACGCTGTCTATCTTTTCAGTTTGGTTTTATCATCGTCTTGTGGTTCAGTTTGGATCATTTCTTCAAAATAAATCCAAAATAATAATAATTTCAAACTCCCTCCAAATTGGTGTAACTTGAGCGTGGTGGTTAGGAGATACTAATATTTCAGTTAAATTAAATGGATTGAAATTGTTAATTTAATTTAATTCAATTCAAATTGTAGCTCGATTCGATTCCAATTTTAACCATTTCGATTATTTCAATTTATTTAGATCTTTTTATTAAAAAAATTAAAATAATTGGATCGACTTAAATGCTAAAAATAATATTATTTTTTAATATATTTTAATTTTTTTAACTTTTTCTAATTCTTTGTGTCTTCTCAATTTTTTTGATTTTTCAATTTATTTGGTATGAATATCTATTCTGTCAGCTGAATTTAAATTTTGACATAAATTTAATCTATTTGATTGAAACAATTTAGTTAATTCAATAATTAAATTGACCGAATGCTCGTAGTTTAGTTGGTTGAAGTAATTTTTTATTTTTTTTAAATTAAAAGTTTGACAAGTGAATTTTATATATTTTTTAATTTTTAAGTTATTTAATTAAATACTATTCTTTCAAAATATTTTAGCGTCATACTATAAAACTATCATATCGGTGCTTTATGCTTGAGAAAATGTGCCTACATGAAGTTTAGTGCTACCCCCAATAACCAATTTTGTTTATGTTATTGTACCTAATATTTTTGATTAGGTAATATTTGTTAAAATAAATAAAATAAAATTAAAATATTTTTAAATTAAGATATAGAATAATTAAAATAAAGTAAGACACCATTTCAAAAATTTTATCAAATTATTTATTAATTTTTTTAAAAATTTATTAAAAATTATATTTTTTCTTTCTATATGTTTATTAAATATATAAGATAAATACAGAAATAAAGGTTTTTTTTATCAAAATATTTCTATTACTAAATTCATTTAAAATTATATGTTAATATCAATAATAAATTTACAATTAAAATAGTATTTTGTGATTAATGTAAATTGTTAAAAAATAAAAATAATAATAGTGTTTTATTTTATAAATCCATGTTCATAAATAGATTTAAAAATATTAGAAAGTAGAAATAATTATTGATGGAATTATAATAATTTCACTTATATAATTAAAATTTGTCAAAACATATTTTTATTTTAGATAATAAATATAAAATTAAATAAAAAAATTTAAAAAAATGTGAAATTATCTGAAGGGAGAATCTAAAGTAAAATATGAAATTCCATTCCTTCAACTTGAGAATATCTTCCTTAAATATTAAATCTGAAGGAAGATCAAATAAATGAATTTGTTTATTCGATCTCAAAATATGTTCCTTCGATATTATATCTGAAGGGATGAATATACTTGGTTACAAGAAAGATCTGAAGGGATAAATATACTTGGTCATAAGAAAGATCAAAGAAAGGCTGGATGATTAAGGGGCGAGAAAGAATATGAAAGGTGAAGAACATCGGTGGCTAGACAGACAGTGGCAAGTGTGAGGAAAAATATAAACAATAATCGTAAGAAAAAAACAGTGAGAAAAAAGATGAAAAAATCGGTGAATAGAGAAGAGGAAGAAGATGAACATGTAAAAAGAAATGGATGGAGATTTTATACAAAGACATGTAGGTAATTTGGGTTTATTTGTAAAATGATAATTTAGGTTTATTTGTAAAATCTCAGATAAATTTATCTAAGTGAGAGATCAGATAAATTTATCTGAAAAAAAATTATATAAGAGCTCACGTAAAAACTTTTTCAAAAAATATCATATTAGTTTAATAAACACATTAAAAATAACAAACATTCAGAATACTTGTCATATTTAATATTTTTTTTATATATCTTAATTAATAAACACCATCTCAATAAATAACTCGTTACTTCTCGTGCTTCAAGGAGGATTGAACAAAGTCCATATCTTAAAATATAATAAAATGGGACAAACTAGGTGTAATTTTGTTGATATTAGTTGGAAGAAACTCGTTATTCCAGTAACGAGCTCTTTATTACATAGTATTTTTAATAGGTTGAGACAAACTCACTCTACTAAGAATAACTGTTTTTCTCATCCAACTCTCTCTTTCCCAGGTGAAAAAAAATAATGTGACAATTTTGTAATATTATGTTAAATATTTGGAAGAAGCATTATTTAGTTAAATAATTAAAAACAATAATATATTTAAAAATTCTCAAAATTTGAAACTTAAACGAACTTATTTATAATAATAGACATATTTGTTTTTTTTTTTTATTCACCTAAAGTGTCGGAGCTTCACCTAATTCTAGGGACGAGTGATCTTTCCTCCTGATACATTCCTCAAGTAAATTTAGATGTAGACACAGTTTATACACACTCAGAACTAATCATTCGATATAATTTATGCGGGACTTACCTTCCAGCATTACTAATAATTTTTAATTAAATATTATCTTTCAACAATAAATTTATCTTTCAAATAGTCACACTAATTCAAACTTCGATATTTTATATAAAATTTTAAATACTTTACCACGACACCCTATCCGCCTGTAGAGATATAAGATTCAGGGAAACCCATTTAACACTTGGATGGTAGAGATAAATTCATGGTCTATTAAGGTAATTGTGTCATTAATTTTTAAATTTTATATTTCGTAATAAATTAATCATTTCACTTTAATTTTTGTGACTGTAACAGATGAAGGGGTTGGAGTAGTGATTCACCAATGTGCTTTTTTTTTAATGCTTGTCCTCTTTCTTTTGAGCCTATTGCTGCTAACAAAAGTCCCCATCTACTACCATCCCTAGCATTTACATTAGATTAATTTATTCGTATGTTGTATTAAACAAGAAGCTACTGAATCTTCTATTTGACTCTTTAATGAGTTTTTTGTGGGCCTCACAAAGAATAAGTTTGACTCACTTTTTCTCAAGCAAAATAATCATCATTATAGCAAATAAAATTTTAATAATTATATTTAAAATTAATAATAATTTATAACAAATCTATTAATTTTGGATAAGATTGTTACCAACTATTATTAATTTGGTATGAAACTAAACGGCCGGTCAATTGTTAAATATTTTTGTGATAAAGCATATTCATTATAAGCAAGACTAATGGTTAAGTGATGATAAATATATTTTGTTTTTAGATATATAAGGTACATTTATTGTATTTATTTTTGACTTTTAAATAATTTGATTGGTCAATAATAAATATATTGTGTTTTAAATTATTTAATTAATTAATAAAATTATTTAAAATTAAAAATAAAATATGATAAATATATTTTGAAGGGAATTGCGTGATGACAAATGGACGATGGGAGGAGAAGAGAAAGAAATGTAGTCCATATCTTCATTATCTCCGACCCACCAATTATCTTACCAACAACAATCATTTTCCAGGCTGGAATTTACCAATTAATTTTACTATTTTCACAATATTCATATTTCTAAAAAAAAAAATAAACCTATGTTCTTTGAGCCGATGGTTCAATATCCCTCATTTGGATGCCATTCACCTGGTTCAAGTCACCGCCATCATGGTAATCATACGCAAAACCACCATGCCGGGTCGGATCCATACCCGCCATCTCGTCCTCCGGCGAGATCCGGAGAAGCCCAAGCTTGTGAAGCACGAAGAACAGCGGACCCATGGTGGCGCTGACCCACCCCCCTATCACCACAATCTGGATCACATGCGCCGCCAGCAACCTCCCGCCGCCGCCCATTAACAAGCCGTACGGACGACCCGACCCGTAGACCTCGCCCACGTACTTCTCGGCGGCGAAGAGCGCCGTGAAAATCACCCCCCAGGCTCCGCAACCGCCGTGAAGCTGCGCCGCCTCTAATGGGTCGTCGAACTTCGCCTTCTCCGCCAGTTTGTTGCAGCCGATTAAGACTAGCGCGGCCACGAAGCCACAGATTATGGCCGCCCAAGGCTCCACCACCGAGCACCCGGCGGTGATGGCCGCGAAGCCGCCCAGAAGGCCGTTGCACACGTCGGTCACATTCCAGTGGCCGGAGAGTAGTCTTTTGCAGAATAGTGTTGTTAGAGCCGCCGTGCAGCCAGCCAAGGTGGTGGTGACGGCGGTCCTCCCCACCGCGCTCCACTGGCCGTAATAGCCGCCATTTGGGAACGGAGTCAGAATCTTGGTGAAGGAGCCAGGGTTGAAGCCGTACCATCCGAACCAGAGCAAGAAAGTTCCAAGAACAACAAGCGAAGCACTGTGACCACGGAGAGTCGCCGGCCTACCGGTAGGGTCGAACCGGCCGATTCTGGGGCCTTCTATGAGAGCGCCATATAGCCCCGCAATGCCGCCAACCATGTGGACGACGCCGGAGCCAGCAAAGTCGATGACGCCGGAGCCGAACAAGAGGTCGCCAGTTTTTGTTGCGCTCGCCCAGCCATTGGGCGATCAGAACCAGTGGGAGACTATTGGGTAGACGAAGCCTGTGAGGAAAGATGAGTAGATGAGGTAGGCCACGAACTGGGTCCTCTCGGCGATGGAGCCGCTGGTGATGCCGGCGGCGGCTATGGCGAAGGCCCATTGGAAGAGGAAATGGCTGTAGTCGAAGTCGAAGAAAGAGTTGGGAATGGATTTAAGGGCGAAGAAGTGGCGGCCAACGAAGCCGTTAGAGGGCGAGCCGAAGGCGAGGGCATACCCGAAGAGGAAGTAGGAGAGGCCGCCGACGGCCGCGTCGAGGACGTTGGTGAGCATGATGTTCATGGTGTTCTTGGAGCGGACGGAGCCTGCGCAGAGCATGGCGAAGCCGAGCTGCATGGCGAAGACGAGGTAGGCGGAGAAAAGGAGGTAGGTGGAGTTGACGGCGTGGGTGGTGTCGGAGAGAGTGGCGTTGACAGCAGAGAATTGGTCGCAGATGTAGGCGGCGGCGGCGGTGGCGGTGGCGTTGGAGCCGAAGAGCTGCGCTAGGTTGGCCGCTGAGCAAGTCAGAGTCGCCATCTCTGCTTCCTAATTCCCCGAGAGAGGGCCAGAGACACTCCTTTATGGGGAGGATTCTGAATTTTCCCTTCAAAATCCAAAAGAGAGAGAAAATCCCTACCTTGCCTGCTTCAGTATCATCTACCCTCGTTATACCGAAATGGTAATTTTATATTAAAGAATGATCCTTCAAATATCAAATAATTACTTTTGTGAATAAATTTTATCCACCTCTTGCAGTCTAGTTCGATTTTCAAATAGACCTCGCTTATGTCAAATTTACATCATTATGCTTTAACTTTTTAAAATGACACTAATTTCTTGTATTTTTCTCATTTTTTTTTTTAGGGTAATTGTTCTTACGCGACCTCCGATACGCCAGATGAAATAAATCACAGGTTGAGTTTTTAGTTCTTGCACAGAGTAAAGTTCGAACTCGTAACCTATTATATTGACACTAGTATATTGTTTATCCGATTGCTTGACTTATATCCTGTGGGCATTTTTCTCTTTTTTCTTCCTCATATTTAAGCTTATTCCCTTAAATATAATATAATGTATGTCTTTCAAAAAAAAATATAAAACAAATTATAATAATTACAGTTATGGGTCATAAAAATACCTAAATTATGCAAACTTTAAAATTAATTTATTTTATTTCATTTATGATTATAACTTTTCAATTTTTTAGATTTTCAATTACATATTATCATGTATAAAGTTATAAAAATACCTTTCTCTTAAACACGTGACAATATGTGATTGACTTAGAACATTGCTGATATGGTGTTTCGGAAGCACAATAATTTTTCTTTCTTAAATAACTAAGTGAATCTTACTCTTATTAAATTAGGATAAGATATACTTAAGCTTCTCAAAGTTTATAATATGAGTCACATAATTTCTTTATAATTTTGTTTTAGATAAATAAGTTGATAACCCTCATTAACATCATTTCTCGGCCTATAAAAAATGACCACAATACACCAGTTAAACAATTACAGACAATTTTATTGTTAAAAAATAATTAAAAATAAAATTATCAAATTTACTCTTAAATAGATAAAAAATAACACTAATTGATTATACGAGAGGGCAAAATAGAAAAAAAATATGTAACCATTAACCTGGAGACTAATTTATTTTTGTAATTCAATGATAAATTGGGTTTCAGTGATATTATGAATTAATTGGCTGAGAAAAATTAAAATTTTACTTGGGTTTATAAACTAATTATGGTTAATGATTATACTTTTCACTTTTTCTCTATTTTTAGTTCTTAAATCATCAATATATTGACACAACTTTCCTTTACTTAATGATAAGTTTGATATTTTTATTTTAAATTGATTTATAATAATAGAATTATCTATAATTGTTTAAAATTAATTAGGGCATTGTGGTATTTTTTTCTTTTTTTGGCATTTAAATCTATATTTTTTTTACTTAAAAATAATGTCAAGGGGTTATTGGATAAAAAATAAAACTATAAGGGAATTCAATGTATTTTAATGAATTTTAACCTTCAAATTATAAACAATTCTCATATAGGAAACAACAAAAGTCTTATTAAATTTTAAATTTTATTGATCAATGAGAAAAAAACTAAACTAGGGATGTGCATAAAAAAAATTATTGACTTACACATCACAAGTATTAAAAAAAGACACAAAAACTCTCGTCTTTTATTCAAAATATGCCCTGCATTATCTTTTATAGAACAGAAGGTCTATTGTATATGTTCAAAAGCTTGGATTACCGCAAAAGTATGGGATTAAGTTTACCTCCGTATGACTATAGATAATTTGCGTATATTTGAGGAGTCAAACCCCAAGGTTTCTACTCAGGGCTTACATGTACGTCCACCTAAATCAGTATGTGTTAGATTGTGAATTTTAAAAAGAGTATAAATAGTCTCAAATGAAGTCTATGCATTAATCAATGACCCTTCAAGTTAGGTTGTATGGAAACAAAAAAGAGAAAATATTTTTTCACAAAAAGAAAAATAAAAACTCAAAAAATGTGTAAACAAAAAAATATAAGGCATTTCTATAAATATATTTTTATATAGAAAATTATAAAAAATGGTTATCCAGTCTAAAGATAAACCTACTTAGAAACATAATTTTTTTTATTTATAATCTCATGGACGGAAACACTTTTTTGATATTTTTTTAATATCATGAAATAATTTTAAAATATTTTTAAAATTATAAAAAATACTCAAAAATATGTTTTTAACATTTCTCGACATTTCAGTACATAAAATATTTTAAAAATGCCAAAACGGTATTCTCAAAATATTTTCATGCATTATAAGAGTATAGGTGTCACAATTAATACCTGAGCATATAAAAATAAAATAAAATTAAATATAAGATATTTATTGATGAGATTTAGGTAATTTGATTAAGTTACACATCTCCCAACATATGGCCGTCAATTTTTTGAGATTGTGTGTTTTTGAAAACTAAAAATTGACTCGTGACTTTATACATAAAAGTATTTCTCAAAACACTCACGTGACAGAGATTTGAGAAGGCACGTGACAACAAGAAGAACATACATCTAGCAGACATGATTGTTTTGTAGGGTTGAGTATTCCCTAAGTTTAGTTATTAAATCTATTATATTGTTTAAATTGAATAAATTTAATATTTTTTAAAATTAAAGTGAATTGACTTAATAGTTACGCAAATAAAAAATAATAATAATAAAGTATAAACATATAAAAAAATATTAAGGATAAATAGTATTTCAAATAATCTAAGTCAATTTTGATAAAAAAAAAATAATATTATTTTTAACATTTTAATCAATTCAATTATTTTGATTTTTTTTTAATAAAGAGAACGAATCTAATTAAAATAACTAAAAAAATTTAATTTAAAAATCGAATAATAATACTTGCAAAGTAGATAATTTGAAGAATAATACTGCAAAGTAGATAAGAGAGAGAGAGAGATGGAAAGATATGTTGGACCACTAAAGAATTTTTGTGGTGGTAAATTATAAGATAATTTGAAACCTTATCTGTTCTCACCAAATTAAGTAGCTAAGGGTAGGCTTTGTCACATTGTGAAGGCTGGGCTACACTGATGAAGGGATTTCATGATTTGAAAGCATCTCATAATTAAGTTTCAACCTTTCAATTTAATTAATTACTGATTGATTTTTAAGTGCAAATTCTACATTAATTTTTTATATATAAAATATATCTCTGAAATGATATAACATATATATGTATGTATATATGTCTGTCTTAATAACAAACAAATTCTGAGATGAGTTCACATATAATTTTTTGTGTATTTAATTTACATATACCCAATACAATACAAATGTGATGTATATATGGGCTTCCAACCCATTAAATTGTAGAGCTAAATCCAAAACACACTATGTGCCCAGGCCCACAGCCCAGTACATGTTAATGTGACTCATCAGGACTTGGTCAGAAATTCATGATTATTTCTTTATTTAAATAATAAAAATGCATTATTATTTTCGGGTGTATTAGATTTTTTTAATAAATTCCACTAATATTGAAATTAAAATAATAAAAAATGTTACTTTCACCTTCAATTATGACATTTTTTGTGATGCTCACGGATTGATCTGGTGCATTTTAATGATGTCACATCAATATAATTATATAGTACGTTAATGTACAGGTGTCAGGAAAAATGTTACAACTAAGCATTTAAATAGTATTTTTGTTAAAATAAAGATAGTTGGGAGATGAAATCAAGACAGGGAAATGAAAGGGCCATTTTGTAAGCATGCTCAGAATGGGGCCGATGGGCCCTTACTTAGAGAGAGGGAGATCTAAAGAAAACCCAAATTAGGGAATTTGCTACTTTCTTTTTCTTTCTTTCTTGTTTGTTAGTTTGGCACTTCCAGGAAATTTGTGAATTTCATCATTGCCCTTAAAGACAATTCAGTTGCGTCAAATATCAATTAGTTTTTTTGGTAAATTCCTCTTGATGTCCCCAAATGTAGATATAGTCTTTGATCATTGAATATTTTCATTTCAAATTATTCCTTCATTGAACTTAATTGCAGATTGAGCATGTAAAGAGATGGCATGAACCATGCAATATATAATATAAATATATATATAGGCACAAAATTATTGGATGGAGAACCTAGTCTTGCCTCCAAATGATTAAAACTTCATAGGTGCCTGATTGAGAACCTTTTTTATTTTTTTGTCCCAAGAACAGCAGCTAGCTAGTCTAGGACAAGCACTAACAAGAAGACAAAAACCCCCAAAAAATTAAATTAATTAGTCCCACAACCCATCCCACAAAATTAGGTTTTCCTCAATATGATTTGAGGTGCCTTCTGGGACAGCAGCTGCAGCACAGCCAGTAGACAACATTGAACACCAAAGCCCTCCTTCTTCCTCAGCAATTTGATTGTCTTCTTCCACCACCAGTGACATGATCTTCATGTCCATAATTTGGTTCATCATCAGCATCATCTGCTGTTGATTCTGCTGTTCTTGTTGTAGTTGTAGTAGTTGCTGCTGCTGCTGTTGTTGCCTTCTGAGAAGCCGGGGCGCCTTCAACTTGTGGGTGCCATTGGAGGAGGGTTTTGGCTTCTTGTTGAAGTGAGTTCTCCAGTAGTTCTTGATCTCATTATCTGTTCTTCCAGGCAGGCTTCTTGCAATTGTTGACCACCTATATGTATATAGTTTGATCATCACTACTACAATTATTCTAATGATGATCAGTTGGCATATATAAAAGGAAATTAAGGAGGGAAAGCAGATGAGTGAGTTCATCAGTTAGTACCTGTTTCCCCACCTAGCATGCAGCTCAAGTATCATGGTCTCCTCATAAGGAGTGATTTGCCCTTTCTTGAGGTCTGGCCTCAGGTAATTCACCCACCTCAATCTGCAGCTCTTTCCGTTCCTTTTCAACCCTTTTTTAATTAAGGCAACACACCCATGAAACAACCCATTAATTATGACCTTTCATCTACCCGTAACAATACAAAGCAGAGAGACTCATGTCCTAAAAATGTGTGTGTGTGTGTGTGTGTGTTACCTGCAAGGGTAGCAACAGAGTTCCATCTTCCTTCACCATGCAGCTTGACATACTCAACGAGCAGCCTGTCTTCCTCTGCAGTCCAAGGGCCCTTCCTCCACCCCTCTGACGCCATTACTCCCCAATACATAAAAGCAAAAAAGGGTTTCTTTTGTCTCCAACACTAATGCTCTGCTTCAACATAAAGTGCCAGAGCTTGCTGTATATTTATATTTACACATACCCTCTCTTCTGCTTCTGGTTGATTCCCTCAGCCCATTTCATGTCCTTTTCAATTCGTCACTCTCCTCTCTTCATTCTAAACTAACATGAACCCTAAGTTACCTTACTGCCCTCAATCAAACAACGCAGTTCTCCTAGTAGTACAGGTCCAACAGAGAAAAACCCACGTCAAATGTGAGTCATAGAGAATTGCAATTCGTAACTAAGAGCTCCTGACACGTGACGTGAGCTGTTGGGAAGATAATTTAGGAGGGTATTATGGGAAAGTGAAGACTGCCAAGGCATTGGGTGACATGTTCTGACTAGGATACAAATCCATTAGAGTATATATTTTGTTGATGGTAAAGTAAGCACAATAAAAAAGGGAAATGGGCAGCGACAAGGGCCACGTATAACCTAGGCTTGTGCCCTAATATTCTAACTTCAAAACACGAGTGGGTGGCAATTTTTGGGGTAGAAAGCCACCGGAGAGCCAATGGGTTTCTACCAGCTCTTGGGTTTGCTTACTTTCTAAGGCGAGGGAGAGGATAATCACCCATTAATTTCTTATTTAACTATGGTTAGTTGGATGCCATTTTGGGTATTGGGACCTTAAAATATTCGAGCATGTCGAGGCCATGGTGCGTCACTCGGGGACAGGTGTTGGCCTCCCAGCGGGTTTAGAGAGGGTTCTTTGGTTACACAAGGAGGCACCCATTCTTGGTGCTACTATAAGTCTATAACCCCTAGATTATACACTAGTACAGGAACACCCCCACAAAAGGCTAATGAAATTGTTAAATAATTCCCTTGCTTGAGAATTCTATCTTCTCAGCTCTGACTGGACAACTTATTATAAATAAATAATTAAAAATAGAAAAAAGCGTCATTCTGTTCATCTATAAATTTTAATTATTAATTAACTGATAATATCCAGCATCTTCAGATTTTAATATATATTAATTATTAATTACCAGATTTTATTGTACTAAACAAAGTAATTGGATTTGCGCAATCTTTAGTGCATCGCAGATTCCAAATCTTACCACACTAAGGATACAGGTCATCAAAAAAAAAAAAAAAAAAAAAGGAAAGAGTAAATTAAGTGATGAGTGTTTTAGTGTCTATGATTGCTAGTTTCATGATAGTCATATTTTTTTGAGTTTTTTTTTTTTCAATTCAAGGTAGTCCAAGTGATTCTCGAGCCCGATTCGTTTGAAAAGAGAAGAATAGGGTTTGATCTCCTCCCCCTGCGATAAATTCTACATGCTTAATAATTTTAAAATACCACGTTTTTATATAAGCAAACTAAAAAATTAATAAAGATTAGAATGAGGGCATGTGGTAAACAATCAAATTTGATTCTCTAAATGAACCAAACAAGCCAACTAAAGGTGTGAGCTTCGGCTTAGACCCATCTTAGTGTTTGTCTGGATAGTCTTTGACTAAATTTTTTAATCGACATAACCCTTCAAATTTCGTCTATTTTGAATCTTAAATTAAATTAGACTTGTTGAGAATTTTTCGTAAAAACTAAAGAGCTGAATATCACTAAAAAAAATATTTCTTTTGCACCATCATAAATTAAGTAAATATCTTGTACTAATCTAAATATATGTATACATGCATATGGAAATGCTATTTTAACACTAAGTTGTCATACTTTTGACAACATTAATTTATTGGCACGTTATTAACATTGACATGACATAAAATATAACACATGAATATCACTAAAAATATCACAACTCATTGTCTAAATAACATTTTTAATATATATATATATATATATACCCACACACAAACATTAATATATACATGAATTTAAATAAATTTTATAATAATTTAACATTTAATTTTTGATCTATATCAAATCGAATGGATTGAAAATCAAGAATCATTATTTTCTAGACAAAAGACCGAATCAAGATGATTTGATCTGGGAACGAACTATTCTGTTGTATTTTATTCAAACTAAAATTATACACTCATTATAATTGTGTGCAATGCCCATTAAATTATAGGATTTTTTTTTTGTATTTACTTGAGGTGTCCGAGCTTCGCCTGATTAATTTTTAGGGGTGGATGACCTTCTCCCTTAATATACTCTCTCAGTAAATTCGGATACGGTTACAATTTATACACACTCAGAATTAGATATCTGACACAATCTATGTGACACTTATTTTCTAATCTTATTATTGTCTTTCAGTTAAATGTTATCTTACATCAATAATTTTGTATTCTAAGTCATCGCACTGATTTGAACACCGATACTTTATATGAAACTTCAAATATTTAACTACTTGCAAACACTTTTTAACTAAGGCTAAGTGCATATCTTGAAAACAGGTTTTGAAATTTGAACTTTGTTTGTTTCTCCACACGGCAAAAGAATATGAATTGGGTTGGGGGGTAGCAATCAATCAAGGCGGGCAAAAAGTAGAAATGAACACCAAATCAAATGTTTGATCTCATATATATATATATATATATGGCTGGTTTGATAAAGCTTCAAATCAGATGAGATTTGGGGAAGTTTATATATTCAGTTTTAATTTCATGAATGACATTTTAGCTGGAAAGGGCTTCCAACAGCTGATTGATTACATACCAATCAATTAGCAGCAGCCATGATTAGTTACTTGGAAAGAACAATGGTGACTAGAGCTGCACTGCAGTGCTTTGCTTTTGAACACGTTGGCAAATGGGCTGGGCGGCCCATGACCCGCCTCCCAATCCAGCCCCATACTATATCAACGGGTATTGTTGATCTGGTATTATATCAAATGAATCGTACCAGACGAGTGTTTTGTGGCTCACCGTCCAACCTAACTCACCAAAAATAATAGTGGTGACCACAATGAGGTGACACACCAAAATAGGCCGACCTGACCCACTTTACCTCGTTTATTATGGGATATAAGACCGATCCACAAAATAGGCAAGCCAAGTAGGAGCCGGGCCGGGCCGGGCCGTTCATTTTCCAACTCTATTTGTAATTACAAAAGGATTATAAGGGTCTTCGATGTATCAAGGACATTTTGGGAATTTTAAGGGGCATCAAAGAAAGAATGAATTTTTAAAAAAATGGGGCCATAGTGTCATTTTTTAAAATTTTTGGGTGTTGGCATAAATCCCAAAATTTGGGGATAAAAAATATTGGCTAATGAATACTCAGTTGTAAATTTATATTCGGCGGAGCTGATATGTTGCGATTCCAAATCTGCCGTCCGTTTTGCTCGTCTTCTATAAAAATAAATTATTTTATTAAATTAAAACACATAATTAAATAATAATTATCTTAAACTAATAGTGAAAAATTTAATATTCTTCTTTTAAAATTTATTCTACCATTAATAAGAAAAAAACTCATCTGAACTCATATTAAAAAAATGTTAAATTTTATATCATTAGTTTGAAATAATCACTATTTATGTATAGTATTACTAATGGCAAAAAAAAAAATAATAATAACAATTATTATATTATCTGCACGAATAATATGATAATTTTGTTATATTTAATATTTTATATTTTTAACTTTAAATTTTTATTTATATTATTTTTAAATGAATAAATTAAATTGATTAAAAATAGTCATAATGACTCAATTAATTTTAAATAATTCCACAATTTTAATTTTAATAATTAATTATTATTTAAAAATTATGAAATCAAATATTCCCCAAAAAAGAAAAACTCAGCAATGCACACAAAACAGTCGTCATATATATATATATATATATATACACATATAATCATTTACACAAACCCAACTTCAGACTTCATGCAACAACCGCGACGAAAAGGAAGGTTTTTTTATAGGTAACTGCTAAGCCCTAGTTGCCGGCACAGCGCCGCCGCCGCCGCCGCCCTTCAGAGCGGGATCGCCGGCCGGAGCCCCGAGGCCGTAATCGGGGTCCCGGTATCCCGGCCCGTACCGGCTGCTGTAAACGCCGGCGTGAAGAAGCAGCAGGTAGAGCAGCTCCGTGAACGCCACGATTATGACGAACGCTTCCAGAACCTTCAGCCTCCATCCTCTCCATCCTCCCACGTTTATCTCCTTGCACGCCAGCCTGCACCGGCGATCAAAGTTTAAATCTCCGGCGACTTCCGGTCATTCTAATTAATTAATCTCGTATTTAAACGTCCAAATTTTTCTTAATTTTCTCTATCTCATATATATACATACGCGCGTGTTATTTCCTTACCCAAAAGCGAGCGCAGTGACGGCCCATGCGACCAACGAGGAAGAACAGGCGGCAGCTAGACTGTCATTTCTCCAGGCCCTGATGTGGTTTCCGCCGGCGAACTTCGACACTATTCCGAGCACGGCGGCTAGAATTGAGAAGGTCAGGAAGAACCCAGTTGCTCCGTTCCCTCCAAAACCTGCAAATTTTTAATACCCATTAATATATATATATACATATATATATATACAGAGAGAGAGAGAGAGACTGATAGCTTACTGGGGTGACTGGTTTGGCCATTGATGTACCTGTTAACACACCAACTAGCGAAACCCAAGACGACGAAGTACAGTACCAGGTTGAGAAACAGCAACGGGCTAGCTACGTTCCTCCCCACGCTTGCCATCTTACTTGCAATATATATGTATATATTATATCGATCCCTGTTACTCAATGAACACTTGAATCGTCTTCTCTCCTTGGAAGAACCCCAATATCTAACTGCTTCGTGAAGCTTACGTCGTCTGATCTTCCTTGTCTAAGATGGGATGGGACAAGAGGGGAGCACTACTGAGGATTGTATATAAAGAGGCTTTCCATGGTTGATACGTGTCTTGCTCCTCCGCCATGGCTGCGGCCTGCGGCCTTGCGCTTACAGCTGTTGGGACACTTGTCCATTGTTCCCCATTTTCATCTCTCTCCCCCTGTCTCTGGATTCCCCCCAGCCTCAGAGCACAGAAAGATAGATCGGACGGACCATATCCATGGACAGATTCTATTTTCCGTCACAGGGGGTCCACAATCTGCTCCACTAGTACCAACATAAAATGCCCAAAAAGTAAACCCTAAAATATTCAAAAAAATATTATAACATTTAAGAATATCTATATAATATAAATAGTAAATTGTATAAAGTCAGAAATGTAATTTTTTTAGCTATATAATATTTGATGATTATGTTATACAAAATACATTTCATGTTATATAGACTTTTTTGACAAGGGTTTTGAGACCGATCACAATTTAATCTACGTGATTTTCGTGGACTCGTTTTATTTATCTTGATTTTGAGATTGTCCTAACAATCTTCGATATTAAATTTACTTGAATGGATTATTTCTACAAAATGAATATAGAACTTATCTCTTGATTAATTTTCTTACACTTAAGTCGGTCACTAAATTTAAAAATAATATAATAATACTATAATAAATATCATATTTAATTCACGAGTGACTACATCCTTATATAAGACAAGTTAAATGGTCAATACATAAGTGAGAATGATATTACATAGATGACCAAATTTGATCTCTGGCAAAAACTACCACTGGTTTGATTGTATATTCAAAACAATATATATAAATATTATTTATGAATTGAATTTGAACATTTTTTATAAAGTTCAGCTCTAAACTATTCGTATTCAATTGCTTTTAAAAAAAAAAAACAAATCGAACTCAAATATAACTAAGTTTGGACTCGCCTCGCTTACTGCTGGTGCTATGTTGCAGTGTCGCAAGTCAGTCGAATTTGGGCTTGGGCTTGGGCTTCATTGCAGATAAGTAGATGGGTGTGGATATGTCCCAGCCCATGTGTGGCAGACAGCCTGTTTCAATAGTTCTAGTCGAGGAGAATAATTCGAGGAACTGACATAAAAGACCCATTATTATTATTTATTTAAGCGAATTTTATATATTCATTTATTAAATTAATTTTTTCCTTGGTTTAATAGAATAAATTTTAGATACCGACAAATTTAGATGAATAAAATAAACAAGACTAAAAAAGAATAAATTTAGATGAATAATTTTTTTTAATAGAATAGGTACCGACAAAAAAATAAATTCTCGAATTACAGATAAATATAAAGTAGACAAATATATGACAACTAAAATCGCTCATATTTTTTAAACACAAGGTGATATTGTGAAAATGACACCTTAAATAGTATTCCAAAAAAGGTTCATATTTTTGTAAGACATTTATGCATACTATTCAAAAAATTCATAATTGTAACATTTACATAATTATGACTCATTCTCGCTGTTTTTCCCTTTTGAAAATTAATATTTTGGTTAACAAAATAGTAAAAAGTAATTGAACCGATTAAATTGTTAAGATTGAATAGATAAATTTAAAGAAAAAAATTGAATTGAATCAATTGAATTATTAATTGAATAAACTAAAATATAATTTGGTTTAATTGGTTAATCCAAAAAACTGAACTACTAATTAGTGGGTAATATAATTTGATTTTCTCTCTAATTAAATTAAAAAACTCTCAGTGTTTTATTAGTGAGTTATTTTGGTTTTTTAAAATAAGAAGATTAATCCGAATCAAAATGATCAAAATACTCAAAAGTCTAATCAAAACAAATCGTTTTACCAAATAAATGCAACTGAATCACCATTTTTTATCAATGCAATTGGATTAATTGAGTTTAATTGAATTTTTGCACCCTGAGGTACAAAGATGTCAGTTCAAAGTTACTCAATCTAAAATAATGTAAGGGAAATAGATTTTCTTTCTAACCCAACTTTATTCTTTGTAAAGAAATTATTTTCATAACTTAAATTTATAATTTTATATAGTTATAAAGGAGTACATATTATCATAATTGTATTATCAATTAATTGTAGATTGCAAGATTAATATTTTAATCACACTAATCTTATTATTAATATATTAAAGTAAGATAGTCTGTCAAGTGACAATAAATAGTGAATTGTTTTTTCTCCAAAACTTGTATTAAATTAAATATAGTATTATTATATTTTATTTATTTATAAATATATTAATATATTGAAAAACCCATGTATTAGTCTTGAAAATTTAATATATCTTAATTAGCATCGATGAACCTATCAAGAACCCATGTATTATATGATAGTAATCTCGCGAGTAAACTAGCATAATTAAATGAATTAATAACTATATATTAATTTTCTTTTATACTCTTGAAAATATAAATTGTTTTCTCTCTGTTTTCAATATTGATGTATGAGTTTTCCAATGTTAATTAAGATTTAAGATATCATATTTTCAAGACTAATGCACGAATTTTTCAATATTAATTAAGATTTAGAATATCACATTATCAAGACTATAAAAGAAAATTAATAGGTAGTGAAAGAAAAGTGAGTCAAAAATCATATTTTTCAAAGTTTTGTTATCATTGCAGAAATTAAATTTTAATATCAGAAATTAAAATTTTCAATAGAATTTTTAGTTAGTATTGGAAAACCCATGCTTTCTTATGTTTAGAAGTTTTAATTTATATTTATATCTATATTTATATTTATATGTTAATATTCATATTTTTAAAATTTTGTTATAATTGCATAAATTAAGAATATATAAATTAAAGTTTAAGAGTTTTAAATTATATTTATATTTATATTTATAATTTATAAATAAATATATAATATAACAAATTGTTTTACTTTAATAATTAATTAATCACCACCTAAACTTGATGCCAAAGACTATTGTTGTACCCGTTATGTATAAAAGCTTTCCAATACAAAATTTCATCTTTACATCAATTGCTTGTATTTTGAGTGTAGTTGAACTTAACGAAAATTAATTGTAATACCCTGAGAGTCCAGAGAAATTAGTATATATCAAGGATAGTGTAAGAAAGTAAACAACACCAGCTGGATACCTTTTGGGCTGAATGTTGGCAAAGAACTCCCAAGTTAAGCGTGTTTGACCTGAGACAATCCAATGATGGGTGACCCCCCTGGGAAGTTTGTGTAGGCCTATTAGGGTAAGTTGTTCCGGTCCTTCCTATCGCTCGATGCGGGATGTTACAGATGGTATCAGAGCCGACCCTTGGCGAAGGCGGTCCGATGAGGGCAGGGAGTGGCGCCGGGGCTTGAGGGCCTGTACAAGGAGCGGCTTCTGGCAGGCTTCTAGAATGGCAGCCCCCAAGGGGAGAAGGTCTGGGACCAATTGTAAGGTCGCATGACGAAGACATCATGTGCTTAAGGAGGGGAGAATGTAATATCCCGAGAGCCCAAAGAAGTTAGTATATATCGAGGATAGTGTAAGAAATGAAACAACAACATCTGGATACCTTTTGGACTGAATGTTGGCAAAGAACTCACAAGTTAAGCGTGCTTGACTTGGGGCAATCCAATGATGGGTGATCCCCTGAGAAGTTCGTGTAGGTCCATTAGGATAAGTTGTTCCGGTCCTTCTTATCGCTCGATGCGGAATGTTACATTAATTGTTTAATAAGTATAAAGTTGATTATGTAATTATTTATGCCCTTATAATTGACATTTTTTTTAATTTTATTAAAGATATAATTTGAGAGGTTATTGGCAAAAACAATGCTAAATGCAAGAATCTTATGAAACGATAAGCCAGAAAAATTGTGAAGTAAAAAAAAAATATGTTTTTTGAAAAAAAATTATCATGATATCTTTTGGCAATGTATATAAGATGACTTCATTATATGTCACTTTAACTTTATTGTCACTTCATCTATATATTCTAATGTATTTTTAGTTTGATAAAATATGATTAATGATTTATTGTTCTACTGTAAATTATGTAATAGCTTTTATTTTGATTATAATATTTATATATATTATAAATTATATAACTTATTAACGAATTAGTACTACCATATAATCATAAATACAATAATTGTTTTGTTATACATCAAACTTATATAAATATTTATGTGTTTAGTTTAGATTATCATACTTTATTAAATATTTAAGAAACTACTCTCAACAAAAAAATTTAAGAAACCAAATTAAGATTAAAATATTTGTTTGAATCACTTTCATACTCAATATGATGCTTAATTGCTAAAAAATGTGACAACTTACTCAACATGTCAATTCTTCTTTAACACATTGAATAGTGATATATTAAATTAAGGGTGTTCTCCATTAACATGTTGAATGACAAACAATTAATTAAATTTAAATTTCAGTAAAATGCTGAGTATTAAAAGAAAGAAAAGTATAGTTATCGATCCTAGTAAAGTCATTTAAAATATTAAATTTAGTTTTTTATTTTTAAATTTATAAATCTATTGTGATTACATCTCCCATGTGTCGCACGATTTTATATTAAAGTAAAATAGTGTTGACAAATGGGATAATGTTATCATCACAAATAGTCATCCTAACACCATTATCTAATCTTAGGTCCCCTTTGGTTAGGTGGAATGTTAACAATTTCAAAGAGAAAATGAATGAGAATGAAAATCGAGATGGAAATGAAATAAAATGATTATTTTATTTTGTCGTTATGTTTGGTAGAATAAGAATTGAATGACTATTCTATTTATTGTTATACGTAATATATCTTGATTTTGATTGTGTAGAATGGTAAAATAATCAATAAATAGAAATATTCGATTATATTATAAAAATGGAAATTTGTTATAAAATAATATTTAATTTCAATAAATTATATCATTGTTGAATATATGTTAAGAAAATTTATGTTCGGCCGTCGCATTGATTTCTAATGATTTATGATGGCGGGAAAGAGGAAGGTTCATGGCAATGGTGGTAGCGGCAGAGTAAAGGCGTCTTTTTTGGCGGCAAGCAAGGTTGGCAGCGGTAGTTGAGATAATGCAATCACAGCAGCCAAACATGACCTTAAAGAATAATGCAAAGATAAACTACGTCAAACTTTTATTTTTGTTTTTGTAATTTCATTTTTTTTAATAGACCGTTTAAACTTTTTATTATTTTAATTATATTTTTAAGCTTATATTTATTAGTCAATTTAATATCGATTATAATACCCCGAGAGTCAAATATCAGGCCCAAGAAAATAACTCTAGAAATGGTAGTATATATCATGAATAGTAAGAAAAAAAAATAACATCGACTGTATATTTTTTGAACTGAATCTGGATAAAGAATTCACGAGTTGAGTTTGTTTGATTTAGGGTAGCTTAAGGATAGGTGACTCTTGGAAAGTTCGCGTAGACCCATCAAGGTAAGTTAATGCGGTCTTTTCTATCACTCAATACAAGATGTTATATCAATACTTTGAACTTTTTTTCGCATGTTAACCTAAATTTTTTATTGCTTTGATTACACCATTAGATTTGTATTTTTTAGTTAATTTAATATCTATACTTTTAACTTAATAAAATATGATGTGTATTTTATTATATAACTTTACCTTTTTTTTACACATAAAAATATAAAAGTTAAATTGATTTGAAAATGCTAATTTAATAGTGTAATCGAAATAATAAAAAAATCGAATTATTACATGAAAAAGAATTTAAAATACATGAGTTAAATTCACTAAAAAATTAAGTTCAATAGTATAATCTAAATAATAAAAAATTTAAATAGTTCCATGAAAAAAAACGTGAAAGATGTGCAAATATATATATTTGGTCGATAAACTACTATAGATAATGCAACATATAGATATAAATATTATGAATCTTTACCTTCAAAATTATCAAATATACATTAATTTATCCGAGATCAACATAAAGTAATTTTTTACTACAGTGGCAAACAAAAATGTTATTTGGGCATTACTTGTCACACTTTTAGTAACTCTGATGTATATTTATATTAATATGATATAAAATATAATATATTAATGCATAAACGTTACAATTAAATATCTAAATAATATTTCAATAGTTGCAAATTGTTCAAAGGAACATAAATAATTTCCGACCTAACAGACAAGCAAAGTCTTTCAATTGTCCATATCAATTTGTCAATATACTCGTGCTGACATAGTCAACAACATTATATAATTAACTATTTATTTATAAATATTAAAATAAATATGACACAATTTTCATCTAATTCATCTCTCCCCCTCTGCCTCTTTCTCTTTCTCGCAATATTAAGTGTTGTGGACCATGGTCATTATCAAGCTTTTTTTCCTTGCGTTCTTATCTTTTCTTCTTGCGAGCAATGGCCTCATGATGGGGAAAGGGATTTCTTCCCTATCTTGAGACCATCGACAACAACTAATATGGAAAAAAATGTCTTATGATATGTTGAATATGATAGTTTGATTATAATTAGAATAACAAATAGACGTGATAGTAAATATCTGTCACACCAGTAGAAAACTCACATATGATAAAGAGAGATATAGACACTAAGAAAAGCATTCTAGAATTTAAAATTGCGTTCTATTTGCCTTTTAATTTTTAGTTTTGAGTTTTAAATTTATTTTTAGTTTTCTGTTTTGGTAGTTTATTTTTAGAAAATTGAAAACGTGTTCTCTTTATTATTTTGAAAAACTATTTTTCAAAACAAAAAATTAGAAAATGCGTTCTTTTTCAAATTTTGAAAATATTTTTTTAATGATATTTTATTCAATAAATTTGACTATTCAGTAAATTATAAATATTTAATGTTAATATATTATTAAAAAAAATATACATTTTTAAGTTAATGAATTTTGTAATATGTTTTTTCATTATAATAATAAAATATGAATAAATAAATATGTTTTGAATTTAAAATTTGTTTTGCATGAAAATACTCAAAATAACTTTTTGTTGTTTTGAGTTTTCTTTATAATTTTTTTTTTTGTTTTCAAAAATACATTTTTAAAAACAGTAAAGAAAACGAGTTTTTATTATTTTAAAAAATTAAAAATTAAAAATGATTTGAAAACAATAAAGAGAACGCAACCTAAAATTTTTAATTGCAAGTTTAATACAACCAATAAATCAAGGGAGGTTTAGGCTATTTTTTAAAAATCATGGCATTTGTATTCATATTTATTGTGTCATAAGCAAAAGCCCGTTAAAAGACTAAAAAAAGTTAAAATACCAATATATTTCTTTGGGCTAAAAAAAAGTATAATTTTCACTTATACTTTGGGGTATTGCATAATGCGCAAACTGAACATTCAAAAATTCTCTCAAGAGTCATACGAAAATAACAAACATTGTCCATAAAGAATTATAATTCTAATAAGATTTTAGAATATCAAGATAAACAATATCTATAAGAATTTTAGTCCATCTAGGGAGTGTTTTTTAACTAAGATACAAGGGAAAAATAATTAGATATGAAAAGCATTTTGTATGATTAGATACGATGGGGTGTTTTTTCAACGTGTTTGTTAAACTTATTTGGTGATCATTGAAAAATAAGTTACGTGACTTCTTATCTTAATTTTTCAATGTAACATCCCGCATCCAGCGATAGGAAGGACCGGAACAACTTACCCTGATGGGCCTACACGAACTTCCCAGGGGGGTCACCCATCATTGGATTACCCCAGGTCAAGCACACTTAACTTGGGAGTTCTTTGCCAACATTCAGCCCAAAAGGTATCCAACTGGTGTTGTTTCCTTTCTTACACTATCCTCAATATATACTAACTTCTCTGGACTCTTGGGGTATTACATTCTCCCCCCTTAAGCACATGACGTCCTCGTCATGCGACCTTACAACTGGTCCCAGATCTTCTCCCCTTAGGGGCTGCCATCCTAGAAGCCTGCCAGAAGCCGCTCCTTGTACAGGCCCTTGAGCCCCGGCGCCACTCCCCGCCCTCATTGGACCGCCTTTGCCAAGGGTCGGCTCTGATACCATTTGTAACATCCCGCATCGAGCGATAGGAAGGACCGGAACAACTTACCCTGATGGGCCTACACGAACTTCCCAGGGGGGTCACCCATCATTGGATTGCCCCAGGTCAAGCACGCTTAACTTGGGAGTTCTTTGCCAACATTCAGCCCAAAAGGTATCCAGCTGGTGTTGTTTCCTTTCTTACACAATTCTCGATATATACTAACTTTTCTGGCCTCTTGGGGTATTACATTCAAAATATGCTTATCTTTTCCCCTCTCAATATAAGTATATATTGGTCTTTACATATAAGAAAAAAAATGACGTTTGTGTCTTTTAATGCATTTTAAAAAATTTAACAAACAGTTAAATAAAAATATTGGAATGCTTCTCAATCTTATCTTAACTATTCCATATCTTGGTCCGAAAAGCATTCCGACCTTATCTTGATACTCTCTTATCTTGTTCATTTTAACAAAGGCTACCATAAAATGTTGAGATATATATTATCTGTAAGAATAATAATTATAAGTGACTTAGAAAAGTTCTATATTTATCAATTTTTTAATATTTAATTTGAAGTATCAGAGTAATTACATGACAATTTTTTTGTATTTTTTATTGTTCTTTTTTTTACAAACTCCAAATAATTTGATGACGACGTTTTTTACTTAGAAAAATTCATTGTTATTTTCAAGTGACAATAATGTCATTTGCAAGGCTGCCCTCGTCGCCGTCGCTTCCTGTATATATATATATGTATGTATGTGTGTATATATATATTTATGTTTGTGTATGCGGTGCATATGTGATTGTTAATGTATATATATATATGTATGTGTATTGTTATATTTTCATCTATTTTTTCATTTTCGACCACATTGGATCTGATATTTTTTGTTATATTATTTTTGTTAGTGACGAATAATTGATTGAGGAAGAAAATGGATGTGAGGATAAAATTGAGTTTTTAAAATAAAATATTTTAAGTATATTAAAATATGGGTGCGAATAATAAAAAGTGGCTTCCCATGTCCATTTGCCAATCCAAAGCCTCGCCTAACCCGCCAATTGACCAAAATGCCCTCATTTCACGTGGACAATCCTTTCCTCGATGTGGGGGAAGGTTGTTTGAAATTGACTGAAATGCCCCTTGACAAAGGTGGTTGGTTGGTTGATCATTAGATTTGACTTAAATGCCCCAGCCAAGATTTTACGCATTCAACTCGGCGTCATGGGGATGCCTTAAATAGCATTTAATTATATTTTATAGATAAAATATTTTTATTATATTATATTTTAAACATTTAAATAATTTTATTAATTAATTAAATAATTTGAAATATAAAATATTTATCACCAAATAAAAGCTCAGACGAGATCTTAGAATTTTTAACTTTAATGTTATTTAGATACTTAAATTTGTTATTTATGATAATATTTTTTATTATATCAAAATAAATAGATAAAATATCAATATAAAGTGTTAGTCACACTTGCACGTTAAATGATGAAAGTTCAAACCCATGACCTCGTCCAATTTCTAGATATGGATCTTGAAATTTGTACCTCAAGATCTTACTTTAAAAAGTTTTATGAAGAAACATTGAAGGAATATATATCACACGTATAAAATTTGAGAAAATAGCACACGAATATTTGACTTAATAGGTATGTTTAAGAATCAATACGTAATATATTTAATAAATTTAAAAGAAATTATATTAAGAACTAATACAATTTGTGTTAGGGGTTTAGACATATAATGCTCAAGATATCATCACACCACTTTATATGAAAATGAATAAATTTGTGTATTGGATTACAATTTGAGAGGAATTGTGGAAATAATATAAAATATCTAAATAATTTTCAAGATAAAAATTATCATATAGATGTTGTAGTATTCATGCTTTTTCAAAATTGGTGTTGATAAGTATGCGGGGTCTTCGATATTTTTGAAAAAGTCTAGTTAATGGATGTGAGTTGTTAGGTTTTGCTTTAAGTTTACGTTTTCGAGTTCTCTCTACTTCTTGAATAGTTTTCGGCCATTTTTATTGCTTCTTAAGGCTTGTTTGACTATTTTACTATCTCATAACAAAAATTCATGTCATCGTTAAAGTTATTTTTTTATATGGATTGAAATATGCGAGATATTTGAAATTTATCTAAAAATAGTTAGAATTTAAAATCTGGTTTAAGATTCTCAATGTTAAATCTGATTAGATAATGAAATATTTAGTCATTAAATTGATTCTAATCTTCATAAGTTAAAATATAAAAATTAAATTATATTTACTCGACATGAGACGAAGTATGTGACACATGTTATCTCTTTATTAATTTAAAATTAAAATATATGATAATAATAAATTAACTTCCTCAGAAGGGCTATCTTTATAATTTTACTTTGGTCCAATAAGTGCATAAATAAAAATATTTCCAATCCCAAAATGGCATATCTCCAAATTGGATTCCCTTTTGTCATGACCTGTGTGGGGCCCACGTGTTTGGTGGCAATTATATCTTTTAAATTTCACCAAATCCCCAATGATTTTCTTTTTTCGACACAGTGCGGTTGAACCCATGTCGTGCATTTTTTTGGTTGACTCTATTGCCCCTATCTCTATAAATATTGTAGATTGTGCGACCGAAACACCGTCAAATCATAAAGTAAAGGTCGGCTAAATACAATTATCTTTATATACTTTTATGATTTTTTATATCTATTTTTTATTATTTTAATTATATTTTAAACTTAATTTTTAATAGTTGTACTTTAATGACAATTTAAACTTTTAGTTATTTCTATTATACTCTTAAATTTAAAATTTTGAATTAATTTAATTTATGTACTTAAATATAAAAAATAAAATAAAATAACAAAATACATGTCATGTTATATTTACTTTAAAGTATAAGAGATTAAATTAACTAAAAATATAGATTTAATGATGTAATTAAAATAATAAAAAATTATAATTATTATATAAAAAAATATAGAGATAAAAATATAAAATTTTGTAAAGATAATTATACAAAAATATATATTTGAACACTCAACTTGCTAAGAGGAAGAACGAATAGGACCACATCCTGATGGTCAAACAAAAGCTGCCATATTTTAAAGAAAATAATATTTCAATAATTTAATTTGACTAGTTTTTTATTTTATTATTTGACCGTACAAACTAAATGATGAGTAATTAATTTTTATTAAATATTTTGTGATTTAATTTATTAATTTCTTTTATTTCTTTATATGATGAAACAAAATAGGGGAAGTGACATTTTTTGAAAAAATAGAAAATATAATTGCAAAAAAATATATAAATAAACAAATATAATAGTCTTTTTATAAATATAATTTTTAATATACACAATTATAAAATAATAATTATTTAATTAAATATAAATATAAATTTCATAATCCATTCAATCAAATATAAACATAAATTGTTTCTGTCTTTAATATGATTGTCGAGATTATAAAGATATATTTACTTTTGTATCTAATGTAATCATAGACTACAAATATTTTTTTAATATTCTAAAATAATCCCAAAACTTTTTTAAATAATATAAATTGTCTACGAATATTTTTTAGCATCTCCTAAAGTTTCAAGATAAAAAAGGTTTTGATGACTTCATTTGTAAGTTAAGAGAAAACAAAAATATATAAATTTCAAAAAACCAGATGAGTAATAATGCTTGGATTAATTGATAAGATTGTGAATAAATATATGGACATATCATGTTTAAGTTGACTAAGTCTATAAGATAATTTATATATTATTTTCCTTAATTATCTAAAATTTCTCTTTAGGTGAAGGACACGTCATCAAATAAAAATTAATAATAAAAATAGTGTTCTACCCATTATCGCTTAAATAATGTAAAAGATAATAATTGATAATAACGTGATTAATTATGTGACACCTTATTATAGGAGATTGAGGAGACTATGTATCACTGTCTTTTCTACGCAGCACTTTTTCCAATGAGAATGTGACACATTACTAATGATATCGTCATCAATCATGACACCTAACATTATTTTTGTAACATCCCGCTCGAGCGATAGGAAGATCCGGAATAACTTACCCTGATGGGCCTACACGAACTTCCCAGGGGGGTCACCCATCATTGGATTGCCCCAGGTTAAGCACACTTAACATGGGAGTTCTTTGCCAACATTCAGCCCAAAAGGAAAAGGTATCCAGTTGGTGTTGTTTCCTTTCTTACACTATCCTCGATATATTCTAACTTCTCTGGGCCCTCGGGGTATTACATTCTCCCCTCTTAAGCACATGACGTCCTCGTCATGTGACCTTACAACTGGTCCCAGACCTTTTCCCCTTGGGGGCTGCCATCCTAGAAGCCTGCCAGAAGCCGCTCCTTGTACAGGCCCTCAAGCCTTGGCGCCACTCCCCGCCCTCATCGGACCGCCTTCACCAAGGGTCGACTCTGATACCATTTGTAACATCCCGTTCGAGAGACAGGAAGGATCCGGAACAACTTACCCTGATGGGCCTACAAGAACTTCCCAGGGGTCACCCATCATTGGATTGCCCCAAGTTAAGCACGCTTAACTTGGGAGTTCTTTGCCAACATTCAGCCCAAAAGGTATTCAGCTGGTGTTGTTTCCTTTCTTACACTATCCTCGATATATTCTAACTTCTCTGGGCCCTCGGGGTATTACAATTTTTATAAAAATTAATGTAAAGGTAATATTAATCATTGTCCTCACATAATAAATGTATTTTATTTTTCGATAATATGTATTTATTGTATTTTATTTTAATTTTTTAACAATTATGTTAATGAATTTAAAATATAATATATTTATCATCGACTAATAAACTTATTTAGAGGTTAAAAATAAAATATAACCATTATTCTCCTAACCATTATAAACTTATTTATGTTAATTTAAATAAATATATTTTATTTAAATTTATGATACATTTATTATTGCTTAACCATTATTCTATATATCTAGTGGTAAACCCGTGTGATACATAGAAGGGTTTAATTTAAAAATAAAATATTAAACTCATTATTTTAAATAATTATAATATAATTGATAATTACAATTTTTTCTTTTAATATTCAATATTTTATCAAAATTTATGTTTAATTAATTATTCACTATTTAATATGCTAATGGAGAGCACTCTTAATTTAGTGTCATGTCATTTAATGTGCTAAAGAATAATTAACACATTAAATTGGTCACTTAGCAAAATATTTATAAATTTGTTTATAAATAAATATTATAAAATTTATAATATATCCACTCAAGATGTTCGTTATTTTCTATTTATTATATTGTAAATATAAATTAAAACTCTTAAATGTGAGTAAGAATAAGTTTCTCAATAAAAACAAAACTTTAAAATATGAATTTTGATTTCTTCCATAGTCTTAAAAATGTGATATCTTAAATATTAATTAGCATTGAAAAACCCAAGCATTTGACAACCTTAAATATTTTTTTATGAATTTGTTAGGATATCACATTTTTAATAGTATAATATAATTATTAAAGTAAAATTAATAATTAATTAATTACTATATTTAATTTAATGCAAGTTTTTTAGGAAAAAAATCACTTTTGATTGACACTTGACAAAATACTTTGCACGACTATCCTGTTTTAATAATATATATATATATATAATAAATATATAAAGATAAGATTTTAAATAAATGAACAATTTTTTATGACTTAATTAATAGTTCAAGTTGTTTATTAATATTTCTTAGAAAATTCATGTAAATTTAATACAAATTTTAGAGGCAAAAAATAGCTTAACAGAGATTTTTGGAGGGGAACAAATTTGCAAACTATTTTACTTTAATATAATATATTATATATTATTATATTATATAAAGATAATATTTTATTTAATGAATGATTTTTTGTGACTTAATTAATACTTTAAGTGTCTATTCATATTCCTCATAAATAGTATTTATTTTTAATTGATTGATGAATTAATTAAATATTTAATATTTAAATAATAATGTATTGAAAAACCATGATTAGCATTAAAAAACTAATGTATTTAAAATTCATTATTAATTTTACGGTAATTAGTACTTATTATTTCAAAGTACTTGAAAATTTTAAATTATTAATTCAAATTACTAATGCAATAAGTACTAAATATAAATTATTAATACAAGTTTTGAGGGAATTTTTTTTTTTAGAGTATCATACTTTTATATATATAAAGATTATATTATATAAAAATAAGATTTTATTTAATGGATAATTTTATGTGATTTAATTAATACTTTAAGTGTCTATCCATATTCCTCATAAATAATATTTATTTTTTGATTGATTGATGGATTAATTAAATATTTAATATTTACATAATAATGTATTGGAAAACCCATGGTTAGCATTAAAAAACTCATGTATTTAAATTTAATTATTAATTTTATAGTAATTAGTACTTATTATTTCAAAACAATTGAAAAATGCAAATTACTAAATGCAGATTATTAATACAATAAGTACTAAATGCAAATTATTAATGCAAGTTTTGGGGGGAATTTTTGTTCTTCTTCAGACTATCATACTTTTATAAATATAAAGATTATATTATATAAAGATAAGTTTTTATTTAATGGATAATTTGTTGTCACTTAATTAATATTTTAATTGTCTATTCATATTCTTCATAAATGGTATTTATTTTTGATTGATTAACAGATTAATTAAATATTTAATATTCAGATAATAATATATTGAAAAACCCATGATTAACATTGAAAAACTCATGTATTTAAATTTCATTATTAATTTTACAGTAATTAGTATTTATCATTTCAAATCAATTGAAAATTTAAAATTATTAATACAAATTACTAAATATAATATTTAGTAATTTGCATTAATAATAAAAAGAAACAATGCAGCTTAAAAAGATTACTAAACAGTCAAGGAAAAAGAGCAATAAAAAGTAGACCACATATATGGAAGCATATAAGTTTTAAAATCAAATAGAGCATTTGCACCCTTAATTCTAAATAAATAAATAAATTGATAAAGTGTTACGCACCAAAATTAATAAAATAGATAGATTCGTGACATACACCAAAACAAAATAAAACACATATTCAGCTTTTATCCCACTATGTGGAATCGACTACGTGAATTATAGACTTTCATGTATTTCTAAATTCGTGACATACACCAATCAAACAAAATTAATTAAAAAAAATATTATTTGTATATTAAATATTTTAATCCTTCAATTATACATACAAGGGTAACCATATTTTAAAGTTCAAACTATAATGTATTCAAGATTATTTTTCCATTTATTAACAAAAAATACATTATTTGAGCTTTTTTATTTTTTAATTATAATAAAAATTCTTTTTTTTTTTCAAACAAAAACAAGCAAGCAACTGCTTACTTTTTATTCATTTTTCTTAATTTTAAGTATTGAAATCTGTATCTATTTATACTAATATAGAACCAAGCATCATGTTTTGGTATTATAAAGACTTATGAATGAAGTTTTTTAAATTATCTTTTATGTACAGGGAGAACATGGCCTCCTAGAGATTGAAAATATGCATACAAGAGACATGGTTTCTCGAAGAGTGGAATATTCTCTTGGAGGCAGTTTTAGGGAGACTTTCACAGTCACTCGGAAGACTATATAACAAATTTTGAGAGATCGTAAAATCCTAAATATGTTAGGTATTTTTTTTTGAATTATTTTCCGGTCCTCACTGTTTCTATTTTCAATTTTAGTAAAAAAAATAAATCGTAGATAAACACTTTACCTTACTGTACAGGATAAAGAATTGAATCAACGATCTACTAATACAAATCTCGATTTATCGTAACCCAACGACTTAACCTGTACCCTGGGGTAGGTAAATTTTTTATTGATTTCGAAGGTTATGAATAAAACATAAATAAGATAATTTTGACATTTAAAAATCTATTCAAGAGTTCTGAAAAAATGATAGACGTTATTTATAATAATCTCAATCCTTATAGATCTCGAAATATTATCTTAGACATTATTTTTAAGAATTAAAATTTTAATAGATTTTGAAATCCTCTTATATATATAAATCAATTATCATTTTAAAAAAATATATGCATCTAATATTAATTTTAACACTATATTTAATTCTTTAGTGTTTAACCTACTAATTAAAGTATTTGCACACAAACTTTTATGCACCATTTGATTGTTATCTTTCTTATGTAATTTAAATTGTTTGACGACGATATTTTAAGTCAATAAATTTATTATTATGTTGAAAGTGATAACAATAATAAATTTTTATTTAATATTTTTTACTTTTTTATGTTAACATACATTTATAAAATGATAAAATTTGCAAATGTCATTCATAGATATCAAAATCTTTGGCTTTGTCGACATATCCCCAATTTGGATTCCCCACGGCGGTGACGTGTGTGGGACCCACTTTTTTGAATATATCTCTAATATAAAATTTTAAAACAAATAATATTACAACAAATATTTTTATAATCACAAACTATTTTTTACAAATAAGTGATATTTATGCATTAATATATTATAAATATTTAATATTTAAATAATTTATATAATTAATTACAAATACTTTTATTCTGTAAATCTCGTATCACTTAATTATTTAAATTATAATAAAAAACTAACATAGCTAAATCAAAATTTTGAAATTACAATTTTATCCTCTTTATGGAACATAACTAATTATTTTAACTTTCTTTTATAACTATTAATTATTATTTAATAAATTTTTATTTACACATACATAACACTTTAACTAATTATATAAACAGAGTTAGGCGACACATATACTGTAATACCCCGAGAGCCCAGAGAAGTTAGAATATATCGAGGATAGTGTAAGAAATGAAACAACACCAGCTGGATACCTTTTGGGCTGAATGTTGGCAAAGAACTCCCAAGTTAAGCGTGCTTGACCTGGGGCAATCCAATGATGGGTGACCTCCTGGGAAGTTCGTGTAGGCCCATCAGGGTAAGTTGTTCCGGTTCTTCCTATCGCTCGAGCGGGATGTTACAGGTGGTATCAGAGCCGACCCTTGGCGAAGGCGGTCCGATGAGGGCGGGGAGTGGCGCCGAGGCTTGAGGGCCTGTACAAGGAGCGGCTTCTGGCAGGCTTCTAGGATGACAGCCCCCAAGGGGAGAAGGTCTGGGACCAGTTGTAAGGTCGCATGACGAGGACGTCATGTGCTTAAGGGGGGGAGAATGTAATACCCCGAGAGCCTAGAGAAGTTAGAATATATCGAGGATAGTGTAAGAAAGGAAACAACACCAGCTGGATACCTTTTGGGCTGAATGTTGGCAAAGAACTCCCAAGTTAAGCGTGCTTGACCTGGGGCAATCCAATGATGGGTGACCCCCTGGGAAGTTCGTGTAGGCCTATCAGGGTAAGTTGTTCCGGTCATTTCTATCGCTCGAACGGGATGTTACATATACAGTGTAATTATCAAACTATGAAACCGACTTCAAATTTTACTATTTTTATCATGGTAAAAAATTTAAATATTTTGTTTAATAACTTATTTTTTTAATTTTAAAATGCAAAAAATGAAAGGAAAGCTTTAAATGCAATTGAAGTATTTGAAGCATACAACATTACTTATATGATGCACGATTGTGTCGTTTTCCTTTTTTTTTTTTTTTTTTTTTAAGTTTGTGTCTTTAAAATAGAAAATAAATAAATTTTGACCATTTTTGTTTTCGAAACACTTTCTTTTTGACTATTTTTCAAATTTTATAAATATTTTAAAATTATTTTATAATATTAAAAAAATATTAAAATTGTATTTTTATCCATAAAAATATTAGAGATAGAACTCAAAATTTTTAATTTTTTCGAGAATTCATTTGAATGCATTTTAGAATTTATGTTTATTTTTAGATTAATTAATTATTTATATAATTTTTTATATTACAAATTATATTTATAAAAAAATTCCTATTTTTTTATTTATGTATTTTTTCACATTTCAATTTCTTATTTTTTTAAAAAATATTATTTTTTTATTTTTATTTCATACATGATTCTATTTTCATACAATTTAACTTATTGAAAAGTGATGAAATGGTTGATTCATTATTAATTTTTATATGATCTCAATAAAATAATGCGATAGTGATATTTTTATAATAATACAATAAAAAGCAATATGACTCAGGTCAAGAGTGCTTTCCAGCTGGTACCTATTTGTCTTTATCTTTTACTATAATTTTCAAATTATCCTTTAAATAAAGTAAGCTTAATATTATGTAAATAAAAATTAATTTAAATTAATATGAATTAGAGTCTGCTTCCATGATTCTAATGGAATCCAAGATTTAAAAAATAATAAAATTTGCTAATGTCATTCCAAGATTTCAAAATCTCTGGCTTTGTTTGGAAAAGGGGCATCCCAACTTGGATTCCCCTCGTGGTGACGCGTGCGGGACGCACTTTTTGAGTATATCTCTAATATAAAATTTTAAACAAATATTATTACAAGAAATATTTTTATAATCATAAACTATTTTTATTTTATTAATATATTATATGTAGCCGTTTGAAAAAATGAATATTAAGTATTTAAAATTTTAATAATTTGTATAATTAATTAAAAATACTTACATTATGTAAATCTCATATCATTTAATTATTATTTAAATTATAATAAAAAATTAACATAGATAAATCACGAATTTGAAATTATAATTTTATCCTCTTTATGGAAAATAATTAATTACTTATAACTTTATTTTATAATTATTAATTGTGGCACTTTAACTAATTATTATATAAGCCGAGGTAGCAGACACGTTGATTGGGGGGCAGTTGTACTTTGGGATACGATATAACTTTTATTTGTATCTGATAAATAAAATATAAGAATATTAATTTATTATTGAAATAAGTGACTTTTTCTATTTGAAAAATCATAAAAAGTTCACTTGGCTCGACTTTTAATGTAAAGATAAAACGGAGTTTTTGTCTTTTTTAAATTCCAAACTGACTACAAATTTCACTATTTTTATCATGGTTCAAAATTTAAATATTTTGTTTAATAATTTATTTTTTAATTTTGAAGTGGGAAAAATATTATAGAAATGCTTTAAATGCAATTGAAATATTTGAAGCATACAACATTACTTATTGACGATCGTGTATGAAAATGACTTGGAAATGCTATTTTATCATTTTCAAAATGTTTAAAAACGTATAAAAATGATTCAAGGATATTATTTTATCATATTTAAAAAGTTTTAAAAACGTACGAAAATGATTTAGGGGTGCTATTTTGTCGTTTTTAAAATGTTTTAAAAACGTACGAAAATAATTCAGGGTGCTATTTTGTCGTTTCCAAAATGTTTTAAAAACGTACAAAAATGATTCAGGGTGTTATTTTGTCGTTTTCAAAATGTTTTAAAAACGTACGAAAATGATTCAGGGGTGCTATTTTGTCGTTTTTAAAATGTTTTAAAAACGTACGAAAATGATTCAGGGGTGCTATTTTGTCATTTTTAAAACGTTTTTATTTTTAAAATGCTAAAAAATATTTAAATTTGTTTTCATTTTGATCATTTTTGTAATATTATAAATATTTTAGAACTATTTTATAATATGAAAAAAAATAAAAAATGCATTTCTGTCTATGAGGAGGAGGTTAGAGACGGAACTCAAAATTAATTTTTTTTTTTTGAAATTTGTTTACAAAAACACATTTCATTGTTTCTTTTTTGAAAAATATAATTTCATTGTTTTTGTTTTCTCATTCCATTTCCATGGAACCTAACTTCTTAAAGAGTAATAAAGTTGTTGATTTATTATTAATTTTCATGTGATAATAATGATATTTTTATAATACAATATAAGACAAATTGAAAGTGCTTTCCAGCTAATATCTATTTATCTTTTGATATAATTTTTAAATTATTCTTAAAATAAAATAACGGTTAATATTACGCAAATATAATTTTAATAATATGAATTAGAGTCGGTTACATGATTTTCATAACATTTAATATTCACAATAATTTTTTATATCGAATTATGAATAAATCGAACTTATTTTTTTGATATTAACAGAAATTTAAAAATATTATAATTATAATATATTTCAAAGTTTATAAGTGAATAATAAAAAAATTAAAAAATAAATTTGAAAAGAAAGAAAAGGCTTGATGCCTATTACCACCAATTTGGCAGGAGGTAATATTTGAATTAATAGGTTTAAAAAATTACAATATTTTTCTTACCATTTTAACCCTCATTTATTGACCCTCGTCTCCCATCGTCATTGCTATTGTTTACCGTTCACAACATAATTTATTTTTATCAAATATATTAAATATTATAATATTTTATAGATAAAAACATTTATTTTAACAATAAATATATTGAATATTATAATATTTTATTAATAAAAACACTTCTGTTGACATAAATATATCGAATATTACAACACTTTATTAATAAAAATACGTCTACTAACGACAAATGTATTAAATATTATAATATTTAATTAATGAAAGAACACTTATATTAATGACAAATATATTAAATATTACAATATCTATCAATGATAAATATATCAAATATTAAAACATCTTATTGATAAAAACACTTCTATTAACAATAAATATATCGAATATTATAATACTTTATTGATCACAAATATATCAAATATTATCATACTTTATTGATCAAAATACTTTGATTCACGATAAATATATCAAATATTATAATATTTTGTTGAATAATAAAATTATTATAAAATTAAAATATAATATATATTATGTAATCTTAAAATAAAATATTATTATAGATAACATGCTCTGTCCCCGAGGATATTCCCATGTTATAATTCCAATGGAATATTTTAATAGTTTAATATAATTAGAGTTATAATTATTAGGTAGATTTTGAACCTTATTTGGAGGGCGGGGACAAAGGGGTCATTGCATCCGTACACGACACCGGAGCTTTCCCCCATTTTCAGTTTGCACTCGAAAGAAGCCATTCGTCCGGTACCCCCTCCCTCCCTCCCTCTCTCTCTCTCTCTCTCTCTCTCTCTCTCAAATTCCGCCATGAACAAACAACCTTCGTCTCTCTATCCAAGCCCCTAAACCTCCACTCGTTGTCCGAAGTAACGTATCTGTCTTTCTAAAACCAGCTGTTTATCTGTGTATAAAAGACAAGGAATGGGCTCTCTTATCCCATTTCAAGACCTCAACCTCTACCCTGAACCCCCCGCCTCCGCCACCAACGCTGCGGCGGCCGCCACCCCCGCCGGAGCCAGGATCGTGCCCAAGACAGAGCCGAAGGTGGAGCCCTTTGACGAGCTTTCTCAATTCCTGGCTCAGCCCCATCCTCAACAACATTACTTTTCGAGTCCTAGCCCTACCTTTTCCTTCAGTTCTCAACCGGGCCTGCCCAGTGTTTTGGATCCTGTGGTGGAGGACAGTGTTTACTCGGAGTTCAACCGGATCTCGGAGCTTTTCCGGACGGCGTTCGGCGAGAGGACCGGTGGGGGTGATTCGGCGGATTCCAATTCTCTGGCGATTGTGCCGGTGCAGGAGGAGAGTCAGGTGACGGTGACGCGGCGGAGGTACCAGCCTCGGTCGTCGGAGTTGGTTAGGGTTATGGATTTGGGGCAGGACGACGATAGGCACTTCAGGGCTCTGGTGAGGAGGACGAGAATGCTCTTCGACTCGCTCCGCATTTACGCGGACGAGAGGCGGCGGGACTTGGGGCTCGGGATGCGGGCTCGTGGCGATCTCAAGGCGTCATCGGTGATGAGGGATCGTGGATTGTGGTTGAACCGGGACAAACGGATCGTGGGCGCCATCCCAGGGGTCTACGTTGGCGATTTATTCTTTTTCAGGATGGAATTATGCGTCGTTGGACTTCATGGCCAGGCGCAGGCTGGAATTGACTATCTGCCAGCGAGCAAGAGCTCGAACGGAGAGCCGGTTGCGACGAGCGTGATTGTCTCCGGAGGGTATGAAGACGATGAAGACGTCGGCGAGGTGATTATATACACAGGTCAGGGTGGGCAGGACAAGAACGGTAGGCAATGTGTTCACCAGAAACTGGAAGGGGGAAATCTTGCGCTGGAGAGAAGCATGGCTTACGGTATTGAACTGAGGGTGATTCGAGGATTCAAATATGAAGGCAGTGCGAGCGGTAAAGTTTATGTTTATGATGGTTTATATAAGGTCACTGATTCATATTTTGACGTGGGCAAGTCTGGTTTTGGAGTTTATAAGTTTAAACTTGTGAGGATTGAAAATCAACCTGAAATGGGGAGTACTGTTCTGAAGTTCGCTGAGAGTCTTAGGACTAGGGCAATGTCTGTGGGACCAACGAGTTATATTAGCCTTGATATTTCCATGAAGAAGGAAAGTGTCCCGGTTCTTTTTTATAATGACGTAGACAATAATCATGACCCTATGTATTTTGATTATATCGCGACTGCTGTATTCCCTCCTTATGTATATCGTGAGGGACAGAGTAATGGCTGCAACTGTGTTTCTGGATGCATAGATGACTGCCCCTGTGCTGCGAAAAATGGGGGCGAGTTTGCCTATGATCAAAATGGCCTTCTTGTAAGAGGTAAGCCATTAATCATTGAATGTGGGATCAATTGCGGTTGTCCTCCGACTTGCCGGAATCGTGTGACCCAGAAAGGAATGAGGCACAGATTTGAAGTGTTTAGGTCAAGGGAAACTGGTTGGGGACTTAGGTCTCTGAACTTGATTCAAGCCGGTGCTTTTATTTGCGAGTTTGCTGGGGTTGCTCTAACTAGAGAGCAAGCCCAGATTTTTTCAATGAATGGAGATAGTTTGGTTTACCCAAGTAGGTTTGCTGATCGGTGGGCAGTCTGGGGGGATTTATCACCAATATTTACTGATTATGTGCGGCCAACATATCCATCAATTCCTCCATTAGGTTTTGCCATGGATGTATCAAAGATGAGGAATGTTGCTTGTTATATAAGCCACAGTTCCAGTCCTAATGTTCTGGCGCAGTTTGTGCTCCATGACCATAATAATTTACAGTTTCCTCACCTTATGCTATTTGCTATGGAGACCATTCCTCCTTTGAGAGATCTGAGTCTTGATTATGGGGTCGGTACAGAACGGGATGGCAAACTTCGTATATGTAACTAAGTTCTGAGGAGTTGGTGATGTTTTGAATTTGATGTTTTGGGATTTGATAAACTGAGGTAAGTTCAATCTGCTTTCTGGACCTTTTCTGAGTGGCATAACTTATAAGACATTATCAATTTAGTTATTTATATTTCCTTTGATAATTATATTTTGATTCACGTGCTTCCGCGGCCCCCCCCCCCCCCCCCCCCCCCCCTTTTTTTTTAATTTTGGGCTTGCTTGAATGCTAACTGTTTTCTGCAGCAGTCATCTTTTAATGAAGCACACATGGGAGGATTGAACCTCTATCATTTATGTGTGCCAGAGAAGCAAATGCCTTGTTCCAACCTAGAATTTTGATCACAAAATTTGTTGGTTTAATTTCTAGATCACCTGTTTGGCCAACTTGTTTCAATTGAATGGTTTCAATAGTATTTTTGCCCTTGCATGCTGGCAGATTAGTATATGAAACATCAATTACATTTTGCCTGCTCTACTCCTTGCACAAAATCTTTATATGTCACACATATGTGCCTATTCATTTCAAGATCATGGCACAATTGGTGCTTCTATTTCTGCTTTCAGTTTGATGATGGCTGATGCCATCATTTTTATTTCAAAAATACTCATCAAGTTATCCTTATTTAACATAAAACAAAAAATAATCATGGTCATATTTGGATATGATCATTGTTCTTCATCTTAGGTGAAGCTTACATAAATGTTCAATATTTGAGGATTGTGGACAAGCAATTTGTCACAACCCAAGGATATATTAGGAGTAATCTAATACATGTATTTTCTCTTTTATGTATGTTGCTGCTTACCTGTTGGTACTTTTTAGTTGTTACATTGCCTAGATAGCCTATAAATAGGCTACAGTACTTGGAGAATGTAGGTTTTGAATTGTTAAATAAATTCTATCATTTCCCTATCTTGAATTCTCTCAATCTCTCTCTCTTTCTCTCGGTTCTCCCTAATTGCCCTCTCTGTTACGTTCTTCCCTAACTTCTTCCCCATTTCTTATGATATAACTCCCCCAATTCCTTTTAAACCTGTCATGAACCCTAAGTTCATGACAGATGATATCAGAGCATCGTTCCTCGCCTCTGATTTCAATCGATTCTAGTAGTGAATTGAGACGACTTTGAAGGATGGCAATGGAGCTGATCGAAGAAGGTGCGGAATAGATCCTAGTGAACTTCGGTGATTTTGGCATATCCGAGTCTTGAAGATGAAGCTGATAGTTGAGATTCGGTTTGAAATTCAATAAGGTTGGACAGAAATTGAGGACGAGCAGGTAAAGACATCTCTGAAGGGAAGTCAGATGACTCATATAAGTGGAAGAGTTGATCGATTTTCTTGGAGGCAAGCAGGAGGTTGACCCTTGGTTGCGATTTCGGTAATTCTCGGGCTCAAACATGTAGGTGGAGTCCCTTGTGAGAGGTGGATTCCTCCGATTTCTTTTGCTCATTGGTTTCTGACTCCTAGGCTGCAGAAATCGGCCAATTGTTAGGCGATCCCTAGTGACAACGGAATTAATCGAATTTTCAGGAGGCATTTTAGTTAGTAGAATTGGTAGTCCCTGGTGTTGGCTGTTTGATCTTCAAGAGGATTAACAAGAGCAAGGTCCTTAGCTGTGATTTTCGACAACTAGGCGAACTCCCTAACTGCGTTAGTTCTTTGCTGTTTTTTTGTTGATTAATTTCTGGTTGAATCTTGGAAATTGAGTTCGACGCACAAGGAGGTGAGGTCGATTGATATTTGAGGCTTGGAATTGGAAGACGACTTGGTCAATTGATTCCGATGCACCGAACTTGACTCTCGAAAATTGAAGGCGATTATGGAAACCGAGAGCAGCAAGCGATTTAGATCAGTTCCTCGACTCCGGCGATCTAGGTTGTGAAGGTGACCACTGTAGCGATTGATTCTCACTTCTGATGGCGATATAGGGGACTCTAGAAGGCCGATCAAGTCATTGTAACTGTGCGACCACTTTCGATCCTAAAATAGGCTTGACCTTGAAGCGGAACAACACCTGCAATTTGCCACTTCTTGGATCAATTTCAGAGGTGATTGTTGTGAGGTAGATACAGAGGTCAGAGGGAAGTGTGGGACTTAGGATGTACAGAGCTCCGGTTCCTTGGCCTTTGGCTTGTCCTGCTTGTGAGATTTTTGCCATGACAAATATCATGTGTGTGAAACAATTGGAGTCTCAGCTGCAGCGGAAGAATGCTACAGTTTTCGTGGGATACAATTGAATTCGTGAGGAGTTTGGCTGGAATCATGAGGCTTGGGAAAAGAGATTGGATAATAAGGTCAGTCAGATGCGTGAGGAAGTAGGCCGTGCAATACGTGAGGAGATGCATGAGTTTTTCATAATGTTGTTTAAGGAGTGTCAATTCAGTATCCTAGATGAATTCTTCTATAAGTTGGGAGGGGAGGTTTCAGATAAATACGATTGTAATAGAGAAATCTTTGAGGAGAAAATAGTTGAAAGTGAACCTCTGGTGTACGACGACAAACAGGAAGAAAGATATGCTTTTATAGCATTGCTAGGGTCTGGAAATGATGAGGAGCAAGAATAGTTCTAGGCGATAGAGAAACTTGTAGAGCGAGAAGATCCGTCCAAAAGTTACTTGGTGGATCCTTAGAAAAAGGAGAAGGAAAAAGCTCAGGAGGAGCCAATGAAGATGCAGAAGGAAGGCAATTTGCCTAATCAGAGTAGCCCAATTGAGGATATAACTAGACAACCCTCTGTGCTCAAAGCAACCAACATCATAAGTGACGTGTTGGGGGAAACATATGTAAACAGAGGTTTGTAGGATTTAGTTGCTAATTATGACAAATAGGGACCGGGATTGGATCTCAAGATAGGAAGGTCGGTCCAAAGAATTTTAATAAACCCATAGAACATTGTCTATCATACTAGAATGTGTGCATCCAAGGTTATTATAGGAGAGGATGGGAACTCAGTCCTAGTTGAGCTCATCAAAGTCAACACAAGTATACCTTGGAGGTAGATGCAACTCTGATTGCAACTGTAATAGCTGCATTTACAAAAGACTTTAGAATAATGAATATCAATGTGACATGCTTCATTTACAAATTAGTATGCTTACAGTGGTTTTTCAAGATTTATCTAGATAGGCGGTGGCAGAAAAGAAAAAAGAAAAGAGAAAGAAACAAGAGAAGGCGATGGACAAATCAGAAAGTGAAAATTGGGATTGGATGAAGAAACAGCGGCGCAATCGCCGTAAGTTCTTGGGGACAAGAACTCTCTTAAGGAGAGAAGAATTGTCACAACTCAAGGATATATTAGGAATAATCTAATACATGTATTTTCTTCTTGATGTACGTTGCTGTTTACTTGTTGTACTTTTCAGTTGTTATATTGCCTAGGCAGCCTATAAATAGGATATAGTACTTGGAGAATGTAGGTTTTGAATTGTTAAATGAATTCTATCATTTCCCTCTCTTGAATTCTCTCAATCTCTCTCTCAATTTCCCTCACTTTTTCTCGGTTCTCCCTAATCTCTCTCTGTTTTGTTTTTCCCTAATTTCCTCCCCGTTTCTTCCTATATAACTCCTTCAATTCCTTCCAATTACCCTTTAAACCTGTCATGGACCTAGGTTCATGACACAATTCGATATGATAAGATGGGTTGAGTATCTTACCCTCCAAAAAAGTTAAAATACACTCAACACCCTTGAGGTTTGGTGTAAAACCATGGTTGTCAATACTGTACCATGCCATCTGTCACAAAGTGGTGTTATTTTGCTTGATATTTCAGTCCAAATATCAGTCAATACCATATAGTACTAGTCAAAATCTTTAGATACGAGGTGCTATTCCCCAGCATCAGCTGCCAAGTAATTTCTTTTTAGGAATTTTTTTTTCTACTTTTTGTAGTTTACCTCTCATTCTCTCTTAGCAAAGCCACAAGTCCTACACCCTTAATTGGTTTCAAAACTGGGCAAAAAAGTGCATATCTTATGTATTTTTATGCTGATTACTTAATTTTGAAATTCATAATTGTTTTAGGTTAAGTGAAATTAATTATTTAGGTAAAATTGATTATTTTAAATAAGTTATACTCGTTGTTTTGACATAATTGTTATTTTGTTAGGTCACCTATGTTTATTGTAGGTTATAGTATTTTTATTAAAAATTCTATATGTTTATATGTTTTTACAATTTATATTTCTAATTTATTATAAATTTTAAACAGTATCTTGGTACGACCTAGTACTGGTATTGTACCATACCAATAGCAAATTTAGTACTTTATTTGGTATGGTCTTGACAACTATGCCTAAAACTAGAAAGTACCCATGAAGTTTGAAATCCAATGACGACTCTTATTGATTGCAACATTTTGCAATTTACTCATTGTCATTAATTTGATGACCGTTAGATTTTCCTAATTACCCAAAATGTCCCCATCCATCTCCTCTCTCTCTCTCTCTCACACACACACACACACACAACCATGGCGGTGAGGATGGATTCAACCACCATTGTTGAACCTCTCCCTCTATCTCTTTGTTGTAGGTATTTTGCAGACAAAATCCCCCTTCCTCTTTGTGAGAAGTCAGAGATAGAACTCCAACCTGAAAAGCCAGCTTAACAGGTAGATGGATCCTCCTTCTTATATATAGCCCAAGTCCCCCTCGCTAAGGCGATGTGGGATTCTCACACTCCTCCCTACGTTGAAACTTCTCTAGTAATTGATACATGCCCATGTGATCGGACATGGTATTGGTCCATGACCACGACCGAGGGTAGTCCCTCAGCCAAGGGTTGGCTTTGATACCATGTGAGAAGTTAGAGATAGAACTTCAACCTGAAAAGCTGGCTTAATAGGTGGAAGGATCATCCTCCTTATATATAGCCTAGTGTCATAATCCTAGGGTTTAGCCTAGGACTAGAATGGAAATCAGAAGGATTCGATACCGTTGAAGTTAAGAACAGAATGTATAGAAGGGAAATTGAAGAAAAAAGGGGGAGAAAATTGGAGAGAATTGAGGGAGAATGGCAGAAGAATGAGTGAGAGAGACTAGAGAGAAATTGGAATTTCAATTATCATTCAACATGGGAATCCCCTCCATTTACATCAGCCTTATATAGGCATATTTGTTTCCTAACAGCCTTGCACATGCAGCCATGTGCACCTAACTAATTGCTAAAATATCCAAAACAAACTATTCTATCATATTACAATAATACCCCTTTATTATATCCCTATCACAATATTACCCTTCTAATCCTCCTAGGGACATGACAATTCCCTCCTCCTTAAGAGAGGTCTTGTTCCCAAGAACTTGCTGCAAGTAGCCATTACTCTTCATCCAATTCCAACCTTCTGTATGCGAATAATCCTCCTTTATTTCTTTCTACTTCTAGGTCTCTTTTTCTTCATTTGTAGGTTTTCAAGATCAATTCCAAGTATGAATTGACCCAGAATTTCAATAGGGAAAACTTCATTACCATCCAATATAAGTAAGGAGAGCAGATCTACAACCGTAGTTGCTATTATTGTACCCCCATTCAACCCACAACCATGCTTTGCTGTAAAAATACCAACAACAGCCTTGAAATGCAGCAATGGGGGATTGTTGACTTGCCTTGAATGCTCATACCAAGGCTGTTTGTGAGCATTAACATTAGGAGATGCTGCAACTTCAATTCTAGCCAACGATTGCTCCATGATTGACACTTGACCAAGGGTCTCAGCACTAGTAAGAGTACTTGAGAGGCTGTCAATTGATTGAGTGCCATCCTCCAATTCCTTCTCCTCACTCTCTTCTTCTACCTTCTCTTTTTCCTCTTCTTCTTCTTCTTCCTTAAAGTTGGACTGATCTTGTTGCAAAATCCCAAAAACATCACCATTGAGAACTTCTTTTCCAAAGGAATCGATATGTTCCTTCAATTTTCCTTTTGTCTTCGCTGCCCTATCAATCTGTTCATTACAGATTCCCTTTGGATAATGCCATTCACCTTTAATATCATTTCTAATGTTGCACTTCTCCGGCTGCTCCATTTTTAAGAATTCCTCTTTGTTAAAACTTCCGTGATAATCATCAAAGTATTCCATCGGAAAGTTGTAATGATACTTCTTAATAAGTATTATTGCAAACTCTTGCAGCTTCTCGCGTATCATAAGACCAAATTCCTTGCTCGTATCCTGTATCTCATTGCTTGTCCCTTTGTCCCTGTTGCTGTCCACTGAAAATGCAGCATTCTTTGGTTGCCATTGAGGCTCCATTTCCGCTGAAAATGAAACATTCTTCTGCCGCAATTAAGGCTGCTCTCTTGCTTGAAAATTAACTACTGAAAATGCAGCATCATTCGACTGCAATTGAAACCCATTTCAACTGAAAATGAAGAATTTTTCTGCTGCAATTGAGGCTCCCATGGTCTCCTACATGCACTGCTCCACTTAGCTGATTTTTCACAATCAGCATACTTTGAAGACCAATGAGCTATATACATACTGTGCTCTTCTTCAAACAAATTATCCCAAAATTCAAAGCCAAAATTAACCTTTGTTTATCTTACTAGGAGCCTAGGATTTGATTGGAATTACCGCAAAATAGCGCTGGAATTCTCAACCAAGAATCACCCCTCCAAATTCGCCTTCCACAATCCACTCCTAGCTGCTCCAAATCTCAACGTTTTTGCTGTGCAAATACTTCCGGAACTTGATTGAATTTGTTCGGCCTCCAAATTCACCTTACGAAAATCACTTGCTTGTTTTCAATGTCGAACAAGTGACTAGCGTCTTAGTTGGAGGTCACTCCTTCTACGTCTCCTTCAAATCCTAGCCGACCTCACCTTCTCATGCATCGGAACCAGTTACTACTTCATATCCAACATGCGATTGCCTTGATTCAACAATTACTTCCAAACTTGCGTCCTTACTCACCGGAATCTCTACTTGGCCGCCAAAGACCCCTCGGCTTGCTCACTTCAAATCGGATCGAACACTACTAAATTCTGAACTCCAGTCGAGGAAGACTGCTTTGAAATGCCTTCCGATTGGGTCCGGGAGGTGATCAGAAATCACCTTCTCCCTCAATCCTTCCTTGTTTGACAAGGGTTATTCACCAAATCCGTTTGAACTAACTGTGACAGCCTTCCCCACCCTTGTCGTCAACTCCGGCAGAGCTCCTGCAACCCTTCCTTGTTTGACAAGGGTTATTCACCAAATCCGTTTGAACTAACTGTGACAGCCTTCCCCACCCTTGTCGTCAACTCCGGCAGAGCTCCTGCAACTTGTCTTCTGCTTCAGTCGCACGCGCCTAAGTCCTCAGCTTCACCCTCCGATGGACCCACGCCTCTTCGGGACGTTTGCTACAGTCGTGAACGCTCGGTGGCCCGCTTAACTCTTTGATAGACTGTCGCTTCTCATGAACGACGTCCGTTCGCGTCTTCACTAGAAGTTGCTACTTCTTGAATCGCCTTCAAGCAACGAACCAGGATTGCCGAAGTTTCGCCAAACCGGCTTTGATCACTATCGCAGTTCGCGCTCGCCTCACCTAGATCGCCTTTAAAGCCTTCTCAATTTGGGCTCGATTAAATCAAGGAGAAAGAGTCGATGGCCTCGGATTTGCTCTCGCCAGGTATATCCGAAAATCTGATAACTGTGATGGGTTCCAGAAGTCACCCAGATTTGCTTCTCACCGTCTGGGTTGGACTTGCAAGTTTCAATCAACTGGAATCAAATCCACAGCCAAGGATTGACTGCTCTGATACCATCTGTCATGATCCTAGGGTTTAACCTAGTACTAGAATGGAAATCGGAAGGATCCGATACCGTTGAAGTTAAGAACAGAATGTATAGAAGGGAAATTGAAGAAGAATGGGGGAGAGAATTGAGGGAGAGTGGCAGAAGAATGAGGGAGAGACACTAGAGAGAAATTGTAGAGAGAAATTGGAATTTCAATTATCATTCAACATAGGAATCCCCTCCATTTACATCAGCCTTTTATAGGCATTTTTGTCTCCTAACAGCCTTGCACATGCAACCATGTGCACCTAACTAATTGCTAAAATATCCAAAACAAACTATTCTATCCTATTACAATAATACCCCTTTATTATATCCCTATCACAATATTACCCTTCTAATCCTCCTAGGGACATGACACCGACCCCCTTGCTGAGGTGATGTGGGATTCTCACACTCTCTTTTCTTCTCTCTCTTGAAGGTTTGTTGATAGTTAAAAGTTCAACCATCGGTGAACCATAGGGTTTCTTTCTAGAAACCCCATCGGCTCTAGAAACCCTTGCACGATATATTTTGTAAAAGGAAGAGGGAGGAGATAGAAAGCAGGGATAAAATGGTCAATTTCCCCTATTTTTAATAGTAAGGGTGGTCTATTCCAAAACGTGGGGGTACTTTGTACAGTTTGAGCTAACTTTAGGGGTGGATAGTGTAATTTACTTTAAAAAAAGGATGAAGTGAGTAGAGCTAAAAGAACATGCACAATAGTTGTGGTCCATGGGGGTGGCTGTTTCATTGTATTCCATAAGTGACTTAGTTTGCTAGTTATATGCAAGCACAAGTTGAGAGTCCTAACCTTGAGTATGTTAAAATGGCCAATGTAACCACAAGATACTGCTTATCAGGATTCATGATGCACTAATAGGCTATATATGTACCACTACAACGATGGGACCTAGGCACTTGTCGAAAGCTCATTCAAAATTTTAGCCATTTTTGAAAAAGAAATGCTTTTTCATTAAATATCAAATTAATAGAAAAGAAAAAAACAAAAAATGTAAAATATTCACAAATTCTGAACTTTTGGTAGATCTGATGAGAAAGTGAAACATGACCTCAGCAATAGAATTCCTTAGATGCTTCACATAATTTCAACATTGACAGGTTAAGGGGGGAGTCTAAGTTGCACATGGATAAAAGTGTAAGAGCTAATTATGTTGTGTGTATGTTAATGTATCTGGAGCTTGGAGATGATATCACACGAGAAGAGGTGGTGCAATCGTTAGCTTTCAAATATGATGTCATCTCTAGTTCTTAGTATAACTTGCTTACTGTTAGTTCATCCGTTGAGCAACATATTTTCTGGAAGTTCTTAGCCGGTGAGCTTGTCTTTCCCTAGTTTTATGGACCTTTTGTCTTTCTCATTCATTTGATGGTGTTGCTTTTGTCTGGTTTTTGAAATGATTATTATTGAAATTGTGGAGATGACACTACCAAATGTTCTAAATTTTGTATGCTACTTTGTGGTTTGCGATGACCCAAAATGGAGGGCCTATGACTGGTATGTACCCCCCACCCCCCCCCCCCCCCCCCCCAAAAAAAAAAGGAAAAAAAAAGGAGAAAAAAAACCCCAAACTAAAAAAGTAAACCAACCAGGGCCAAGCAAGCTCATTATAAGTGAATCATAATTTCTAGTAACAAACTCAATTATATTAGAATAAACCAAACGAACGTAGTATACAAATCTGGCCGGCAAATAAACAAATGTTATTATTAAGAAATTCTAAGAAATAAATAAAATAATATAATTGACAATGCCTACCCACACAAGTGTTTGGCCTACCAATAAAAGGATACAATAAGAATCGAAATGCCTCTAAGCAAATTGGTTTGTTGTTTTTAGGGACGGGTGCTGTTAGGTTGATTCGGGAAAAAATCTGGAACTGTGTCTGACAGCCACGGTTAAAAACTGAGAGGAATTGATACAAACATGATTACTGTTAAAAAATTGAAAAAATTGGTGGTTACAATTATGAAAATTTATCCGTAACTATGACCTAATAATAACTTTATCTGTAACTGGAAAATGTATCAGTCACAAAAGAAATAATATTAGTTATTAAAATATCCATAGAGATTTGATTGTTTGGGGAATTGCTATCATTGTATATACCCCTCTTATGGAATTGCTATTTTTTTTGGGGGTTATAATTTTATTTATTTGTTGTTTATAATATTGTTGTAGCACTTGGATTGTTGAAATTGTTGTCGAACTTGGATTTGTATTATGTAATTTATTTGTTGTTTTTTACTCAGGTTATTATTATTATTTGTCTAGTTAAATTGTTTTTATTGTTGTTATTTGAGTTGCTTCATAAGTTATTTGTATTTATTGCTATAATTTTATTTATTAGCATGGTTATGGAATAAAATAAATATGTCAGTTACAAACATGGCCATGGAAATCCATGACTGTGAGATTATAGTTCTGGACATTGCACAACGGTTACAGTTATGGTTATCCCAAAAATTTTTACCCATCCGATCTTGCCAATCTCTAGTTGTTTTCGATATTGACCTGTGATTTGAAATTGATATTCATAAATAGAGAGTGAGTCAATGACTTAGTAAATGGACAACATATATTATGACATAATTCAGACAAACAAATGCAAGTGTTTTTTGCGCCAAAAGTTTTTTTTCCCCTCGGGAACATGCAGGGAAAAATCATTTTCATGCTATTGTTATTGTTGTTGTTTAAGAAAATCCTTTCTATAAATATAACATATGCCAAAATTTTGTTTTGCATGGGAGTACATTAAGAAGAATCCCACATACTAGGATAAAAGTTTAGTATGTTGTTGGAGTACACTAAGAAGTATTTGTGCGCCTGTCATTGATTATGCTAGCATATAAGGCTGCTTTCTTATTGTCCAGTCTAACGTATAAAACCAACTCATGTGCGTTGGCTGACACACGGAATTAACAATGGCTCTCTTACATTGCTGTTAATCTAAGGTGCATCATGGCTAACATGTATTGTTGTTAGCTACAGTATTCTGACAAAGGTTCCACTAATAAAGAAAAAATGACCTTGTCTAAAATCATAGTTCTATGTGTCATCAGAGTAAAGAAATCCACTTGTTATACACGAATAACCATAACATTTTATCAAGTATTTTATATTTCATAATCATAGTAGAAGAATTAAACAAGAGGCTTGCATTGGTAACTTAAGCTCTAACAATGTAAGGACAAAACTTGTTTTTCCACAATATGCATATATGGAGTGTAACAAGGTTCTGAGTAATTTTTTTCATAAATAATCCAATTGTGAAGAAAACAATTATTCTTGCATGAGGACAATGATTTTAAATAAAATCATGCCATAGTATAACTTATCTACTCATAATTGAGTGTGCCCAACTTGGACTATTTATGTGAATTCAAGATTAGTTTCGTTCGAAGAACCTAAGCCATATAAATTTGAACAATACAGACTAATTAACAAAATTGTAATCCGACTTTGATGGGCTAGTTGTTGACTTAGGTTGAGCTTTTGGCTCAAGGTATATGTGTTATATAGTACGCTAAATCCATGCAAAACTAGGAATATACCAAATCCATGAAATAGAAATATACTATGCTCGATCCATGTTGAAATAGGAATATACAACCAAATCCATGAATAAATATGAATGTTACCGAATCCATGTAGAAATAGAAATATGCTATACCCAATCCATTTAGGAATAGGAATATATTATGCCAAATCCATGTACAAGTTAGAATGAGGGTGAGCTTTGACAACAACAGTAAGGTTGCCCCTTTGTGACTAGATGGTTATGGGTTTAGGTTGTGAAAGTAGTCTCTTTGCAAAAAAATCAGAGGAAAGGCTACGCACAAACATAACCTTTCCTCGTTCCTTGCAAAGTGGGGAGCTTTGTGTGCAAAGGATGCCCTTTTTTGTTTTTGTTGTATTTTATTTTCCTTTTTTTAATGTTGCAGTAGAAATACCAAAGCCGTGTAATAGTAGTAAAATATTATGCCAAATCCATGTAGGAATATAACTATACTTGGCCAAATGCATGAAGGAATAGGCACCATGGCTAGGTATCATAGTTACAGACACCCATGCGAACACTTAGCTAGTTTCTATGCACGTTGGATTGGGAGATTAAGAATTGGTTGGCCACTTGGCCGGCCTTGTATGTTTTACCCATAATTACCTGGAATATGGTATGTTTCGAAGTTGTGGCATGGGAACAGGTACAAGGTACGTTAATATGCTAATTTTGTGATGCGGAGGGGGTAGGCCTAATTGGTTGTTTATTTCGGCTCGTAGAACGTTTTATAGTTGCACTTGGGTCAAAATTTGTTGGATTGATAATGTGTTACTATAGAAGCTTCTTTGTTTTGTTTTGAATCCTTCTCTTTTTTCATGTACAACTTATGCATTTGAATATTAGTCGGCATTTTAGAGTCATAGGCTATATGGAATTCATTTTCATCCCTAGGAAGTGGCTCCGAAATTTATATTACATATTTATTTTCATGTACAACTTTTGTATTGAACTAGCTGTATAAATTATTTACTACATAGTTAGTTGGCATTCTAGAGTCAAAGAACATTTATTTGGCATTGAACATTTAATTTGTATTACATTGAATTTATTTTATAAGTTAAAATAAATAATTTAAATTTTTTTAAGAAAAGATAGAAGTAAAGGAAATTCAACAGTGGCCTTTTTAATCTTCTACGGCTTTCTTCGTTTGGAAATATCAATAGGGCAGTTAATCCTCTACATGTTTCTACATTAACAATTAGTATTATGTAATTATAAAACTATTTATGTAAGTTAAAATAAAGAATTTCAAAAATAATGGAAATGTCAACAGTGGCTTTTAGTCTTTTACAGGTTTGTTCTCTTGGAAATCTCAACGGTAATTGTTATATGTAATTATTGTTGAATTAATTTCTGTATGTTAGAACAAAGAATTTAAAAATTTTAAGCAAAGATAAAAATAAAGGAAATATCAACAAGCCTTTTAGTCTTATACTTCTTCCCTTTCTCACCCCTTCAAAGAATATGCCGAAAAAGAAATATCAAAATCTTCTACAGCTTTCTTCTCTTGCCCCTTCAAAGGATGTGCCAAATCCTCAAATATTGATATAAACTACTTTTAATTCTTTTTATTTTAAAGTAAAACATGTCGAACCTTTCTATATTTGTCTACCTATTTGGTCCAAAAAATTTCTTAAATATTGAAGTAAATTCCTATTAATTCTCTTTACATAAAACTAACACACTTGAAAAGGTTATCTATTCATCTGCCCTCTTTGCTCAATAATTCTCAAATACCAAAGAAAACTCTTATTAGTTCCTTTATCTAATTCATTTACCTCTCTCACAATTTCTTCATTTTGTTGCTGGCCCATCCTTTGAAGTTTAAATAGGATTGGGAGAGTGATATTCAACATTCTTCCATAAAACAGAGACCCACACCAGAACATGCAAAACACAATAGAACATACAAGAAAGTGAGGTAGGCGAGCTTCCCTTCCCTGCCCCCTCTGATTTTCTCTGAAAATTATTCTTACTCTAAGTTTCTGCCTTAGTTTTAAATTGTCTTTTAATACACTGTTTGGGATCCCCATTTTTGGGGATCTAGATCGTGTTCCTAGCAATGTGGGGCCGAAAAAGAATTGCAATCTAGAACACTTGATTCGGATCACGGCTTCAGGAGATGGGTAAACTTGGTAACTATTGCTTTCCCCTTCCAATGCTTAGTTTTCATTTATGTTCCACCTCATCTAGTTCTCATCAGCCATATGCCTTGACTAGGCAACTCATTTAAGGTCTTACCCTTGACAGTTGACCTACAATTCACTGTTTTCTCATAGTTGATTGGAAGGAATCCTAGTCAATCAAAGAGTCTAATTCAATTGACCAAACCAAGATAGTGTGCCCAATGCTATTCTAAGGAGAAGGTTTAGTTGACTAGTTCTCTGTCCAGGTTGACTCATGTCTTTTCCTGGTCAGTTGACGATTGACAGGATGCTTGTAGAAAAGATCCCAACTTTGATAGTAGCCAACTTGGTGCCTTACCCAGGCAACCGAAATTGAGTAGAATGGTCTGGAAAGTTGAATCCTATGATCTAATCAATTGAAATGCTGGTTCCTAAACCTCCATACTCTATAGCATGACTTACTCATGTAACCCAAGAACATGATAGAAACCATAGCTCCCTCAAAGCATAGGCATGATCCATCTAAAGTCTTTCCTCAAAAGCACATGGTACAAACCATGGCTTCCGTTCTTGACCTACCAAGCACGAAACCAGACCAGTTTTCTAACACTTTGTTTTCTCATCTTAATCTTTGCTTAGTCACTGTCTCCCAAATTTCCAGTCTAGCTTAGTTCTATAATTTCCACAACTTTGAAATCTTCTTTATTCTTGTGAATGGGCACTAAATTGCCCTTCGTCCATTTGTTGGATATCTTTTTTGATTTAAAGATCACATTAAATAATTTTGTTAAAAATTACCCTCTTCTTCCATGCATTTTCATGCTTCCATTGGGACTTATTGGTATTAGTTGGATTGTTAGTGATATGGTTTAGATACTTGGATTTTCATTATATACCTTTTGGGAGAACATTTGTTAGGATACTGTAGCTAATGGTAGTGGATGTTAATCTTGGTGCACCTTAATCTAACCCCAATTAATAGGGGCGTTGCCAACCTGTGTTGGCCAACATCTGGATTAGTTATATATTTCAGTGCAACCATTGACAAAGCTATTATATGTAGTCATGACCAATGAGGAATTCATTTCGCCTAGCTTGCTCCAATAAAATAGAAAACCACAGTTTATTTTAATGTTGAAAAAGCCTTGTGGTTTTATTTCAATCATCTTAGAAAAGGGCCTAGTTAGATTACCTACCTAGTGAGCTACCTTTTCTTTTTTCTTTTGTTTTAGTTCTATCATCTCAAAGTACCTAGGTGGATGGAATGGCAAACTTTTTTAGCAAATGAGGTAGAGAAAGTGTTGGAAAAATTTGATGGGAGATCTTAGGTTCGATATAATTTATAAGAGTCTTAAAAAAGAAAAGGTTGTAGATAGAAATGATTGGCAAGCTGGAATTCATGTAACTAACCCCATATAATGGGATTATGGCTTCTATGCTATAGAAAAAATGGTGATAATCATAGTTTGTTGCTTAAATAATTGTGTTTGCTTGTCTCGATTATGTTGTCTATTCACCACATCATTGCTTCGCTCTATTATTATGTGTGTTTAGTTGCTTAATTTATACAGGTCTGCATTGGGATCGGTGAACTATGCTATTAGAGGGGTTTGGATTCTTTTATCTCCTTTATTGATAGGTCTATATTTGTTAATGCGGGCATGGTTGATGACATTATTTTATTTATCTGCCAGGCATTCTGAATATTTAGCTTCATTATTTATAGTTAGGGTTGTATAAGTAAATTGTTTTAGTTGTGTTTAATTTGAGTTACAATGATTTGTTTTTTTTTTAAACATTTTAATTGCAATATGGATTTAATTATGATAACCTATTGAATAGAGCAGCTTTCTTGACCCTAGTGAGCTCATGTTTCATCAAAGCTCTGCACTCATGGGCCTCCTTTTGGGTCATGACACCCTTTGTTTTGGTTTTCTACTTAATTGGGTCCTTGTTTCCTGGATTTATAGTGGGGTCAGGTTGAAGCTTCATTTTATTGTTTTCCAGTTCTATGGTTTCATCCACTAGTTATAGGAGAAAGAGAGAGGAGGGAGAAAGGCTTTTCAATTAGTGTTTAAAAAAGTGCACTTGATCTCACTTTAAGAGCAAAGTGCAAAGCACAACATGCTTGGGGCTTTTTTTGTGTGAAGTTCAATGACTTCAGTTGAGCGCAATTAAAGTGCGCTCAAGTTGCGCTTTTATTGAGCTCCAGAGCTCAATAAAGCTCACTTCAAAAATACACTTGGGTTTTTTTTTTATCAAACAATATGAATGGTTGGATGTGTTTAAATTTTTCCAGTAGTGTGGTTGCTTGTATGGAATTTTTACCCAAAAAAAGCTATTATAAAATCATATGTATATTTGTTTAGAAAAAAAAAAAGAAGACTCAATTGTATTTAACAAGCAAAAAAGATTGAAGAAAACATGTAATTACATGTAAAATGGGGGTTGCTAATTTATTCCCAATTGCTGTAAATTAGGGATTGATGCTTGATTCTAGATTGCTGTAAATTAGGGATTGATGATTGATTCCTAATTGTTTTAAATTAGGGATTGTTGATTGATTGCAAATTAGGAATTGATTTATTGAGAATTGTTGTAAATTAGAGGTTGATTAATTGGGGATTGTTGTATATTAGGGGTTGATCCTCTGTAGAGATCATATTAAAGAAATATAATGGGGTTTCTTTGGCCAAACTTTTACAAAAAAAAAAAAAAAAAAGAACACTCTACAAAAGAAAAAAATTAAAAATTAAAAATTAAAAAAGAACCCTTAGCATATTTAGATCCTTTCAACAGAGAGTTTAAACCAGCTTGTATTTCCATTAGGACCAGCAACGGAGCAGATTGTATCTTTTTATGTCCCCTATGTGTTTTTGCTATGGTCGTATGAATTTGTAAACTAGTATAAAATAGAAATGAAAAATGGTACCTCATCTTTTGTTAAATTTACAGCCCTCATTCTTATTTAGTTTTTTTTTTTAATTTTAATAGATATTGTTGATGCTTATAAAAGTTTATACTCTTTATTTTATTTATATGCACTTCACTTTTCATAAGCGTGTGCTTCGCTTTGCGCTTTAAGCTTCATAGGTCTTCTGCACTTAGCACTTTTCAAAACACTGTTTCTGATACCCTCTTGGTTTGGATTTGGTCTTGAATCTGAACTTAAAGCTCTCAATTTCTGGTTCAATGTCATATAGGTCCTCTCCCCCTCCCCCCCCCCCCCCCCCCCCCCCCCCCCCCCCCACACACACACACACAATCTTCGTTGGTGTTCTCCTTTGGGTTGGACCTGCTGTGGGTTTCCTGTTGGTAGCCCTAAGCCTAAGGGTTGTGCTGGTCCTTGTGTTAGTCAATGGTGAAGAGAAAAAGAAAGTAAGCAAGAACATCGAATCAAAAAGAATAAGGTGTGTGGGTGGCTAGAATAATCCAACTTTACAATGCTCCTTATAGATTTTACTAATTTACTGGTGAAAATATCATTTTGTGCAACTGCAGAAATAACATAAATTGGCGTAAAAGTTTGCTGTTTTCTATGCTAATAATTTCAATGTTTTTTTTTTCCCCATACTTTTTGACTAAAATGTTACAAAACAAGAAAAATTCTCTCCTTTCAACTATAAATAATATGTTTTGAGACTTCAGTATTAGGTTCATTGAAAGATGATTTCCTACATGTTCATAGATGTCATGCAGACTCTAAATTGATGAAGTGGCCTTGTCAACACCTTGACACTTTGCAAATAATATGGATATGCATATGTTTAATTAGATATGGGTTGAAGTACTGTTAAAATAGCACAAATTTCTATGAAACTATACAAAATTCTTATTCTATTCATAAAAATTTTGGCACTAAATTTAATAATAATTTCATATTAAATAAATTAGAAAACAATTGCTTACAATTGAGTACTAGTGTTGACAAATATTTTTGGATCAGTATAAGTTACAATTCTTGATGTAATGCATGATGAAAGAAATATATCTGTGAATTTGAGGCTTGATTTTTAGGCTTGATTTTTGAGTGAAAAGGATGAAATATTTATATTTCAAGTATGTTAAGTTCATCAATGAAACATTGGATTGTGTCTATAAAAAGTAAAATGGGCTGAACTTACCCAAAAAAAATCATTAAAATGGTAAAAGGGAAATAGGGTTGTGATATTACATTGATTATCAAAACCTTTTAGCTATTCACAAAGAAGCATGGATGACTTTGTTTTGGGTACCTTGCACATGCTTAATAAGTATCGGACATGGAGACCCAAGCACTCTTAAGATACCTTGTATCCATGTTTGAATCCATTTCCATACCTGAATGGTTACTCAACCAAATGGTGTACAAGCTGTGGCAATTAAGTGTGCTAATTTAACCTAACCTGCTTGTATGCATGCATGAGGGGCTTGAGAATAGGCACACCACAAAGCTAGAGAGAGGATCACTTTTAGTGAGAGAAGCTCTCTACATTCCTCTCAGGTAAACTCTCAAATTGTTAGTAGATACAATGTCAAAATGAGACTCTCTTTAAGTAGAGACTCCACCTCACAGTCCACGGTGGAAATTGATCTAAATGTATGGCTAAGATTACATTCTAGAGTCTTAAATCATAAATACACCTACCAATCACTCATTTATGTTCAGGAAAAAAATACTCACATTTACATAGGAAGAATCTAGAATCGAGGAGACCCCTAGAATGCTCAAGAGCCCTCCAGGGCCTTCCAGGATAAACCTATAATACTCTTCAAGGAACTAGAGGACTCCATTAGCTTCTACGAAATCTCTAGGCCTTTACTTCTCTGTCCCGTGTGCATGCACAATTGGTGGGGCGTGACATACTGCTTCAGCTATATTCAGTTTGCTGCTATGACAAATATTTCTGGGAATGAAAATGTGTTCTACTTTGGGAGAATAGAGTTAAGAAATGAAATGAGATTATAGGATTTCCTGTTAAATGAGTAAATATGAATGGATTTATGCTTATCAATATGTTACTTTATATCTCTGAAATAGTGAACTAGGAATACGATAGAATTAAGGAATATGTTTGAACCATGGATATAAACCTAACTTAAGAATAGGAGCATATGTTCAAGATTTTGCACTTGCACAAATGGTGTTGAGAACTAGTACTTGCTATTTAAGTGATGGGTTGAGAAACCATTATGTAGAGGCTGGAAGATGGCTTACCTGACCAGTACAGAAAGAAATTTCCATGAGATAAGTGAAATAAATAGTGTTAAGTCTGTAATCATTGAATCAGGGGTAAACAATCAAAATGAACCCATAAACTGTTCACAAAGATGCTAGAACTATCAATAGCCTTGGTAGACTGTTAATTGAAAACAAGACTGAACCAGTAAACAAATTGAGATGAATAAAAAAATCCCAATGACTTATTGTGGAATGGTCATCACAATTATGTTACTCTTTGGATACTTAGAGCATAAGTGTTTATTATTGGAACTGATGTACCTTAAAAAGTAGACAATTGTCAATTTGGGAACCAAAGTGTTGCAAGAAGTCTGGACACTTGCTTATAAGATGCCTCGTTATGTTGGATACTGTGTTGGATGCTCATCAAGATTTATCTTATTAGTTTTATTATTTTGTAGAACAAAATTGTAAAATGTGCATGTCTATCACTTGAACAAATTATTAATGAAATATCTTTTAGCTTTTACTTTTTCTGTATTATTCATTCAAGAATTTTGAAGGCCAAATCTTTCAACTTATAAATGAACGAATCTTCGAAAATAGATACCAGGAGTATTTTGCTCTCTATCTTTCTAAATATGTGAATATCAAAAAATAATTTTTTTATTTTAATATAATAAATTATAAACGTATCCATAATACAAAACAATAAAATTTATTATTTACATATACACATAAAAATACTTGTACCTATTTTTATCTATCAATGTACCCCTTCCATTAGTATTCTAACTTCTCTAAGGATTTGTTATCAGGTTGTTTGTGTTATACTGTGCTTGTCTATATTTATATCCATATTCATGCTTCTTAGGACATGTTCATCGCTTGATGCAGACTGAATATTTTGTAAGTTGGCTGCTTATGATGGATATCTAGTATTTACTATTCTTTAGGATTGTTTGCTTTTAGAAAATCTAAATTCAACACTTCCCATCTATCTATTAACGGAGCTCTTCAAAAATGGATATCGGGTTTATTGTTCAAACTTACTTCCCAGTATGTGAAATGGAGAAAATGGACATCAACTATTTTTTACAGGTATGTGATATAAATGCATCAGTAATGTAAATAAAATGAATACTCTCATATGTGCATATTTACATATCAAGATATAAATTGTCTCATTGTGGACATGTCATGTCTTTTTTTTTTTTTTTGGTTAATATGTCTTGATTTTTTCCTTGTCATGAAATTTACCTTGTTGACCTGTTGAGAGTGAGCCTAGGCAATGTTAAGGTTACCTCTTTATGACTGAAAGGCCATGTGTTTGAGTTGTGGAAACAATGTACTTGCAAAGTAAGGGTAATGCTGGGGTACAAAAGTGACTCCCACTCTTTGTAAAGCAGGGAGCCTTGTGCTCTGGAGATGCCTTTTTTGGATCAGTATTGTTGTTCTTTTACTCTCTGATAATGCTTCTAAGGACTCCTGCTTATTCTTTACCTGTTTTTGTATAGTATACTTAAGTAGAACATGTAGTTTATGGCTAGGCCAAGGAGGGCTGTTTTAGGTGCTTAGCATAATGCAGATTGGAACATTATGACTATTCCAAGCTGGAGGATTTATGGAATAAATGAAGGTTTGTTAGGTGGAAACTCCCAGAATGGAGTCTCATTAGAGCTGAAGTAGGATAAGGAAATTGGAGTTTGTGATTGGTTTGAGGAAAGTCAACAGAGGATTTTGAAAAGGATAATTGATCTAGCCATTATCTGCTCCTTTGGTTATTGCAAAGTTGAGTTTTTTCCCTCATGGTTTTGCAGTGAATGCATTTTGATGAATGATTTACCAGTTAACTGATAAACAATTGATGCCAGTTTTGAAATCCTTTAATGTACTGATATGAACAAATGAATGCAAATAATAGGTTCTACAAGGTAATATGGAAATATTATTCCTGAGCTGAATGTGCCAATCAATCAGGAGTACGATGCCAGGGAAATGGAGGTGTCAAGTTGTCATGTGTCAAAAAGTTTAATCTGTTAGGAAACAGACCCAACAATGCGTCAAGCTCTCTAACACATCTCATGTGTGACAACATAGTTTGTACAAAAAAACTAATAGGAGTGGACAACACTTCTAACCAGATTTAAACTGTGATTTTTTGGAAAAACTATTATTTGATGTTAAATTACCACTTACTCCAAAAAGCTTAAACTGTTAGGAAATGGGCCCAATAATGTGTATTCAGTTTTACACCAGAAGAGATGAAATCTGACATAAGCATTGTTTGAGAACTCTCTATTGATACTTGCAGGATGGCCGTGTGTAAGATGTCCTGAAACCAAGGAAGAATTGTATTGACTGTGATTAAGCAATACATCAAATGCTATCAGATTGTTGGAACTTACTCTTAAGAAATTTATTCCAGCTGTTCCGTTCATGAATGCAAAGTTTACAGACCCTTTTCCTAGACATAGGTTATCCTTCTTTCCACTGTTAAAAAAATCTGCCTGGCCTTTTGTTTTTCACATTTTTTCAGACCATTAGCCATCCTTATGATTTGCTGTAAGTTTAATTTAATTTCTCAAATTAATTTGTGTGTGTACCAGTGGATTACCTAATGAAAGTTCAACACCTTGGGTTCTATGATGATGTGCTAATTTTAACTTTATTTGGTTGTTAGGATTTGGTAAGATGTCAGTTTCATTAGCTTTGAAAGTACCTTGTTATTGATAATGTTGATTCTTGGCACATGATGATACTGATTTTTTGGGCTTTACCAATTTCTATTGAATGCTTAATTTAGTTGAATATGCAGAGGTGTTTAATCTAATATCTAGTTGCTTGTACAATTTTAACTCTACTTCTCTGAAAGCAGCATTGAATCCTATCAGCAGTATTGCACGTCTTATTAGAAAAATGTAGCATTTTTATGGACTTCCCTATCCATGCAGCCATGTTTGACATTCAGTTTGGTGGATGACTAAGAAATATTGATTCCCAGCTTTGAATTTAATTGTCATATGCAGATAGGAAAGGAACGGCAACTTTTTGCATTCCAGTTTCTCATATTTTGGGCCTCAACCAATATCGTCGGAGAGGCTTTTACTAATACCACGGGTTGATGTTTTGCTATTTCCTGGTCTTTGGTTTCCAACACTCAAATTTCTCCGTGTTGAAGGAGAAAAAACAGACAAATTCAGTGGACCTGCAAGAGCTTAGTCTGTTTAGCTGCTACCACGATGACTCTGCCTGACTATTCCCTTTCAAGGTTTCAGAAACTTGAGCACCAACCATCACTGGCTGTGTATGAGGTTTATTGACTTGTACATGTAACTGTATGAACTCACTGTATCTCTAGATTGTATATATAAAAACCATCCCTTTTTTGATGAAGTTTGTACAGGAATTTTATCATCAATGCAAGTGCAGATGGTTGAGTTCAATCTGTTTCTTCTAACACATTTGAATAAAACTGAGGTGGCAGTTTTTATAGTCCAGGGGCGGAATCCAGGGGAGCTGGACTGGGCTTCAGCCCGTGCCAGCCTCAGCTGCCTCAGCCGTCTGCCCACCCCAAGCAGCTCATTGCCCACCTGCTCCTTGGATCCGCCCCTGTTATAGTCGATCAAGATTCCAGAGGCACTGAGGCAGACAGATAACATAATTCCCTCGACTTTTATTCCTTTTTTCCCCCTCCAGTTATACATGTAAGGTTCCAACTCTTGCAAAGCGGGGGAGTCTTGTACACTTCTAGACCTTTTTAATACATGCAAGTTTGACCCTCGAGGAAACATGGAGTTTCTGGTTATTTTCAGCTACTTTGTAGCTGATAAGCCTGCCGATTCCCAAGCGAAGGGCACATGCAAGTGGTAGAACTTTCAACTTGTAACGCTTTCTGCATTGTTTTAGAAGTTCCTTGTAATTGTGTTTCCTGCTCGTTAATATATGCTTTTCTATATGGGATTTGTTCCCCAACTTTCTTGAGCTAATTTTTGGCTTTTGCTGCTCCTTTCACAGTTTTCTCGACGATCTCGAAATCCAGATGGAATTTACTTGGCATGACAAGAAGCTTATTGCTCCAAATATTTACGTATACTTATGCTGCTTCTGAAGAATTAATTAGGATGCCAATGACTATTGGAGGTAGCTTAGCATAGAAGATGCTCAAAATCTCTCTGCAGGGTACCAAAATCGAAGCAAAATTAGACAGGTTTTAGGCATTTTAAAGCTAGTTAGATGATGAAATTAATGGAAATTATGGTTTCTTGGGACAGCATTTAAGTGAGACATCAAGACAAATATGCTGATTGTGACTTCTGTGAGTTTTTCTTCATCTGCTGAACACATTGTTTTGTTGCTTCTTTGAGAACTTGCAAAGCAATGAATTGCGTTTTACAGTGAATATTTCATTTCTGCAATCGTGTTCCCTCTTCCAGAGAAACCCCTTCTGATTTGTAGCTCGTTTGTGTAAATCCCTGTTTTCAATGATATGCCATTCCTCTGATGCACAGAATGTGAATATAATCATCCCTGCTAGGGCAATCCACCTGTTTGAAGAAAGAAATTGCAATACAAAGAGAGAAACCAAAGCAAAAACTATGAGCTCATGATCCATCCAGAAGATGAGATTGAAATATATTGGCAAGTTGTCAAAACTACCAGGATCGCGCGATAAGCTAGAAGATGGGGACATTCCATTTAGGCTCTATGTGATTCGGGTCATTTTACAGGCATCTCTTGTGATTTATTTTTATTATTTTGGGTAGTTTTTATTCTCATCAAAACAACTCTTTTTGTTAGGTTAAAAATGTATTTATTTGGCAAAACATGTTTAAAAAACATAAATCATATGAACCCGAAATATTAAAAGTAAATGTTTAACCCTCTGAAATAAAATGGCTCAAAACATAAGGTCTAGGTGAAATTTTACCCTAGAAAGAAAAAAGAAAGTTGCAAATGGAAGATACAACATCAAGCCCCCAGTTCATCTCTGGTGTGAAAATCATGAAACATATAATATTATACACTCAAAAGTTCAATAAACATTGTCTTCAATCTTCATAGGACCAGTATACTGCAGATTTCTCCGAGGGATTAGGCATAATAATGGTTCATTACAAACTGAAGTTGCAAAATGTACAACTGTATTAAGTCCATAACTTAAACAAATAGTGATCAATACAGGTGATGTTTGAGGTTGGAGTATTAACCATGAATTTCAAGCTTGTGAGGCAGCTGTTCCATTCTTCCCAAGTTGGCGCTGTCTGGCACGTTCCATCTTCCTTTTACGCCATTCTTCAAGAGCTGCAGAAAGTAAGTGTCAAAAATGATTTCCTATGGAACCACAAAAATGACAACTTCCTAAAGGAAGAAACTAGCATATTCAATAACCGCATTGTAAACAGTTTCTGCAACCTCATTGGCAACTGTTTCCCTGTTCTTATATCAAAAAATGTCACACGTTGGACTCTGTTCATCTATCATCTAGAAATGCAACTGAAAGGCATCACAAAACCATTTGAGATAGCACATTGGATATCGTAATATTTAATGATCCTCGGGTGAATATATGTCAAAAATTGCTTGGTGTTACCAGGAGTAATAGATGGTAAAATCATGAATCAAAATCCTAAAAGATGATGGATGGGGATGCAACTGTCTTCGTTGACAGCTTCTGGTCTTGCAATTGTACATAGAGGCTATAGAGCTTAAGAAAACAAAACTGTAAAATAACTTCAAGGGTTCAAATGGGTAAGCAAAGGAAAGACCAACTTGGATTTATAGAAAGACGAAACGTAAGTGACTGAAGCAACAAATATTTGGGACAGTCACACTAAAATAGAACAATACACCATTGTTGAATGTGTTTTGCTCTATTAGCAATTAATGCATGAGAAATGGACATGGCAGCACATTTACTCGGGAAACAAGCGTTCTTCACAATAACTGAAGGGTCAGCTACTGCAGTTCCAGAGGTGCATAGAATAACATCAATGTGGTTTTTTTAAGAAAACTGTATAATTCTTTGGTTCCTAGTATATGTTTGAACCACAGAATAAATATATCTTCATCAATATCCACAATTTGTAGCTCTGTTTCCAAACACAGTTATTGTATGAACAGCCTCATCCTTGCGATGCTTTGACACTTGATTTGACATGAATTTCTAGGCATGCAGAAACCCTTATCGCAGGTATATAACAAGGTAAATAAGGAATTGCATGAAAGAAATGATAAAAAAAATGAGGAAAAAAAGAGTGCAGGAAGCAGCAAGAGAGTCGACAGAAGTTCTCTAACATGGTACTCTCTGACTCTATGTTTTAAATGTGCCAGCAAACAGGTTGAAGAGGAAGAAAATGCAGGGGTAAGCTAGTTACCTTTAAGGCTGCCACTATCTGAATAGGAGCGAATATTGCTCAACCTTGTTATTAGGTCAGCAGCAGCAGTCTGTTTTGTGTCTTTCTGCTGGACAGGGTCTGCTTCTACATATGTTTCTTGCTGAATTTCTCTCACCTAATTTACTTGCATGTTAATTATTTCTCATGCCATAAACTTGAATACTAGTGGATACTTTGAAACTAAAAAACTGTAAAATGTGCACAAAAGAAGATATCAACATCAATGTGGTTGTACCCCATTCTTGCATTCATTCTGTTGAAATCAATAAATGAAGACAACTGTAGGACAACTAAGTACATACTCTTTTTATCAGTTCCAAGGGTTCCATGGCTTGACGTAACTCCTCGGATTCCCTAATATATCTGAGATGAACTGCATACAACAGGTCAACCAATGTGTTCATGTTAATCAGAAGACACTATTTCAAACATTTGTACCAGTAATAAGGACAAGAAATTTAAAGAGGATATCATAAAGAAACTACTAGTAGTTACATATTCCATATAGAAAGCAACGACTCTCTAAAGCAATTTCATGAGTAGAAAAATAGTCTTCCCTAAAAGTAGTAGAAATTTCATGTTATCTAAAAACAGAATCTTGATATTAGTACTATTATCTTATGCTTCTGATTCCATTTCATTACTTGAAGGTGCTTTCAGGACAATTTCAAAAGATAAATGGAAGGACCCATTTTGCTGACATAATTGAAAGGCTTTTATCCAATCTTATCCTTCTCAATTACCTTTGTTCAAGGGGAAGCAATGTTTTCAATGAGGAACTCAAGGAAAAGAAAAAACATAAAAGCCCCCTTTAGAGGCAGACTTTTTAAAGCATGGGGCGGGCTGAAAACCATGTGTATCAGGAAAAGGATCGTATGGGGAAGGAGGTTGAAGAAGAAGAGATCCATGGCTTAATTGCAAAGCCTCACAGGAAATTTCAAAAGTCCAAAAAGCAAACACTCATTTAGTCTGTAGAGAAAGTAACAAATGATCTATGAACCACATGTACCGGGGGACAAGGTGAGGAATGACAAGGTAGAGACATTGTGTAGTGCAATAAGCTTCGTGATTTATCATTCACCCGACACCCATGTTGTATGAAGGAATAAAAAGACTAGTCCTCTGTTTACATCTACTCGTGCAGGGAATGGAAAAGATAATTAGATAGGAAGCAAAACAAAGTAAAGAAGCTTGCTTATCTTGTTTCTAATTTTTGGCCGAGTTAGGGAAATGAGGAGAATCACTCTTTGGTCATGGGCAACTCATTCTTTAATCTTTCAACAGACCATTCCCTTGACAAATCTAATGTTCAAATATGCACATACATTGCGCTAGGATTCAGCAATACAAACATTTAATAGTTTCTGTCACCTCTAATAGTTTCTCTATACACACAACACATTTAGAAGCTTGGGTTACTCAAAATCCCTAGCTTTTGTTTCATCACTGTCCTTGGTATTCAAGAGCAAACGGTGATCAAATCATGAGATTGAATAATCATTTGAACAAGCAGAAAGCAGAAACATCTGTGGTCAAACCTAAAACTTCCGATTCTCAATCACCGAGCACAATTAACAATATTTACCATATAATCCCACGACCCAAAAGATAGTGGGCGATCCACTCTAAACATAAAAAAGAAAAAGAAAACCACGACCGCATAATTGATTTCCAATTCAACACTTGCGAAAATTTCCATCTTTAATTTGGTATCAAAAGGACCATATGAGAAGGGTATAAAGATACAATTGAAGATACGAAGACAACCCGTGATTGTAATTCGTCTGGACACCCAATTTCAAAGAATGAGTAGTGCAGAAAAGAAATGGAAGAAATAGAGAGAGAAGGAGACGAGCCTGACTGGGAATGGCGGGCGGGCGATTTGCGGATGGATGCAGCGGAGAGGAAGGCCTGGACCAAGAGAAGGGCAGTGACCAGATTGAAGAAACAGACGACGATAGTGGCGGTCCTGAAAGAGAACCTCGTCATCTTCCACCATTGATGATGATGATGCCCTGTTTCCATCCTCTTCTTCTTCTTCTTCTTCTTCTTCTTCTTCTTCTGATCACTTCTCCCACGACTGTCTTCAGAGGCTGTGAACCACTGAATCACCACCTACCGGTTACCACCTCCGTTTTTATGAACGGAAACGAAAAAAAAAAAAAAAAAAGGAAAATGGTTTTTCTTCCGAAAAGATTAACCGAATATTTGCGCCGAGTGGGATACAAATTTTATTAGGCAAATTATATGTAACCCTCACTTAGGGCCGGCCAGGTGTAATTTCCATTCTGAACTTTTAATTGTATCAAAAGACTTTATTATATTTTTTAAATGTTACAATCAATCACCCATCATTTATTAGTTAACTGTGTGTTAATTGATCAATACATGCATATCATATATTACTAAAATTACGTTCAAATAGTCTGAATTAAATAAAAAATTATAAAAATAGAAAGAATGAACAACCTAACCTCTTCAAAATTGATTCTCTAAGATACAAGAATTGAATCATGCTAGATGTATAATTATTTTGTACATTTTGAACTACATAAAAGGATATTATGACCAAAATATCCCTCGACTTACATGCATTTCTATGCGCCTCATGAGGGATTTTTTTATCATTGGTATACCTTTATGAAATCTAAGGTATATATAAAGGTGTACCAATAATATTTTTCAAGATACAAACACTATGAAATAGAATTACACATCGGGACTCGTGCTTAGGAGGCAAATGCTACTTTTTTTAACATATAAATAAGCAAACATAAATCAATAACGACACAACAAACATAAATCAGAGTTTATTTAGAATTTTCTCCAAAGTACATTTCTCAGAATTTTCTCACTAACCAAACATGTCATCAAGCTCGGGAACTCGCGGACGTTAAAGAAGGTGTGGCTTCGTCGAGCTTGGTGGGTGGCTTCAACTTCGAGCTTGGGCGGCGAATATTCGAACTGGCAGAGAAGAGAACAGCTTGGGTGGCGAAGCTTCGAAGTGGCGAATTAAGAAGAGAAGCTTCGAGCTTGGGCGGAGAAAGAAGCTTCCAACTTGGGCGGCGGAGCTTCAAGCTTGGGCAGAGAAAATAAGCTTCAAATTGGCTGAGAAAGCCAGTTTCGACTTTCAAAGTCGATGCTTCATGGCTGTTCCTTCCTTCGAAATAGCATATTGCATTTGAGGATGAAATTAGGGAATAGGTTAGGGTTAATTACATCAATAATAACTCAATTTTGTATTATATTACTATTTGATTATTAAACTTTGAAATGTTACATGTTAGTCACTAATATTTTAAAATGATTATTGCTTAGTCACTGAACTTTGAAATATTAGTGACTAACAGGTAATATTTTAAAATTCAGTGTAATAGTTTTGAAATATCAGTGATTAATAGGTAACATTTTAAAGTTCAATAACTAAATAGTAATAATTTTAAAATATCAGTGGTTAACAGGTAATATTTCAAAGTTCAGTGACTAAGTAGTAACCGTTTTGAAATATCAATGACTAACAAGTAACATTTCAAAGTTCAGTGACCAAATAGTAATAGAATGTAAAATTGGGTTATTATTAGTGTAATTAACCCGATTAGGTTGTTCTTTCCTACGACTTTTAAATTTCTTTTTTCAATTCAGAACCCCATTTAGGAGGGATTTTAATGACACTAACTAACAGAGTTAAGGATTAACTAATGGATGATATTGATTACAATATTTAGAAAGTATAATGAAATTTTTTTGTGCAATTAAAAATTTAGAGTGATAAGTTACACCTAACCCTAAATTTGCCTAATTTTATTTTGTCGAATGAAAATTATAGTATGCCTTTTTTATATTTTTAAATTTCATCTATACTTTTCCTTCTTTTATATATATATATGTATATATAATAGGTATATAAAAATTATTATACGTGAAATAACATCAAAAGTGTTGATTTTAGAATATGGAAAACAAATATATTTAGTTCCATACATATAAATATTTATTTTCATACTTATAAATTTAACATTTTAATTAAACTTAAGTTTTAATATAATTAAAATTTACCTTTTAATTTATAAATCAGTACTGTAATCAAATTCAAAAGGTCAAATTCATATTTTTGCCTTTATATTTTCACATTTTTTTGGTGTGGTTAGCCAAACTTTTTATTGTTCAATTACACCTTTGTATTTGTATTTTTAACTTAATTTAAGTCATATATTTTGATCTTTTTTTTGTGTGTACAATACAATTTTTTTATTATTTTGATTACACCATTATATCTACATTTTCAAATCAATTTAATTCATGTATTTTGAAGTATAAAAAAAAAATTAAATTAATTCATCTTACTTTATCATTTTTTTTTACATATCAAAATATATGAAATTTAAATTGTCGTGCAAAAAAAAGATTAATTAAAGTTAAATTGACTTAAAAATAGAAATAAAAAATATAATAAAAAATAAAAAAATTAAATAACTACACAGAAACAAAATTTAAAGTACAGATAAAAATACGAGTTTGCCGATTTCAAAACCCTAAAGATTGTGACATTAAGGTGATGAAGGGTACATGATAGGATGGGGAGGATAAAATGAAATAAAAATGCTTGCTTTCTCGTTAGGATCCTATCCTAGGTCAAGCAACAGCATCAACAAGACAACCCTAAATTTGACAGAACCCTAAATTTAGCACCAAATCAGCAGAGGAAGAAGGAAGGTTGTGAATCACAAAATTCAATGGCATCCCAATCATCCTTAATTCCTATTCAAACCCACAATAAAATTAAGCAACCCCTTATTTACTTTTTTTGCTTTTGCTTTCTCTTTCATCGGAGAAGAGGAACCCATCTCGACGACGACGGCGGCAGCACGCAGTTACAGCACCACCACCACCACCACCATGGAAGGCGAGGCCACGCCTGCGAGAAAGGTGATGGTCATAGCCGATCCTACTCGCGAATCGGCCGCTGCACTACAATACACGCTCTCCCATGCAATTCTCGAGAACGACAACTTGATTCTCCTCCACGTCGGGAACCCTAATTCGTGGAAAAGCCCCTTCTCCTTCTTCAAGTGGCCGTCGCCGGCCACCGGAGGCTCTGCGTCCTTCTCCTCCTCCTCCGTGCCGGGCGGCGGCGTCGGCGGCAGTGGTGGAGGCGGAGGAGCGGGATACTTCGATTTTCTTGAAGCGATGAAGCATGCTTCCGGGATTGCGCAGCCGGATATTAGGGTTCAGGTGGACAGGGTGGATGGGGACGGCAAGGAGAAGGCCCATGTGATCCTTCAGTACTGCACGGATCATTCCATCGATCTCCTTGTCATCGGACAGAAGCGGAGTTTGTCGAATGTATTATTAGGGTATGTTCGTATTCATCTTCTAATCTCATTTGTGTTTTTGTTGTTTTCAAATCATTACAAAATCATTCATGATAGATTAATAGGGAAAAATGACCCATTTGGCCTACATTTTCGACCCAAAAATTCAGACAGCACACCACTCCATGAAACCCTAAGAAAAAGGGGGTTTCCTGGGATTAGAACTTCCATGAAAAGTCATGAACGAGGCTTTGTTATGGTTCTCTCAACCGATAGGTCACTTCTTTGTGAGCTTGTGAATTGAATATAATCTTTATATAATTGATATCACCTGGTAAAGTTGAAGATTGGTGGTGTTGTTATTGTTATATTGTATGTTTGTGATGCATTTATGTCGAAGAAAAGAAATAAGCATATCATCATTTTATCATTTTCTCAAAGCTTTCTTACCCACCCCAGGTTCCCTCTCTTAATGGTGGATTATTTTGTCTAATAACCTTCTTTGGAATTCCACAAACTACCAAACACCACATATGAAAGATTACTCTTAACCCTAATTTAGCCAATAGGCTTTAAGGCTCAAATCATAGGAGTAGAGCCACCCACCCTTCTTTAATCAGGCTCATGGCCAGATTTGGAATGAGATTTGAACCCATTTATACTTTCCTCCAAGTCCATAACCAAAACCCTAAATCTAACAGAGGCTTCTAATTCCTGGCTCTTTTTTTTTTTTTTTTTAATGTATTTGCATGTATCATTCAGCAGCCAAAAGAGGAAGAATGGGTCTTTGAGAGGACTAGATACAGCGGATTATCTGATTGAGAACAGCAAGTGCACCTGTGTTTCAGTGCAGAAGAAGGGCCAAAATGCAGGTTATCTTCTCAACACAAAAACCCACAAGAACTTTTGGCTCCTAGCTTAGAGGATATGAACAACAACATGTATTCCAATCGTCATCTCTTCCATCACTTGCAATGTCCTCCCTTGCCGTCAGTTCTCTGTATGCAAGTTTATGGTTTAATTCTTATTGTCACAGAACTAGACCCTCTACTTGAACCACTGTCATCTTCTATACTTTCAAAGCTCATGATTTCTCTCAATGTTGTTCTCTTTAGAGAAAAAAACTCATGTATTATCTTTACGTTTCCTGTTTGTGAGGATTGTACATATTTGGACGAGGATTGTGGAAAAGAACCAGCACCAGGAGCTATCTTCAAATTACATTTCGCAAACTGCAATCGATATATATATATATATATTTGTGTGTGTGTGACATACATTTGCTCGGTACCATATAAACTCAAGAAGACATCACATATAACTTGCAGAAGTCATGTATATTATGCAAAACAACCTGCACATAGGTGTGGGCAACTAGTCTGGACGAGATGTAAAACTAGATTGGTTACCTAACGAACTTGACCGACACAGTCTGGTTTGGTTTAATCCTGTTCAAATTGGTTCAACAAATTAATGTTGTTCCTGTTTTCTATGAATTTAAAAAATATATATACCCATTAATATATACATGGATGCAAGCAAACTCAATAGTAATTTTACATTCAATTTTTCCTTCAACAAAATAATTTAACTTCACACACTCATACGTATATACACAGTTTTTTGTCCAAACGGGATCCAAGGCCAAATATTACCATTGTTTTGACCAAAAATTAAATCAAGATGGTTCGATATTAGTCCAATGCAGTTTTTTGGTATGGACTAAAATTTACACACTCTAATAACTAATGAAAAGAAGTCTCAAGCTGCCCCCAGGACATAGGTTGAGTGGTCGGATGAGTAATATATTGATATTAATTCGATGGGTTACAAGTTCAATCTTCGTCTTGAATAAGGATTTTAGGTCCAACTTGCGATTTACCTTCTTTAACATAATTAAAAGCATGAGCACCAAGAACCCCGAAAAAACAGTCATCGCAAGAAAAGTCTCAAGCTCAATCATCTTAGTGCCACTAAATACAGGAAATACAGGATGCAAGGAGGCTAATCAGCTGGATAGCGCCTATCTATGTTCACAAACACATTAAAAAGAAGAGAGATTCCATGGAAAGATACAGATAGGCAACAACAATCCAAGCCTATGAAATTGGTTGCAAGAATTCTATCTTTTAGTTGTCTTATTTTGTGTAAGATCATTTCATAAAAAAATTGCAATTTTCGTAATGGAGTTATGGAGGTATTTACTTGGAGAAGATCGAAAAATCTTATGTTACTGCTTTGGACAAGCTATACTGAAAACAAGCACCAAACTTGATTTGAAAAGTGTGGAACGATGTACAAGCTAGAGTGATAAATTATATTTTATAAGAGTTTCAACTTATAAAAAATGATATCTTCATAGAATCAGACATAAAAATAAAAAAATGTCAATGTAAGATGATAATGAGTGATTCACAAGTATAATAAAATTAAACTTCAATAACAATTTATATTTCAGTCCATTTCATTCCATTGAAATTGTTATGTTATTTATGTCGGGCAATATAACATTTGCCCGAATTGGATAAAATTAGAGGGAAGGCGTGGGCCCCACCCTCTTCTTGTATGCTCGTGTCAGGGCAACCCCAACGCGGATAGGATAACATTTCTGTCTATTCCATTCCCATTTCTGTTGAGGGAAATAAAAATTAAGAATGTTGTTTCATTTTGTCCTGATCCATCAAGAAAATGAAAGTAAAAACTAAAAAAATATTTAATTTTCTAAACATCAACATTTAATTTATATTGTGGGTGAAAATAAAATTATTAGTAAATCTGCAATCATTCAAACATTATAAAAACAGCGAATCTAGTCCCTAAAAAACACGCAAATTTGGTTGCTGGAGTAGTTTATCGCCAAATTTATGATAGAGAGCCAGAAACTCGTTGGATTTGGTGAGTGAGTTGCGAAAATGACCAGACATGCTCTAGTTCGCCATGAGGACAACCGGTTCTGCTTTGTGTTCACAAATCTGCAGGTCTTCGTTGCTGGGATGGTTGGATTATTGATTGCTCAAGGTGGCTGGAAGAACGGTTGGATCTGCTTGAGTTCGTCGAATTTGCAGGTTTTCGCCATGAGGACAGCCAGAATTGCTGGAGATGACCAGATCAGCTCAAGTTTGTCGGATCTACAGGTCTTCTACACGAGGTCGACTAGAAGTAACGTAAGTGCTCACGGTCACCAGAATGTCGCGGTGATTGGCACTGGTCAACAGCGAGGTATGCCTTCTCGGTTGGTTGCTGAGGAAAAGAGAGGATGGTGGTTAAAGCTTTCGCGCATTTTTTCCATTCCATTTTAAAAGTTGTTGCCAAAATCTCGAAAACAAAACACAACTTTCACTCATTCATGAGAATTTTAACGTTTCCAAACAGACCCTTAGCAATCCATTTTCCAAAACTTTTTACACCACCTAATAAAGGGGTACGATGTAAGAACAAGGGAGAGGGTACAGTGCAGTTTGAACGATGTGGGTACCAAAACCTTGCACATACCCTAGAAATTGCCCAAAGAAGAATGAACAACCGGTCCAAATCAAACCAAATCAGACACAACTGAAAAGCTCCCCCTGTGAAAGACTAAAGACTGGACCAAATCGTACTAGCCCAGCTTGTTCGATAGTAGACTGATAATTTTCTTTTCCTGATTAATGTGAATTTAAAAATATATGTATATGTATATAAACACTAATAATAATATGAGTAAAGCACGAACAGATTGTTAATTTGTCAGAATTTGAGTTTCTCAATATCATATATATATATATATAAACTATTAAACTATATATTATATATATGGAGAAAGAGAATCAATTTTTGGTCCGAACCAGAAATTGAAAAAAAATCAACATGGGGATTGAAAACCGGACCGGCAAGGTTTGGTCCCGGACTGGAACGGTCCAGCTTTTTGATCCAGACCAATTTTGAGTGACCCCTACTTCAAGCAAGGTTTTACTAGTTACAACAGCAGTTTCACTCACTCCTAACACAATGGATACTCTACCACCAGCATTTCAATGCATAAGTTGTCACTTAGAAGACTCGCTAACATGTGTTTCCACAAAGTAAACTTACCCAAACTCGTCCCAAAAGACTGAAGAACAAACAAAAAGGAAAATTTGCTAAAAGATTTTCTTCCATAAATTTCTCTATCATGCAATGGATTTGAAGATGCCAATCAACAAGAACACCCTTTGGCAAGAGGCCGTGACGGTATGCTGCAGTGGAGCACTAACATTAAACCAAAACTTTTGTAGCCACAGCAAGTTTGGCATCCACAACCAGTTGTCCTTAATTTACAATGCTACCTAACCGAAAGATCATAACTGCAATGCTATTTCATATCGAATAGCTCTGCACCTTACACATCTTGGCTACTGAGATGTGTGAGTTCATCTATGCAAAGTTGCACTTTCCAACGAGAGATCAGAAGTGCCAAAATTTCGATGCTTACCATCAACCACATTTGTCAGTTGGAAACCTTGATTAAGAAGTTGGTTGATGAGAAGAGTTTCCAGTTGGCAAGCCATGCTCTTGCCAGGCACCAATAGATAAAGGAAAGAAGCACTCTGCATTCCATCCTTGGAACGATGAGCATGAATTCGACCCTCAAGATCATCAGTCTGCAGTAGTACCGCAACCAAGTCAGCAGTCAGAAGGATAAAAGATAAACGCAAATGCCATAAGTTTGAAAATACATTTATAAGAAAACAGACTGTATACTTGCAAGATTTGCAATCAGTCTACTCGTGAAAACAGCATCTAGTGAGCTGTATTCAGCTTACGACTAAACACCCTAGTATTAAACAGTTGCCTGGCATTATACAGGTTAGGGTTAAAGGCCATGCTTCATTAAATAAAGAAATCAATATACCTGTCCAACATATAGTTTTTTGTCAGGTCTAAGCATCACATAAACACTTGAAGCACCAATTGTTGATGGAGGTGGCAGTTCCCTAGCATCAATTGCAACACAATTTACCTCAAGCTCTAATACATTTTTCTTCTTGTAGACCTCAATCAGTTTTTTCTGACAGATTATAGTGATTGCACTCTCAACTTTCTTTCTTACAATCTCCATTCCATTTGTTGACCCAACCTTGTGGCTGACTGCCTTTTTATGGATACTGTTAGATTGATTGTCGGCTTCATTCAAACCGTTAATATTAACAGTTGGGGAACCATTAATACTCGATTTAGAAGAAAAACAATCTAGTTGTTTATCATTCCTTCCCAAAAGCATATCTTTTGCATAAACGGAAAAATACAGCTCTTGTGCCCTTTGGATAATTGTTTCAGGAATTCCTTCCCTTTTAGCTGTTTCAAATGCAAGGCTTTCTTTGCAGATCCCATCTACCAGCTTCCATGTTGGTTTTGTTTGCCCATCAATATATTCTGTTGCCATTGACTTATATGCAGTGTTCTTTATTGATAGAGGTAAGTCAAAGATTCCATGCAAGTGGGTCGATACAATTCCAAGACAACCAATTTTATCAAGAGTTTCCACAATGCTGCCAGCAATACATGTCCCCTTGGCTGTTTCTGTTCCCCTGCATATTTCATCCACAAGCACAAGACTCCTTGAAGTGGCTCTAGTTATTATAGACCGTACCTCAGACATTTCAATCTGATACATGAAAGGTGTTAATAACGATTTTATATGCAAAATAAGATATAGCATTATTGGATCTTCTATTCATAGGATAGAGAGAAGAAAAAATGAACTACATGCGTGATGAGAAGGATCCATGCAATCAGTTCTTCACTAATGAAACAGATTACAATGACGCAAAACATCAGTTTATTGATTTTTTTTTCTGTAATAGAAGATTTAGTGAATTTTGCAGTTATGTGATTGGAACAGCATATTGAAGTCAAGCAGCCATCCACTGCAGCAATGGGCCAAAAGGTTGATTTTACATTGGAAACTGAACCCAACAGAGACACCCTCAAACTCAAGGGAAACTGTTAGGGGCTGTTTAGCTGTGGAAAAGAGCCCCAGTTTTCCAGAAAATTACACTAGAGAAACAGAAAATTAGAAAACTTTGTTCAAGTACAAAAATTTCCAAATAGAAAAAGGAGATTTGGGGACCATTTTCTACAACTAAACCGCCCCTTACCTTCCTATATGTAACGGCCACTGGGTTCTCACAGTACATGGTGATGTAGGATGTTGGCAACAACCTCTGGAGACATACAAGAGTTGTCCTAGAACTGGGTCTAAGCCCAACAGGGATGTTTTTTATGAAGGACCCTTTTAGGAGCTTTCTTAGGCTTAATTTTGATGTTTTATGCATCAAGAGTACTTTTGTCATTCTACAAATGTCTCCTAGGGTTCTTTGGTAACTGTTATTACATGTTAGGGTTACATTTATAGCATTCAGGTATTTTTATAGTCTTATTATTAATAGGATCAGTTTTTGTTTAGTTTCCTAATACGAAAGAATTTTCCTAGCCCTAGTAGGAATAGCATTACTAGAACTTTATACATACCATTGAGATCTTTTTTTTTTTTTTTTTTCCATTAGTGATTAGAATGAACAATTACCTACAGTTTTCTTTAAGCGTGTTATGCTTTCTTTGAATTGCGTGATGCAATTCTAAGCCTCAGTGTGATGCCTATTTCTCTGTCTTCCCTGATCTTTCAATTTAAATTCTTACTAACGTAACCCTACTTCCAAACATGTTTTCAGTTTGAAATTTTTCATCTTTCCAAAAAAAAAAAATAAAAATAAAAAACTATGTGGTTGTGCTTTTATATTGAGAAAAAAAAGGCAGATTCTCCAATGACAATTTTAATAATAAGATTTGATGGTCGAATCTGTATTGGATCTCTTACAATCCTTTCTCCTTTCTCACCTTTAAGTTTAAGGTTTTATGTTGAATAGGCATTGAGCCTTGAGAGAGAAGTTGTGTTTTAATGTTAAGAGTTTTACGTAAGATAGTTAAAGGGTGTTCTATTGTTTTCTCAATTTTTGTGGTTATTATTGGTTAGAGATTAAGAAGTCCATAAAAGAAAATGACATAGGCACAAAATGTGTGCACCTTTCATGTTGTTCCTCAGGGGAAGGGGCACACCTATAGCCTAGGTGTGTGTGCCTCATAAAGCTAATCAACCCTCAATTGAGCCTTGAGCCTAGGTGTGCCTTAGATAAGTATGTTGGATTATGAGGATATCTAAGATTAAGGCAATGGAGATTGGTTAGGATTAATTCTTAAACTAGAATTAGGATCTTATATATATCTTTCCTTTCTTCTTTATTGTTGATTATCTTTCCTTTCTTGTTGTTTCTTTTGTTGTTGTATTTTCTCTCTATAAGAGAGCTGATTGTGTTCATAGTTAAGGCATGAGAGTATTAGGTTTCTCCTAGAGATTTTACATGGTATCAAAGCCTAATAGGCTGATACACTAAAACCCTAGTGCTTTCATTGCACTAGCCGCCACCCCTTCATTGGGATTCTCTTCACCATCAGTCTTAACCTGTTAGAGTACCTTCAGTGCATTGTCTGGCCACTAGCACTGCCACTGCTATTGAGTTCGCTGCTATCAGATCGGCCGACCATCGGAGACCCACCACTGCCGGAGCCTTCACGCGCCACTGCCTAGTCCGTCTCCGACCCCATGCGCCAACGCGTGCGCCGCCCTCTCGCCTCCAGCTTCTCCAGATCATCCCTCCAACATTGTTCTCACCCATCCCTGGTGTTCAACGTACCTTAATCGCATTCGACCTCTTCCTCACCAACTAGAACAGCCATGTCAGAACATTCAGGCATGACTCCAGATTTAGAAACTGGAGAATTAACTCCAATGGCTCAATCAATGGAAGCCAGAACTGGATCAGGGACTGGAGAGCTGCCCGGAATCCACCAATCCTACCGATTAGATGGTAAGAATTATTTACAATGGGCCCAACTAGTACAAACATTCCTCAAGGGTAAAGGGAAAAACAACCATTTGACTCTGGCTCCTCCAAAACCAACAGATCTTGCACTTCCGGCATGGGAGGTAGAAGATGCTCAAATCATGTCATGGCCTTGGAATGCCATGTAACCCGAGATAAGTAAAAACTACATGTTTTTGGGTTCGGCTAAAGAGATTTGGGAAACCATACGACTAACTTACTCCAAAATTCATGATGCATCAGTTATATTTTAGGTTAAAACTAAACTTAGTAGCACTAAACAAAGGGGCATGAGTGTTACTGAATACTATAATAAGATGCATGGCTTATGGCTAGAGTTAGACCATTATCAGAATATTAAAATGGTATGCAGTGCTGATATTGCAACTCTTAGTCAAATATTTGAAAGAGATAAGAGTGGTTGAGTTCCTCGCAGGCCTCAATTCAGAGTTTAATCAGGTTCGGGTGCAAATCTTAGGGAGAGAAAAGCTTCCAGCACTCCATGAGGTCTTCTCTATGGTTAGAAGTGAGGAGAATCGAAGGACAGCAATGCTTCATGAAGCTGGATCAGAAAGATCAGCCATGATCTCCAATTGAAGGGCTGCTGTAGTGATTGAAATTGGTTCAGAAAATCAGCCATGGCATCCAACAGAGGAGGCAGATCGAAGATGAAAACAGGGAGGGGAGAATTTCAGTCTTGGGCTGCAAATAAAGAGGCACTATGGTGCACCTTCTACAATAAACCGAGACATACTAGAGAGACTTGTTTCAAGCTCCATGGAAAGGAAGTGGTTTTAAATCGTTTGGGAAGTTTTAAAAATCTGGCAGCCAAGAATCAGGCATATGCATGCAGCAAGGGTCAAGAAGAAGAGGGATTAACTACCCAAAGTGAGCCTGCTCCAGGTGCTGAATTTTTAAACACTGAAGAAATCTCTAAGTTGAAGCGGTTCCTCAAGACCCCACAAGACAGTGCATGCTCTCTTGCACACAAAGACTCCTCAGGTAACTGCCTTCATTCAGCATTTTTTCCAGCCTTTAAGACTGATAAACATGATGTATGGATTCTAGATACAGGGACCACTGATCACATGATGCCCCATTCCCATGTTTTTGATGCCTACCACTCTCTTTCCACCTCTAAACAAATCACAATAGCCAATGGAACATCTGTTCCAATTTTAGGCAGGGTATAGTCACTCTAAACTCTCATTTTTCCCTCAAACAGTTCCTCATGTACCTAGTTTATCAGCCAATCTTATCTCTATTCACCAACTAACCAAAGATTTGACTTGTCGGGCTATTTTTTCCCCTCATTTGTGTGAATTTCAGGACATGACAATAGGGAAGATGATTGGTGCTGCTAGAGAATGCAATGGGCTGTACTACCTGATGAGGGAAGACACTTATCCTACAAAGAAATAGCTTCCAACTGCTGCCTAATCATCTCAGTCAACCTCCAATTATAGGGATGTATGGCTGCAACACTACCGATTGGGTCATCCTCCTTTCACTCTATTAAAATCCATGTTTCCTACATTGTTTGAATCTTTAAATCCTAGTCTTTTTCATTGTGATGTTTGTGTTCTGTCTAAGCATCATCGTGTGTCCTATCCTCCTAGCAATAAAATCTCATCTACACCATTTACTTTGATTCACTCAGATGTGTGGGGACCATCTAAAATCCCTAATTGTTCTGAGGCTCGTTGGTTTATCTCTTTCATTGATGATTGTACCCGTATGACTTGGGTTTTTCTATTAAAAGATAATGCCACCATTAGTTCAGTTCTTCCCACTTTTTGTAAAATGATTGCAACTCAGTTTAGTTCGCCTATTAAAAGATTAAGAACTGATAAGCAAGGGATTATTTTAATCATCACTTGCATCAATACTTCCAACAAGAAGGAATAATCCCTGAATCTTCTTGTGTTGATACCCCCAACAAAATGGGGTAGCTGAAAGGAAGATGAGACACCTCCTTAATGTGGCTCGATCTCTTCTTCATCATCACAATGTTCCTAAATCCTTCTAGGGGAAAGCAGTCCTTATAGCGGCCTATCTCATTAACCGAGTCCCTACCAAGTTGCTACAAAATCACAGTCCTTTACACTGTCTATCCTCTTTCTTTCCCGATCAGTTCTTACATTCCCCTCTTCCCCTTCAGGTGTTTGGTCGTGTATCCTTTGTTCACATTCCCAAACAACTCCGTGATAAACTTGATCGTCGAGCAATCAAATGTGTTTCCTTGGATACTCACCCACTCAAAAGGGGTACAAGTGTTACCATCCTCTCACTCGAAAATTTTATGTCTCCAAGGATATCATGTTTGTGGAATCTACACCTTTTTCTGGCTCATCTCAGGCTGGTCCCCAGGGGGAGACTTTGGTTCGAGGTGACCACCCTTCTAGTGACAGCCCTTTATGTGATAGTGACATCTTCTTTCCTTTTGTTCAACATATTCTTACATCTTCTCAGCCCCCTAGCTATCCTATTATCTCTCCTCAATCTCCAAATAGCAGTCATGAATCAGCCCTTAATCAAGGTATGACTGAGCAGGAGCAGGGGCAATTAGATACTCAGGAGCTATCACCCTTTGTCAGGTATAAGGGATCTCCTTATGTATTCAAACGTAGATAGCTCTAGCATACACCATCATTATCTCATAGTCAAGGTATGAATCCCATTCAATCTTCACCCTTAGTTCAACCTGATGACCTAGACCTACCTGTAGCCATTCCAAAAGGGAAAAGAAGTTGCACTCAACACCCATTAACCAACTTCTTGTCCTATCATCGTCTTTCCCAGAATCACAAGGCCTTCTTAGTATCCTTGGACTCCATTGAAATCCCCAAGTCAGTTGAGAAGGCTCTAAATGATCTGAACTGGAGGCAAGCCATGTTGGAGGAGATGAAAGCTTTGAAGAAGAATCATACATGGGACCTAGTGCCTCAACCACAGGGTGTTACACCAGTTGGCTGCAGGTGGATTTTCAATATCAAATACAATGCTAATGGGACCCTAGAGAGATACAAAGCTAGATTGGTCGCCAAGGGCTATACTCAATCATATGGCATAGACTATCTCAAGACATTTGCCCCTGTGGCAAAAATGGCAACTGTGAGAATTCTTTTATCATTAGCAGTTTATTTTGGATGGAGCATACAATAGTTGGATGTTAAAAATGCATTTCTACATGGAGATTTGGAAGAAGAAGTTTTTATGGAATTGCCCCTTGGATTTCAGGAAAGGGAAGCAGGGCAAGTATGCAGAGTAAGGAAGGTACTCTATGGGCTCAAATAGTCCCCAAGAGCATGGTTTGGTAGGTTTTCTAGGGCCATGATAGATATGGGATATAACCAAAACAGGGGTGATCATACACTCTTCTTCAAGCATTCAAACAAAGAGAAGGTTACTGCTCTATTGGTATATGTAGATGACATAATAGTCACAGGGAATGATGCAGAGGAACAAAAGATTCTCAAGGACAAGTTAGCCAAAGAATTCAAGATTAAAGACCTTGGTTCCTTCAAGTATTTCTTAGGGATTGAAGTTGCTTATTCGAAGGTTGGAATATTTCTCTCCCAAAGGAAATATGTGTTGGACTTGTTAGTTGAGACAGGGGTATCAGGAGGAAGAGGATCTAAAGTGCCGGTAGAGCCTAACAACAAGTTGGGAGTTGATCCTAATAGTCAACCAGTAGATAAGGGTAGATACCAAAGGCTGGTAGGCCGTCTGATATACTTGTCTCACACTAGACCTGATATTGCCTTTGGTGTTAGCCTTGTGAGCCAATTCATGCACAACCCGACAGAAGAACATATGCAAGCAGTAAGGAAGATCTTAAACTATTTGAAGGCTACCCCAAGTAAGGGGATCTTGTTTAAATCAGTAGAAGAGTTGGATATTAAGGGGTTTACAGATGCAGGCTATGCAAGATCTCTTATTGACAGAAGATCAACTAATGGGTATTGTGTATTTCTCAGTGGAAACCTTGTGTCACGGAGGAGCAATAAGCAAAGTGTTGTGTCAAGATCAAGTGTGGAGGCTGGATTTAGAGAAATGGCTCTTGGCCTATGTGAGGTGTTGTGGCTAAGAATCATCTTAGAAGATTTGAAAATCAGGGTTCAAGGCTCAATCAAGGTGTTCTGTGACAACCAATCAGCCATCAACATTGCCCATAATTTTGTTCAACATGACAGGACAAAACATATTGAAATAGACTGGCACTTCATTAAAGAGAAGTTGGATGCAAGTCTGATCAAAATACCCTATGTTTCATCTAAAGACCAAGTGACAGATGTGTTAACTAAAGGGCTTGCAGCTAAGAGGTTCGAGGATTTAGTATGCAAGCTGAGAATGATTGACATACACTCTCCAGCTTGAGGGGGAGTGTTGGATTATGAGGATATCCAAGATTAAGGCAATAGAGATTTGGTTAGGATTAATTCCTAAACTAGAATTAGGATCTTATATATATCTTTCCTTTCTTCCTTATTGTTAATTATCTTTCCTTTCTTGTTGTATTTTCTCTCTATAAGAGAGCTGATTGTGTTCATAGTTAAGGCTTGAGAGTATTAAGTTTCTCCTAGAGATTTTATAGTATGGCCTCCTCTACCCCTCTAAATCTTCCCAAAATTTTGTTTTTATCTCTTCTTCTAACCCAACTCATGGTGCATAGATACTAACAAAATTCATAGCGCCTTCTTCTGGAACAAATTAGCTACAATAATTTTGTCTCCCATTCTCTTCACATCAACTACACTATCATTTAAAGTTTTACCCATAATATCCCCATTCTATACTTTGCATGGTCCTTCATTATATCCAAACTCTATCAAGATTTAAAGATTGGGTTTGATCGTTGATGGTAAAAAGTTACACACATGACCCTTGTGTTTTGTCACTATGTCAAGTCACCAGCTATCCCAAACACTCAAGCTGTTAGGAAGTGGACCCTATAGTGTATATCCAACTTTTCAATACTTCTCCTTAGGAGTAACCACATTTTTGCATGTGGACATCCATTGCCAAAGAAACCATGAATAATGGGTGGGCAAACAATTCATATAACAAGACTTGAACTTCAGATCCTAATGAAACTTATGAGCATTTGGAAGTTGCTTCCAAGATCAATCTAAGTCACCATTTGTCCCAAAAACTTGAAGCTACAAGGAAATGGTCAATCCATGCATGCCAAGCTCTTCAATGAAGATAATTCAAGTTATTGAAAACTACAAAATATGGAACATGTAATTTACCTGAAATGAACTTTTGCCATCAGCAGGGCTGTCATATGATTTCATGTGCAGCATAATGGAGTCAAAATGAGGAATCAATGCTGATTCTGCAGGTACCATTAGTCCACAGATCCCAAGTAATGCAGCTGCACAAATTGATCGAAGCAAGCTTGATTTACCACCACCATTTGGTCCTGTCAAGAGAAACAGTGATTGCATATTCACTGTATTTAGTACGGCGTTTCCTTGTGCAACATCAAGCCAATACGGTGATAAACCAGTTATCTTCATCTCATCAGCTAGGTCCCGAGGTCCTACATCCTGCATAAAAATGTGAAACATATAAGATTCTGTATATGGATTTGGAATGGCAACAATGATTACGATGATCAAAAGATGGCTATACTCCTAGCACAGATGAACCACACAGGCAGATCAACGTTAAAGGTACATGGCTTATTAAGGAACCTGTGAAAAGCCTGGATAGTAAATTATCAGGACGCCAATTTGAGAATGATGCAGTGATTGCATATCCCCTAAAAAAGTAGGATACATTCAAATGCATCAAATTCCTCCTAGCACCCTAGATTGAAGAAACCAACACCTTGATCACTGGTAGCTATCTGCTTCTCTAACAAGAAAGATAGCCACGTAGAGATTATAAGTTGCATACAACTGACCAAAAATTATTTTAGAAATTGTTGTTGCAGCACCCTGCCTGTGCCACAAGGTATGATTATTTTAGTAACTTACCTTGCCATGTATTAGCATGGTCGTGCCTACCATGCACCACAGACCAACCCGAGTCACAAGGCCCAATGTATATTCCCAGCCTGTGACAGTACAAAAAGTCTACTTTGTTGAGTAAGACTTAGCTTAACATATTTGTATACAGCCTCCTCCTTGGAAGTGTGTTTCTCCTCATTTTTGCTTCTTTAGGGTTAATAATTGTTGAAAGCAGTTGACTTCCTACTTTTAACCTCACTGCTGCAGACTCAAGTGTGTTTCTCCTCATTTTTGCTCTGTTAAGGCAACTTCCTTCTCTTAAACTGCTGTGAATAGTCAACTACAGGTCGGTGACTGGTCAGTCCTGGCCTCTGTTTTTCGCAGTCAACCTACCACTCAACTGTTATGCCCACAGTCTGTCTTCAGTTGACTAGTCCCTCCTTGATTTGCATACACTTAGTGCGGAAATCAGTGAAACCAAGCAGGAGAAATTCTCAATCTAAAATCATATTAATCCATAGATTACATGCCCAATTAATAGAGAAGAGAATACACTTATAGGAAAGTCTAAGAAAGGAAAAAAGAAATATTCTACATAACATACAAGGAAACTATATATACAACAATGATTTAGGAAACATAATCACATCTTAACAGTTGGAAAGAATCCACCATATCTGTAATGATAGCTTGTGGATCTCGATATCTTCCAACACTCCCCCTCAAGTTGGTGAATGAATATCTATCATTCTCAGCTTGCTTATAAGTGCTTCAAACCTCTTAATAGGCACGCCTTTTGTTAATACATCTGCAATCTGATTTGCTGAAGTGACAAAGGGTATGCAAACTTCCTTGGATTCTAATTTTTCTTTGATAAAGTGACGATCAATCTCCACGTGTTTGGTCCTGTCATGTTGCACAGGATTGTGTGCAATGCTAATAGCGGACTGATTGTCGCAACACAACTTCATAGATCCATTACAAGATATCCTCAGGTCTTTCAACACTATCTTTAGCCATAGTAGCTCACATAGACCTAAAGCCATCGCTCTAAACTCAGCCTCTGCACTAGACCGGGCCACCACATTCTGTTTTTTGCTTTTCCAAGACACCAAGTTACCCCCAAGAAAGACACAGTATCCTGTAGTTGACCTCCTATCTACCAATGAGCCCCCATAGTCAGCATCCGTATATCCTACCACTTCCATTTCCTTTCCTGGTCTGAGTTGCTTTAAGGTAGCATAGGATTCTTCTCACCGCTTGCATATGCTCCTCAGTGGGATTATGCATGAACTGACTCACCAAGCTGACTGCAAATGCGATGTCAGGCCTGGTGTGAGATAAGTAAATCAGTCGTCCCACTAATTGTTGATACCTTCCTTTCTCCACAACCGAACTATCAGAATTTCCCAATTTTAGATTAGACTCTACAGGAGTGCCTACTGTCCGACCACCAAGCATCCTTGTTTTCTTCAACAGATCCATGGTATATTTCCTTTGAGAAAGAAAAATACCATCTTTAGAGTAAGCCACTTCTATCCCCAAAAAATACTTAAGCTTACCAGATCTTTGATATCAAATTCGTGAGCTAGATCTTTCTTTTGTTGTTGCTCCTTAATGTCATTTTCTGTAACAATGATATCATCCACATATACCAACAAAACTGTTGGAAGATATCGAGATCCACAAGCTGTCATTACAGATATGGTGGATTCTTTCCAACTATTAAGATGTGATTATGTTTCCTAAATCATTGTTGTATATATAGTTTCCTTGTATGTTATGTAGAATATTTCTTTTTCCTTTCTTAGACTTTCTTATAAGTGTATTCTCTTCTCTATTAATAGGGCATGTAATCTACGGATTAATATGATTTTAGATTGAGAATTTCTCTTGCTTGGTTTCACTGATTTCCACATGGTATCAGAGCCAAACCTAAGGAAATTCTGAAATTATTTTTTTTTGTTTTTCCCTCGGCCTTCATTGCTTGTTCTTTGCTGTGTTCTTTCAGCCGTCATTCCCTTTGTTTGCCTTCTGCTTCTTCTCAATTATTTCCAGAATGTCGAAAATCACGGAGGCTGCATCTTCCATGCCAGCGAAGGAAACAATGCCGACTGTACCTGCAGTTGGAAGCGCATCTCCTGGCGAGTTACCCAGCATGCATCCATCATATCGATTGGATGGTAGCAATTATCTCCAATGGTCTCAACTGGTGAGGACCTTTTTGAATAGAAGGGGGAAGATCTCTCACCTTATTGGAACAGCTCCCAAGTCATCAGATCCTCTGTTTATAGCTTGGGACATTGAAGATTCCATGTTGATGTCATGGTTGTGGGGATCAATGCAGCCCGAGATAAGTAAAAATTACATGTCTTTATCTACGGCTAGGGATATATGGGAGACAGTAAAAAGGACATACTCTAAGGTGCAAGATGCATCTGTTGTTTATGAGATCAAGACCAAAATTCGTAGCACAAGACAAGGGGCTATGAGTGTGACGGAATACTATAACAAGATGAATGGTTTTTGGCTTGAGTTAGATCACTACCAAGACATTAAGCTAGTGTGTAGTGAAGACACTATCATTATAACCTCTATACTTGAAAGGGATAGAATAGTAGAATTTTTGGCCGGGCTCAACACTGATTTTGATCAAGTTAGAGCACAAATCCTTAGCCGGGACAAACTGCCATCCTTAAATGAGACCTACTTCATAGTCCAGAGTGAAGAACATAGAAGGATTGCCATGCTTAGTGATAATCATATGGAGGGTTCTGCTATGATTTCTAACAGAATGCAAGGGGCATGGCCTAAATCATCCCACGGAAAGGAGCAGTCTTTAGTGAAACAAGGTAGGGACAGCTTGTGGTGTTCATTTTGTAAGAAACCTAGACACACACGCAAGACATGCTTTCGATTACATGGAAAAGAAGCAGTCTTGAACAAGATGAGAGGTGGATCCAAGGAGACCAGTAAGTTGCAGTCCAAACAACCCACGAGAGCCTACCTAACCACTAACGAAGGAGAAGATACTGCTGGAAGAGAGGAGGTTATGGACTCCACTGCTTCGGGGAGACTGAAACTTGAGGACATCAGAAAGGAAATCAGTAAGTTGCAGTCTTTCTTGCAGACTCTTAAAGGAAATTCATGCTCCTTAGCCAAAGCAGGTATATGCCTAAATTCTGAGAGTTTTATTGCCTCCAAAATACCTAGGAATGAGTTATGGATCTTGGATTCTGGAGCAACTGATCATATGACTCCTAATCTACATTTTTTTGAGACATATGAACCCTTGAACAGTTCTAGAAATATTACAGTAGCCAATGGCCACCTTGTTCCTATTGTTGGGCATGGTAAAGTGAGTCTTACCCCCAATTTCAAAGTGCAGCAAGTTCTTTATGTTCCTAGCCTTTCTACCAATCTTCTTTCAGTCTATAAATTAACCCAAGACCTAAATTGTCATGTGATCTTTTCACCCCATGGCTGTGTGTTTCAGGACTTGACAACGGGAAGGATGATTGGAGTTGCTAGGGCACACAAGGGGCTGTACTTCTTGCAGCAGCAGCAGCCCTATGATTTCTCTGTAGGAGAACAACCGATTCTCTCCCATGTGTCTCAATTCAATTCCAACAAAGAGGATGTATGGCTTCATCATCTTCAACTTGGGCATCCTCCTTTTCCTTTAGTTTTAGTTTTCATTCAAGCTTATTCATAAGATATAAGGCAAAATAACTCTGCATGATCAAAACATAACTTGATCTTCATTCCACATCATATAACCAACCTGATACACCAGCATTTACGCTTTTGAAACATACTTCAAAAGTACGTACAGAATATTGAACATATCTTCTTTCCTCATCTATCCCCAGGTTGGTCTTCCTTGATATCTCTTGCATTGTCTAGAATAATAAAAATTCACCCTGCCAAAAATCATGGGACCGAGTGGCGGGAGCCCCCGCAAGGGAGGGCATCCCAAGAATAATAAAAATTCAATGCATGAGAATAAAATCTCAATAAGGCATTCTTGACAATGCAATTACACATATGCTGTCAAATCACACATTTCATGGAGGCAACCCCTAACCTTGGCATTTTCTTATTCCATGGGCACCCCATTTCTAGGTCCAAGCACCCTGTATCACTTGGCATCGTTCCCATGGCCTAAGGGCCAACAAGCCCCATCATGGCCACACATTATCTACTGTTTCATAATGGTCATCTGAACAAATTCATATTGTTGAACCTTCATTATCAATCACATGCTAGACATACTTTCCTGCAGCATGCCCACATTATGCACGCACAACATGCATGCAGCATATCACATTGCACATTAGGCCGTCATATAAGAGCAGCTCATTGCCATTTCTCAAGTTGAACAAAATTTCCTTGCTTTATTAGCTTATCTTCACTTCCTCACTATTTTCCAACACTCTCTCACTATAATGCTTCTCCCTTGGGAGAGCCTCACTCTAAACTGGATTGTGTTAGAAATGAAAGTGGAACGGCCAATTTATAGGCAAGGAGAAGCAGTTGGATAGCTTGCTCCTTCCTTGGCTACCACCTAGTTCTCAATGCCACTTTTCACTAGCATTCAACACCTCACCAGCTTGCTTCAGATCAAGGAGGCAGGTCACCCTTATTTTAGAAGTCTCAACAGATTTCTCACAGTTATTGCTTCCATCTTGCTTTAAATTAATCCTAGCGAGATCATTCAACTCATACATATTTTAAATATTTTTTTATTATATTATATATACATATAATTTGTTTTTCTAATTAGATATATAGTTTTCCTCTAAAAAGTAACACTTTTTAATGTTTAGATCTATTCTTTTTTATTATCAAAATTGACCACATGACACGTTTATTTAATTATATTTTGTTGTATAAATATAATAATTTGCAGCTAGGAAGGTAATATAATTGAAGAAAATGCAATTAAGGATGTAAAATAGTTTTTAACAATAAATTATTTTTTAAATTTTTATATAAATTAGTTGAATAATGTATTTAATAAAAATAATAGGATATGAAGATATGATCGAGATAATGGATACTCAGTCCAAACTCGAACAATTGACTTTCTTATTTATTGAGCACACTCAGAATAACTTTTTACTATGAATGCAAGTAACCATGGCCTCACATCTTATTGCCTCAAAATTTCAAATCAAGCCAATCTAATAGCATCTACTTCACCACCATGAATCATTATTTTGATTGCTCTTAGTCTCGTATTATATTAAGACTTTGATTAGCAACTTGATGAACCCCTTCATTTAAAAGCATAAATCATATAATGTAATGTGAGGTTGTGCTTGCATAGGGTTATTTGACCCTCTCATTTGTCATTTGAAATTTCAATGCCATTGTTTGGCAAATTGTTGGAAATATTTGGACCCAAGAAATATAAAGATTTGAAACGACAACTACATTTGAAATGACACCTACATGGGTGTCGTTTCAAATGACAATATTTGAAATGCAAGTCTTTTAAATGATAGAATTTGAAGTGACATCATTTAAAACTCCATCCAAATGCAACCTAAAATTAGGATGCATGGATGCCATCCATCTTACCAACTAGTTTCTGATATCATATGCAAAATGAGGCTAATTATCTCTTCATTTAGTCCCCAAAAATGAGTTCAAAGTCAACCATTACCTGAGTTTTTTCTCCTCCAACAAATTTACTAAACCATCTGGCTGCCACCTTGCACATTTCTACTTCAGCAATTTTATCAGTAGCTCATCATCATCTAGAATTCCCTCATTCACATGATGCCGCAGCTAGTTATCTCTCCTAGCAACTCTTTCTGTCATCTCATGTTTCATAACTTGGGCAAGGAATGAAGGATCCAATATACCATTCTGTAATACAACACTTAAATACAGGGGAGGTAATGGACACCTGTATCTCTTTCATAATAAATCATCATTGACATTTGACGCACATGTGAATTATAATAAGAGTTTTCATATGGTATACAAGTGTAAGACGATTAGGGAACATATGCCAGAATAATTTGTTTTGCTTGGAATATTAACAGCCTTTATGGGAAATGCCATTTGCTATATCAAGATGGGTGGCAATCCACCACCTCTAATTTAAGGAGGCGTATGACCAGATCCCCCTCCATCCTACCAGTTGACTCCAGCAATTTTAGCATCTTTTAAAGGGAGTTGATGACAGGCTAGAAGCCAGACAAGGAAATCTTGAAATTCTATGGATCCATTGATCCATAAACACCCTAACTATTAGAGGATTATGGTTTGACTAAAGTACCACTTCACATGGAGAGTTTTTAACACAAACTGAATCATGTGACATAACATGGAAACATTTTGTCTAGAAGAAGATTACCTTAGACTGACAAGAGAATTGTGCAAGAGTAGGAAAAACCCATTTTCTTCTTCTGCCTTCACTGTAAAAGATCAACAAATTTGAGAATTTAAATGTAATACATTTCCATTAAACTTCACAATATGCAAAGCCCAAAGTAATGAATATCGACAACCTGAACTGCAAAATTTAACACAAAACAAGGGAAAGCAAAAGACTAAAAAATAGAGTTCTCTAAATGCTTAATTTGATTTCTTTTCATTGCATATTTTTGCTTTATTCAAATTACAACTTTGTAATGCTTTAACAAAATATGCCAGCTAAGAGGACATAGAATTTTAGAAGAATAAAAGCTGCAGATTACATGCCTTCACATATTTCCTCTAATTTGTAGTTATTACTTTCATTAAGAAACTCAGAGCTATGCTGAACTGTTCGTGTTTATTTATGGATATATCATAAATGAAAGCAGCCAAAGGACAGATAATTAGCAGAATTTTTATTAAATTAACATTTTTTTTAACACAACTAGCATAGGAGGATTTGAAATTTTTACCAAAACAGCATCAGATGCCATCTGATGCCTAGGCCAAGAGAGACCTACCAATTAGACTGCCAGGTTTCTCTAATTTCTCTTTGCCAACCTTAACAAAAGAGAGACCAACCACTAGTATAACTGGCGGGTTTGCCTTTGTATAAGACCAGCTAGGGTATGCAAGACAAAAGCACCTCCCTAGTAACTTGAATATATAGAATATTTGTAACACCACACGCCCTTACCCAAAAGTGCTAACTGAAGGTGACAAGTAATATACCCAAGACCTTCCTCTGACTACTGATGTGGGATTGAGTTGTGATATATAAGGTGGAGGCCTCATTTGGCCAACCCATCTTGGAAATCATAGAATATTTTGAGTGATCCTAGAGAGCTTCTCTCACTAACCTTGGGCTTCTTCTGTCTAGTAATATAAGTGCCTCCTATTCTCAAAGCCCCTCTAGCCTTCATGCTTATTGCCACTAAAGAGGGTAAAAAGCTGACTTAGCACCACCAAGGGGGTGTTGATTACTAGCTGTCAGTCATGAGACACTCAAAAGAGCCGAGGTCATGGCATTAGTCCTCTACAATAGTTTCCAAGGAAACACCTCCCTAGATTATCTCACACAACTTTATAGGAGGAGGAAATGAAAAAACCTCCTGTTGTTGATGGAAGCTATATCCTTCTATCCTCTGCTTGCCCAACTAAGGAATAAGAATAGGGATGATAAAAAAAAAGTGACAAAAACCCATTTTCCAATCAAGAGGATTACATCTGAATTGTGGCAACCAAAAGCCAAAAAGGCCCTGATATATGAAAGTTGAATTTGATATTTTACTGGACTTCAAGTACCTGAACAAGCTATAACAATGGCAGGGAGATCATCTGTATGGCCATTATATAAACAGACAGGCATTATGACATAGTTTTCATTGTTAACATTCTCTCATAACAATATTGAGGGTGCAACAAGATTGGCCATTGACATTACAGTAACACAATAGCTGTTACCACATTTTTTTCATTACATGCATGTGATAATCATGACACTATTGATCTTTTCATAGAACTTTTCCTTGCCTTATCATTTTTATTCTTATTCTTGTAATCATGCCTTCACTTAGCCAAAAAAGTTATGGCATTCAATTGGATTTATAAGTTTGTAGATTAATAGATGAAAATTTTCATTAAATAAATAAATGACATAAATCCAAACTAAAGTCTGTTAGACACCTGGTGTATAAAGCAATGAATATCTATGTTCTTCAGCTAATATATATGTTTGATAACTCCTCAAATCCCAAAGCAGATAAAACTAGTTTTTCTAGGAATACCTAATCAAGGTATGTGCAGAAAACCTACGAATAGCCCCCACAACATAGGTTTTGATTGACCACACCTTAGTAGTTAGGATTTTTCACTGGGTTGTGTCCATGGAGTGTGTCATCAGAGAGTGAGTGGCCAGTTATCTAGAGTTGTAAGGGTTGCAAGGGTTTACAGTTTTATTTGTCCAAAAATTGTATTATGAGAGGGTTTGTAGTTTTTTTCCTTTCAAAAGCTACATCTACATTTGTTAAGTGGATTTATCCCTGTTGTCATATCATGGATGTAGGCTGGTTGAAATCGAACTATATTAAATTGTGTCCGCTTTCTCTCGATTTATGTTTATGCTGTGTGAGATTCCGTCCTATCTATTAGAAATCCAGAAATCTCTCCTGTAATTGTTTCCTTCCTAGAATATCTCTATTTCCTTATTTCTAGAGTTTCCTTTTCTTAACTGGATAAGATTGCGTTTCCTTGTTGGTATGGTTTCCTTTATTTTTTCTTCCTTGATTGAGTTGAGTAATCCCTAATTATTTGGGATTGATTGCCTAAATTGGAGTTCACACCTGTAATAAATACCTAGTGTACAGTTCCACAATACAATACAGAAAAGTATTGTTTTCCACAATCCACACTATCAATACATATGGTTTTTTAACAAGTTTAAAAATACTTTTCATGAATAGTCAAAAAAGCAACACTATGGACAAGACTGTAATAGGAATCACAAACAGCAACCCAATTTCAAAATAGGATATAAACAGTATGAACATAGGTGTCAAGCTCGTAGGGGCTACAGCAGGGTATAGAAGTTTAATTTGTATGTCAGCTGTAGCCTGTAACTGATTTGTAATTGTTGATTGGTCAGCTATATATAAAGCTTAAAAATCTGTATGCAGAATCAAAGAAGAATTGAATTCAATTTCTCATTTCTTTCTCAATTTTCTCTCTGTTCTCTCTTCGTTTCTTTCTTCCATTCTTCCTTCTCATTTCTACCTTGAAACCCTAGGTTCAAGACTAGGTCTTGGCAATAGGCTAGAAATTTAAATTGAGCAGCCCACCTCACATGAGCAAATAACGCCTTGGCAATGACAAGTAACGTAGATGCAAAGACAAGGACATTGATTTTTGCTTGTAATTCAGCAGAAAGTGCCCTCAGCAATTCCAAGACCTTTGCCTTTGCCTTGGAACTTGCTTCATGGTACCTGAAACAAAAACCAGAATATTTTACCATAGAAAAAGAAATAAGCATCAATAAGGAGGCATCAAAGGAACAAATTCCACAACTACATACAGAAGCCAAACCTTGCTAGTGCATCCTCCACTTTCACAGTGGTAAACCATTCCTCTCCAACTTTTCGACCCTTTGAATCCACAGCAGGTCTGAGCTGTTTAATTTGTTCTTCTCCTGGGGTACCAGCCCATACAGCTGGAGAAAACCGTTTTCCCTTAAACCAAATAGCTTGATGTTCTCGAGCATACAATATTTCTCCCTTTGGTCCACCAAGTGGAGCTATGGAAGCTTTTATTCTTGAGATAATGGGGAGGAAATCTTCAGTAACCTAGAAGCATTTAGAATATCAAAACATTTATGCATAGGTTATTTAAAGTTGTATTGTATGACATCACAAACTTGCCAGGCATAAACAGCAGATGTGTATAATTATACTCAACAAGTGAAATGCTTATCTTTTTTTACTTCTTCCAACACTTAAAGACATTTTTAAGCTTTTCAATCTTTTAAATAAGAAGAACACAGCTATCATCCACCATACCAATATCATCCCACCACAATGGATGACACTAACATTCTTGATCATATGATGATATTGCATGCTAACCTGTCAATTAATCAGTATATGACAGAGAAGGGCCTGCATTGCACCGAGGCAAGATGCTAGATCTTGATATGCATTGGGAACATTTATAACGGTGTAGCAAAAGCAAATCACTTCAACTACTTTGAGCAGATATACCAAAGGATAATGTGCGAAAAGGGCTAGTTCAGATCGATGCACTGCATGCATTCTTCCTAGTTGATGCAGTCTTTCTCAAGGACATGATTGAAAAAAAGAGACTGGGTGCAGCTTATCAAAAAGAAAAAATAGAGAAAGTGGCTGTCTTATGAATCACATTATAACACTCATGACCCTTCCATAAAAAATAGGAGGTTCATTGAAGTCACATGCAGAACAGTAACAATGATAATTATGATAACAGTAAGAGTAATAATCTTAACGATGCTATGCTAATGTTGATAACAACAGTAATTATTATTAAGACAAGTTACACTCGGCACCCCTGAGGCTTGGTGAAAAAGCACAAAACTTCCTGAGTTATCAGAAACAACAGAGACATCCCTTGGCTTTATGAACCACCCATTGTTTGTCCCCCTGCTGTGAGAAAACGGCCGTTAAATTTTTCAAAATGCCAAAATTATCTATATCTTTCTCTCTCCTCTCTCTTTCTCCTCCATCTGTTGGAGAAAACAAATGGAGTGCTCTCCTGCTCTCCTTGAAGCTCCAACAACTCTGCTCCAATATCCCTGTATGAATGCAGTGCTCTGGCTTTGTGGGTATATTAGAGAGTTGAAGATGAGGCTCCAACAATGGAGAAAAATAATTTGAAAAATTGCCAGAGCACTGACCTGATGCTGGGTTTCCTTCTGAGAGAGAGAGAGAGACAGATTTGGTTTGAGATTGAGAAATTGATGGATTGAAGTGACTTCGAGTAGAATAGAAAATCAAAATCAAGAAGAAAAAGAGAATAAAAAAGAAGACAAAGAAAGCACAATGGAGAAGAAGAGATTGAGAAAGTATCATGTGGCCAATTAGGAGAGAAGGAAGTCAAGAAAATAAGTTCAAGGATGACTCTGTTACATATAAATATGATTAAGACCGCATCAAGAAAAGCAAATGTACCATACAAACTACCAATTCAAGAAAATATATTCAACTTGCAGAATAAGCATAAACAGTAATGCAGGAGTCTACAAGCAATTTATGTACAATACCCTTTACAAAGTCTTGGGACTTACAGCTAATGATAGTGCCCCAGCTGCCTTTTCCACTTCCTCATACACTTCCTCCAAATGAATCTTTCTGACACGACCTTTCCATGAAGACTCAATGTCCTCAAAGAAGTCACTTGGTACGATAGAAAAAGAGCTTATCTTTTGATCACTTTCACCGTCTAAGTAAATCATTTCACCAATTCTACATGAAGCCCATTCACAGTCACTCACCTATAAGAAAAAAAAAAAGCAACAAATGCGAATCAAATCTAACAAAAAGAGTTACTAAGTTAAGTGTGTTGTTGCAAAACCATTCCAGGATTCTCAAAGTAGAAAAATACATTTGCTTGCTATTTTACAGCCACAGCCTTGAATTGAATGTTCAGTACCACTGAGAATATAAATATATATATATATATATATATCACATGGGAAGAGGGTTAGTTGCTTGGTTCTAGCCTTATTTTGTCCTTCATCAAATTTGATTAAGTTGGATTGAACCCAATACAAGAAATGTGCTGGAACATAGCTTTTACTGGTGGAGTTTTCATTGTTTGCAAGAACTAATGAGAAGTTGCAGTCAAAGATATCCGTCCACCAAATAAGAGTAGCATTATAATGTCTAATGCAAACTGGATATTTTGAGTCTAAAAGTACCTTGTAGAAACTAGTAAAACAATCTAGATAACGATATAGATCATATCTCCTTCCAGATTCTAAAACTTTTCTAAAAAATACTCAACAGGCATCCATCTGTAGATAAAAGGCAGTTTCTTTTACCATCAGTACTCACATAACACAATAGGGACTCCAGAAGCTTGAAAGTATTTTGATTCTACGTTGAGAGAACATGGCTAAAGCCCCAGAATATAGATGTGCCCTGTGTATGGAGATGCACTATGAACTAGGGGCAGACCCATGAAGAGTCCAGTGAGGGCACTTGCCCCAGTTAATTTTTTCAAATTTCCTCCTCTTTTCCCTTTAAACATTATTTTTTCAATTCTGATAAGCAGGAGTCACTTCACTAATTTGTTCCTTTCTTGTGATAAACAATAAATTGGGATCAGACCTGCAGATCTCTAACTAATGGTCAAGGAGCAGTAAAACGAATCAGACCATAAATTCAATCTTTTTTTTTTTTTTTTTTGCTAAGACAGAAGAATGCAGTCTTACAATAAAGCATACTTCAGTCTCAACAAACAGAAAAGAGAGAGAGAGAGAGAGAGAGAGTGCATCCTTCTGGTCTGAATTGGTTTTAGCACTCCTTCTATAAGCCAAATATTTGTACTACAACAAACAATCAACTTATGATAAAAAAACATACAGAAGTGCCAACATGAAGTACATTAAGAAGGCTTTAATAATTGAAAATATTTCGCATTTAATGATCTGATTGACAGAAACCTCAGATGGTTGCCCAATTTTGTGATGTCCACTAAACTTTAATCTTGAAAATCAATAACCATAGATGCCCTTATCATATAGCATAAGAGAGTGACAGAAGAATGGTCAAATCTGATCATCTGCAACTAAATTTATAAATACATTCAAGAGATGAAATAAGCTTTAAGTTCAAAAAATTTCATAATAACAAGGTATTAGAATATTTAGAGTAATGGAAGGAGAGTCATCCAGCACTTCTAGAAGTTGCTTGGTGCTTTTTTTCATGCCGCTCATTTCATATCCTATAGAACTAGTTCAAACGGGACTGAGAAGAAAAGGTACACATAAATGGTAAAATATACTTACAAAGTTTTCAAAGTCAATTTTCAACCCAGTTGCTATCCATGTGGGATCCATTAATAATTTCAGGATTTCCCTGAGCTCAGAGATTTTATGCATATGCAATATCTCATCAAGCACACTTCTGATTTTGCAAAACTCAATATGGTTGGCCTCCCTCAACTCAAGCAGCTTCACAAGCTGTAGATAAGCAAGAAATTAGAGGTTCAACTATTAATGAGATAATAAATAAATTGAGAGAGAATAAACCAGAAGAAACTTAATATTAGAAGAAAAATGTTATGAGCAACAAGGAAGAAAACCACAACTGACTCATTTACCTAAAAGAAATTCTGATCAATATTCTTTTTAGTTGTAGTAACCAAATTTTTGTGCTCATACTAACATCACATTTCTAACTGTTTCGTAGTTAGCCATCTAATATGACTTATCCAAATTCACACAAACATATAAAGTCTCCTATCCCAATTTAGCAACTCTAGCATGTTCTTTGGGCTGAATTCCCAATTTTCCATAATGGTTTTTGGAAAGAGAGCCATTTTTCAATGATATGTTTGTTGTGTTTCCATGTTGTACTGGTTGGTTTCACAATATCAACTATGTGATGGAATACAACCATATTAATTATCTTAATTTACTGCCATCTAATGAAACTTTTTCATATGAAGATGATGTTGGAATTTATCTCATCATTCCTTCGCTAAAGGTGTCAAGAAAGGCATCTAGAATAAAATTTTGTCATATTGTTCTTTTGCAAAGATTTGTATTGCCAATGTGACTTTTAGAAGTTAATTGGCCTTATGAATCTCGTGCCACAAACCCTAACTTGGTTATGATAAGGTGCAGTTAATAATAATGTTAAACCCACCAAAATGGATAATAAAGTTAAATGACACCAAGGTTACTGAGGGTTTGACCAGTCATGTCCCAAACACGTGCTGATAACCAGATAGGAAGAAGAAACCACGAACATTCCCCAAGTGGTATTCTGCTGTTTAATGTTCTCCTTGATTAAGGAAATGGGAGATATATGGGAAAAGGAGAATTACTTCAAAGAAAAACCCTCATATTTCCCAATGAATTATTAAATAAAGGGTAAATTGCCCCAACACCCCTGTTGTTTGAAACTTTTGCCCAGAGGCACCCCTTGTGATTTGTTTTTGGCTATAAAGATTCCTATACTTTCCCTTTATTGCTAGGTAGAGTTGTCAAAAGGGCCGGGCGGCCCGCAGGCCGGGCTTTGGCCCGGCCCGTTACTGTTCATTTGGGCCGGGCCAAGCCCGGCCCCCATGGGGGGGTTGGGCCGAGCCACATAATTTGGGCCCACGGCCCGGCCCGGCCCGTCTAAGGGCCCGGCCCCGTTGGGACCCCATGGGCCGGCCCGTGATGCCCTTATGGGCCTGGCCCGTGAGGCCCTTATGGGCTTATAAAATTGATGGCCTTCAATCATCATATTGAGTTAATTTTTCCAAAATAATTTTATCTAACTAACTAAGTTTTCATCAAAGTCCGACCCAGTGCAAGTTAATTAGTATCATCATTAGGCCCTAACAAATACTAAGCGAATTAATTAATGATTGTGAGAAAGAGTAATAGAATAAAACAAGCAGATGGCTTGATGATTAGCTTTAATCATGGGCACATCACCCATCCTTTGTAGTTACCAATTTAATCATGGGCGCATCACCCACACTAAAGGAATTAATTAATGATTTTGCAATTTGCATGTTACTTTTCTTGTGAGTTGACAACTTGACATAAAGGAAAAGCAATTTGCATGTGTTTCACTATTGTGCTTGTGAGTCCACAACTTGACATAAAGATAAAGTATGACTTGTGACAAATATTCACCCATAAGGGCTGCCTGACAACGTTTGAAAATTTGAAGGCTAGCATATATAATTTGACAATGACAAGGCTGGCAAGGCTGAGACTATTAACATTATAAAAGCTTTAAAATTTAAATATGCTACTTTCTTTTGTTATATAATATATATTATAAATATATGTGATTTATAATATAATATTATATCTGTTATGTATAATATAATATAATAACATATTATATATCAATTTTAAGTCATAGGAGTTATTTTTGGAATTTTCAAGTATTTTCCCAGAAAAGTGCATAAAATACAAAAAGTGACAATGAGATTCCCTACAGTATCATTGATAGGAAAGTAAATGGTGGGAAGGCTGAAGGCATCAAACGCCATCAAAAATTTCAGAAAAAGTATCCTTCATGATGACCACCAATGGTGCATTTGGCTGCTGAGTCAGGTTGTCAGTTGTCACCCACATTTGTCAGGCTGCCTGACAAATATTCTGTAACTTTTCTATCACAACATTTGAAAATTTGAAATTTACGGAAGTTCAAATTTTTCATAACATTTGAATTTGAAATTCAAATTTGTAAGTCTCTTGATTGTCTATAAATAGGAGAACAAATATGAGTTATTTTCATTTGCTCTCGAATTCCATGCAATTCTGTTGTTCAATTGTTCTTGAGTTTTCACTTCTTAATTCTTACTTATTTTTGCCTCTCTATTTTATAAGTTTTATCCATTCTCAAATTAGATAGTATTCTTATCAATAATAATGTCTTTCCTTCGTCGCTCAAAATCCACTCGTTTTTCTCGTGGGACTCCTTCTGGTTCTATAGATCCACCACGATCTAGCACATCTAACCCTATAATTCGTCCACCTCGTCATCCTCAGCCCCAACCCCCAGTGGATTTCATTCATGAATTGTATAACACAAATTATGCAGATCAGAATGAAACACTTCCACCTGACTCACTCGAAGAAGATGACAACATCAATTTTGCTAGGCCTGCTGATTTTCCACCCCCACCAACACCCAGAGAGAATGAAGAAGATGATGCAGGTCCGTCAAATGTGGGAGCTGTTAGGAAAAGACAGCGAACAAGTGCTGTTTGGAACTATTATGAAATAGTTCAGGTTGAAGGCGAGGGTGAAAAAGCCCAATGTAAGGTATGTAAAAAACGTCTTGTGTGTGGAGATGGAACAGGTCATCTAAAAAGGCACGCGGCAAAGCATGAGGAGGCAATGGCCTGTAGTGAAAAAGGTAGTACACAAACTCAATTAAATCTTTCAGGTAATATTCATCGCTATAATCCAGAATTAGACAATGAGTGTTTAGCTAAAATGATAATTAAATCAGAATGCACTTTTTTATTTGCACAAGATCCCGCTTTTAAGTGGTATTATAAAACTGTACACAATTCACAGTCTAGAGGTTTTTCTAGAAACACTATTAGAAATGAAGCAATGAGATTATTTTTAATATATAAAGATAATCTAAAAAATGTATTTAATCAACTTACTAGTAAAATCTCACTTACATCTGATATATGGTATGACGGACTAACAAATAATCATTATTTATGTGTGACGGCTCATTGGATAGATGACATGTGGGCTATTCAAAAAAGAATAATTACTTTTAAAGAACTTGTAGAAGCACACAGTGGAAACTACATAGCTCAAGCAATTTCACAGTCCGTTTTAGATTACAATATTTTGGAAAAATTATTTGCTATTTCTTTTGATAATGCTAGTAATAATAATGTCGCAGTGGAACGATTAAAACTTTCTGTGCCCTTAATTTTAGGGGGAAAATTATTTCACAATAGATGTACATGTCACATTTTAAATCTATGTGTTCAAGATGGTCTTCGTGTAGGTTTAGAGTCATTAGAAAAAGTAAAAAGTTGTTTAAAATTCATACGCACTAATACGTCTAGACTTAGAGAATGGAAACAATTAGTTCATGCTTATCAACTTCCCTATACAAAATTTCCAAAAGACATTGAAACTAGATGGAACTCAACATTTTTGTTATTACAAATGATAACACCGTATAGAGAACTTTTAACAATGTTTTGGAATAAAGAAATGCCCCCATCTCATCACATAACTGAACTTGATTGGAATTTGTTAGATATACTTATTTTTATATTAGAACAATTTTATCATGCTACAATTACATTTTCTGGTTGTAAATACCCAACAACTCACATTTTTTTAAGAGAAATATATAGTATAGTAAATTGTTTCAATGAATATAGAGAACATCAAAGTTACATGCCATTTCTTGACCCAATGGAAGCAAAATTTAGGAAATATTGGACACAAATTCCACCATTTTACCTAATAGCTAGTACGTTAGATCCCACACAAAAGTGGAATGCTGCAGATGGTTTTTTAGATTTTTATGGCAATGCTATGAATATTGATATAGATGATACGAAATATGAAGTTAAACAATTAGTATATGAAATGTATAATTTGTACGAATTTCATTTTAAACCTAAACAACAAGTTGAAGACTCATCAAAACAAACAAAATCCAAAGGAAATTTAAAATTTGAATTTTCAAAATTTTTGAGAAGTAAACAATCAAAAAAAACTACAACGTCAAGTAGTGCATTTAATGAATTAGATTTTTATTTAAATAGAGATATGCAATTTTCTGATGATGAAATAAATAATTTTGATGTTTTGGCCTGGTGGCGCCTAAACCAACACACATATCCTGTTTTGGCTGCCATGGCTCGTGATGTACTAACTCCTCCGGTGTCCACAGTACCGTCGGAGTCTGCTTTCTCTGCAGGTAACAGGGTGTTAGATCCAAAAAAATCAAGATTATCACCAAAAATATTGGAAATGTGTGTTTGCTTTAAAGATTGGCTCGATGTGGAGTTCGAACAACAAGGGATCGAGTTAGTAGATGAATCAAGTGAAGATGATGTTGATAACTAGCTGAAACCACTTTACCTTTGCAATTTTGTATTATTTTCTTTTATTTAATCGAAAAGATGTAAAAATTTAATTTAATTATTGTACTCCCTCACCAATCAATATTGGCAATTGCCATTTGAGTGATGGGAGTTTTTTGCTAGCCGCAAGATAATGATCTTGCTGCAGCAATGAATTTAAAAATTTCCTACCTCTAAAAAGAGACTAGGATCATTAGGGATGGTTGCTAGCTCATGTAAAAAAGGTAAAAAAATTATTTAATTGAACTTCTTCAAGTGATGGCTTGAAGACAGAGGAGTAGGCCATTTGTTTACCAAATGGTTCGAACCTCTATAAATTGCAGTGTCCCTTGCTTATTTATTTTTTTAATTATGTCATTTTTTATTTATTATTAATATTGGATGCTAAAAAATTTACATTTCGCAATATATATAAATAATAACCATCAATATATTTAAAATTTTCAAGTTAAATTTTTTATATATTTAAATTATAAAAAATATTCTTCTTTTTATGTGTATTATTTTTCATATCAATTCACAAGAAAATTTATAAGCCATATAGAATTTTGAAATATAAAATAATAAAATAATATTTAACACTTAAGATAGAAAATTGTTTAAAAAGAAAAAAAAATAGTTTTTATATATGCATTATTTTAATATTTATATATGTATATATGTATTATTTAAAAAAGAAAAAAAAAAAAAGGGGCCCGGCCCACCGGGCCCGGCCCACTGGGCCCTGTGGGCTAAGGGCCCGGCCCGGCCCTATAGCCCACGGGCCGGCCCGGGTCGGCCCCCCATAAGAGGGCCGTGGGCCGGGCCAGGCCCTGTTCATAGCAAAATGGGCCGGGCTGGGCCCGGCCCTTTTAATAAAAGGGCCGGGCCGGCCCGTTTAAAAAGCCCACGGGCCGATCCGGGCCGGGCCGGCCCTTTTGACAACTCTATTGCTAGGACAACCCCTCTTTTAGGTTTCTATACAAACAGCATTAATTAAAATAAGATAAAGTTAGATTAAGGGCAAATTGCAACAAAAAAAAACCAAAGTTTACCTTTGTTTCAGTTTTGGACTGCCATTCCACTATGTAAAAAACCCATTAAATGCTTATGTGGCATGGCATGCCATGTCAAACTAAAACATAAAATTTTAAGTATATATACAAATTTTTTTGGAAGTTCTGTATCCTTAAATCATGCAATAACACGAGGGGAAAAACCAGGAATCTTTTTATTTTCTGTAAACCTAAATCATGCCTTCTTAAAATAAAAGTTAAAAATAAAAATATGAGTAATTGAATTAGCTGCATGGAGTGAAAATAATCTTTTAGAAGTTCTTCCTGATTTTACCTCCATAACCTTATACAAGTAACCGCAACTCCTGTGGTAATTGTACAGACATTCAACTAATGGGTTCATAGCAAAACAGATGCAGCAGCCAAAACATGGTCCCTCAAAATTATGTTCATCTCCCAGGATCATCTACGGCTTGCCCCCAATAAGAAGGATAGATTCAAATCTAAGCTCTGATGAACTTTCACTACTATGTGTGGTCCTTCACACTAATGTTTATTCTGCCTAAAAAATCTCTAAGTATAAGGCACATACGCACTTGACATATGACTTGAAAGAGCAAGTAGTTGATTTAAAAATCCACTTTAAATGCCTTTTTAACTCAATTGCCAACCATTAATCTGTTGTTCTGTACTATGCACTCCATCATACGAGCCAAAGCATGCTAGAAGGTCCATTAAAAAAATTAACATAATCTAGAAGATCTTCCACACATCAAACTGAAAAGGGGGAACAACATTATAGATCTATTGATGAGATAAAAAGGACTACTACCTTTGCAGATGAAACACAAGTAAACTCCGGAATCGAGCATTTTACATTGCTCATAAGTCTGCATATTGCTGCCAAAATAAAGCTTATTATAAGTGGAGGATCTCATGTTTCTCAACTGTTATTGATCAATCACTTCTACATTACTAGTGAAAAAGTATTACATATCCCATTTGGACAATACATTGTGCTGATTAAAGAATTATACCTACACTCTTATCTTATGATATAATCTCCACCAAACAGCAGAAATTTTGTTTTACTACCAATTAGTATTCTGAAACAACCTCAGAAAACTTGGTACATATAGAATACTCTAATTTCAAAATCAGCTGATCATGGGAAGAAGTCAGGATATTCACAAAGTTTCTTCAGTAAAACATGCAATTCTGGTTAAAATTTAAGAAAGAACAGGCAAAGAGTATTGTAGTTAAGAACACAGGATGGCAAAAATTCTCCCTCTTTTGCTACAAATTCCCTCCATTTCATTCACAGGTGCTTTTATCAGCCTCCTCAAAATTCCAAACCATCTTAATCATCACTCCTGTTTCTTATCTTCAATACATGCCACTCTAACCTAGTAACATATAAAATGAATAGTATTGTTTATTACTCTAAAGCACCTTTCAAACATAAAAATTGCCACATAATCTTACCAAGCAACAACAAATATTGGGTAAACTAAAAGGAGGTCTCAACAAAACACTCTAGTTGCTTAATATGTATGGTATGGCTCACCTTGAATCATGGATGCAGTCTCATAGGCAGGAGGATTCAAAATAATATCTCGCATATACCTGAGAGTGCAAAATTAAAATTTAAGATCATCTCTACAATGCAATGAAGGTGGCTAAGCTCAAAATGTATATCGAAAATAATAATTCAATTATTAAAAATGTAATATGCAAAGGAACCACAATCGAGAGAGAGAGAGAGAGAGAGAGAGAGAGGGAGATTTGTTATTGGACACACAGACTTTGTGCCAAATAGAAAGTTAACAAATACAATGACTTGTTACCCCCAAGTGTTCAACAATTTAATTTTGGTGAAAAGGGATAGATGCTACTCTTTTGAAGAATTTTCAATGGACTTCATTTGATATTTGTAAATGGAAGTGTGCATGCTTTCATTGTTTTTATAGATTGCTCTTTCTAGAATTTTTAGACTCAGAGTACCTCAAAAGTATCTCAATTTCTCATTCTTCAGGGTCCATATGATATTTTATCTATCAGTTAATGGAAGTAAATATTTCTTTCTGGGTGAATTCTGCAAGCACCTGGTGAAGAAATTCCATTTGAGATTTTGAGTGCACCCCAAGTTTCAGACAGAGTCCACTCTGCAGTTTTGCTAGCATGATTTTAGGTCTGTCATTTTAGTTGACTTAACACTGATCCATTCTGACAGAAGCATCGTTGATTGTAGTACAAACGAAATTGACTTGAAACATGTAGAATTTAAAAGTAAAAAGCTTCAAGATGCACAGAAAATCAACTGGAAAAAGGTAAATCAGTGGACAAGATCAGATCTCTGCTAGATCAAATTTGTGACTGATCAAGGAAATTCAAATGTGAAAAAGCCCCCAAAATCAAAGGCAGTTCAGTGGATATGACTTACAATTTTCAAAAAATCAGCATATCAAAATTTGAAAATCCAAACATGCAGAGCATATCAAAAGGGAAATGATCTTCCAATGGCTAAAAATTGTCAAACTGGATAGAATCAGACATAAATATATATTCACCTAAGCTTTGTTGTGTGAGATGTACTTCAGGTCTTTATTCAGATCACAGGGGTGCTATATGCACTTAGTGTTTCAAATCATTTGTCAATTGGTTGGGAAGGTGTGTGTTAAAAGAAATCACATATAGAAGTGTTAGTTGTCCGAGCATTGTTTGGGTCCAAATATAGAAAGTTAATTTGGTTAAAATAACTTAGCATTGGAGCTAGCACCTGGTCCTATGTTTAAATCAATCTTCTAAAATTTCAAGCCGCCAGGAAATTTTTAGTTGTTTTTACCCCCCCCATTGGAAGGGTAACCTTCGCGCAATGGTAAGGCTGCTCCATTTGACCTGGAGGTCACAAGTTCTGTTGAAATATTCAAAGATAATACCTTAATCTATGATTGAGATAAAGCTCCATCTTTCCTAAATTCTAGGAGGAGATAGAATCTTATCTACTCCTCTAAAAATTAGGAGATTAGTTATATCTATGTTGTATTTTTTAAATAGTTTTCTATTTGTATTTAAATTTCTAAATTTTAGGATCTCTTGTTTATTTAAACTCCTCATAGAGTATTCAATAGATAATATAGAGGAAGTATGGTTTCTTCCGATTTCTCCAATCCAAGGTTTATTCTCGCTGCTCTTTTGCTGTTTTTAACATGGTATCAGAGCCTTCATTCTGCTCTTAGACCTTTGCCAAGCCTTCATTGCACTCGGTTTTTTTCCTTCCAGTCATTGTTTCTCAGCCTTTGTGTTCATCCGGAGACCTTTATTGCCTTCTCTTGATTCCTTAATCACCAAGGATGTCAGCAATCTCGGATGTTAATCCTGGTCTTGTTACTAGAGAGTCAGAACCGGATTCGATTACCGATATACCTGGAAGTGCGGGCAACTTCTCTGGAACCAGCAGTGGAGAATTGCCTAGAATGCATGTTTCCTATAGATTGGACGGTAGAAATTACCTCCGATGCGCACAGCTTGTTCGAACCTTCCTCAAAGGGCAAGGAAAACTAGGACACCTCATTGCCTCACCTCTGAAGACCACTGATCCAGCTTTTCCAGTTTGGGATATTGAGGATTCTCTTATCATGTCATGGCTGTGGCATAGTTCTGAAAGGCGCGAGGCGCAAAAGGTCCTGGAGCCTGAGGTGCGAGACGCACGAGGTGAGGCGCGCCTTTGCGAAGCGAGGCGCGCCTTTTAGGAAAAAAAACTCAAAATCTTGTAAAATCATAAACAACTATCAAATTATCAATAATAACACATTCATATCATTCATGATTCATTATCTTCAAATTCTATAAACTAATAACATCAAAGTTAATTCATTCATCATGCAAATTCTAAACTAGAAACATCATCAAAGTTCAAACTTAAAGTCTCAAACTTTACCAAGTACCAATTATAATGCAAAGTTCTAAACAAACACATAAACACTACAAGTCCACAATCAATATAAAGAAGTTTTTTAATCAATCATCATCAAGGAGATCATCAACATCAAGGTCAATATCTTCATCATCCCCTTCAATCACCCCTTCATCTTCTTCTTCATCTCTCAATTCTTCTCCCTCTTCCAAGTCTTCATCATCTTCGGTCCCTGCCTCACTTTCCTCCTCCTCTTCAATCTCTTGAGTTACTCGCCGCTTTGAAGTCGAAGCCGAAGTTGATCCCAATTGTGATCGAGTTTGTTTAGTTCTAAATTGATAACTAGGCTTTCCAACTCCTGCAGTCGCAGCAACATTACTCCATGTCAACCCATCCCCAACGTCATCTGGAAAAACAGTTTCATCATCTTTATCATTCTCTTCATCAAGTTTTCCAGTCAACCATTCATTGCTTTTATCAATGTCGGTCAATATGATAGGGTCAATGGTATCACGCATTTGATACCGACGCCTCAATGCTCTATTGTATTTCACAAACACCAAGTCGTTTAAACGAAGTTGATCAAGCCTGTTTCTCCGTTTAGTATGAAGCTACAACAATTTATGCAAAAACATACTAAGAATAAGCTACATGAAACAAACCAACTACTAATAAAAATTGTAAGTGTTATATGTACAATGCACTTACATTTTCAAACACACTCCAATTACGTTCACACCCAGATGAACTACAAGTCAAGCTAAGAATTTTAATTGCAAATTTTTGCAACGTGGGTGTTGACATTCCATATGAAGCCCACTATTCAGCTGTCCAATAAAATTCATGGGTTAGTTATTATCTATTATCTAGAATGATTATATATATAATGTAATATATATATATGTGTACCTGGTGATTTCTCAGCTCTCTTTCTAATAGTCATATAGTTTCCAAAGAACCCATCTGCATTGTTATACATCGAAAGCTCAGCATCAATTTGGTCTTGAACCTTTACATCTGGATTTAACTTTCTAATGCATTCATATAAGCCAGTCATGATCTCTGGATCTATACGTTCAGCCTTGTAGAAATATTTTGGGTTCAAGTACCAACCAGCTGCGTGCAAGGGGCGATGAAGCTGAACATCCCATTGATTATCAATGATCTGAAAAATGGGTGCATACTTCTTTTCATCCCCATTAAAAGAGTTAGCAATCGCTTCTTTGGCCCTATCCATGGCCACACATATGTATCCCATAGCAGGCTTCTTCTCACCATCCACTAAGCGCAATACACGCACCAATGGACCAGCCACCTTTAAAGCAAATACAACATTGTTCCAAAATGAAGGCATCAAAATCACTTCTACAACCTTTTTAGCCCCCGCTTCTTTTACCCACTTGCTTGTCATCCACTCCTCGGAGGTAAACATCCTTCTAAGGTTGCTTTTCAGACTATGCATCCTGCCCAAAGTGATAAAGGCAGTTGCAAACCGTGTTTTTGCAGGTCTCAACAACTCTTTCTTGTCAGTAAACCTTCTAACCATGTTTACTAGACCCGAACGAGTATAGATATAGCTATTTACCATAACAGCTCTCTCAAATGTCTTCTTCATATTAGGCAATTTGAAAATATCTTCCAACATTAAATCCAAGCAATGCGCTGCACATGGTGTCCAAAACAACGTAGGATATTTTACCTCCAAACATCTTCCTGTTATTATTTAGAGTGAAATTAACAAGATATTAGTAAATAATAAATATCTAATGAATATTCAAATTGTTCTATTTATAAACATAATACAAATTACAAAAATGAATTTCATACCTGCTAAAACATTGTTTGAAGCACTATCAGTGACCACTTGCACCACATTTCTTACTCCAATCTTTTCCACACATTTACTTAATAATTGAAACATCTTTTCCCCAGTTTTTGAATAACTAGAACCATCAACAGACTCCAAGAACATACTTACTTTAGGAGAATTGACTAAAAAGTTAATCAATGTCATTTCCCTCTTGTCTTTCCAGCCATCTAACAAAATGGAACATCCATATTTGGCCCACGCCTCTTCATGATCTTTCATCATTTCACGAGTGGCTTCCACCTCTCGTTTGAGAAGGGGAACCCTGACTTCATGGTAACTAGGTGGCTTCACACCCGGACCATACTGACCAACTGCTTCTATAAATACTTTAAAACTGTCATATGTCACTGCATTGAATGGAATGCCTGCATCATACATCCATCGTGAAAAGCTTCTACAAACTCGAGCTCTTAACTCTTTTTTTGCAAAATCATGCTCACCCAACCTTGTTTGCTTTCCTTTGCCCTTGCTTTTCAACACATTAACTTCTGGGTCTTTAAGAAAAACATCAAATGGACCCTTTTGTGTTGGCCCTTTAACACTACCAACACTACCAGTACCGCTTCCACTTCCAGTAGATACATTGGGTCTTTTTCTACCTTGAGGCAGCGGCTCATCATCATCATCATCATACCCTTCACCAAATGGAAGATCATCATCTAACGATGCTATATTTCGCTCATCCCTATTATTTTTCTTCTTTTGCATGTACTCTCCAATCTCTTCTTTTACTGATGGAGGACATTTTGGACAAGCTTTAGTATTCCTAAAACCGCCCACAAGATGTCGTTTCGCCCAAAATATACCACATTTTGTTACTTTACGACAAAATTTACATGTGGTGGTATTTCTATCATTCGGATCAGCTTCAAAATAATTCCATGCCAGGTCCGTTTTGGAAGTGGTTGACGACATTTATTGGGCTGTTGCAACACAGTTTCAACTTCCACAAAATTCTCCTAATGATAGAAATAAACTATAAAGACTTAAAAGATATATCAGCAACCAGCTGCCAGCAAAAGAAATTAGGCAAGAATGCAAGAAATAAACAAATAAAATACAAGTAAAAAACTTACAAGATAGGAGAAGACCGTGGGTAGCCTGCAGCTTCAACTTGAAGAGCAGATGAGAAGAGAGGCGAGGAAGAGAGGAGAAGACCGTGGGCAAAGGAGAATAGAGGAAGAGGGTGCAGCTGGAGAGGAAATTAACAAGCTAGGAGCTAGGCGTGGCTGGATAGGAGAGGAAGAGAGGAGGCAGGCGCTGCTGGAGAGTGGAAAGGAAAGGAAGAAGAAGATCAAGGGGTCGCGGCTGGATAGGAGAGGAAGAAGAAGATAGGGCCAGCTGGAGAGAAGAGGAAGAGAGGAGGCAGGCGCTGCTGGGGCTGGAGAGGAAGATTGGGCGAGCAGCGAGCTGGAGAGGAGAGGAAGAGAGGAGGCAGGCGCGATTGGGGCTAGAGAGGAAGAGGAAGATCAGGCGAGCTGGAGAGGAAGAGAGGAGGCAGGTGCGGCTGGGGTTAGAGAGGAAGAGAAAGATCGGGCGAGCGAGCAGCGAGCTGAAGAGGAGAGGCAAGCGCGGCAGGTGCTAGAGTCGGGAGGAGTGAGGAGCGACTGGGCTGCAACATTTAGTTAGAAGACCTAGGTTTCATGAGGCACGCCTAGGCGCGCCTCACGCCCCAGCGCCTAGGCGCGCAAGGCGAGGGCCTCGCTAAAACCGCCTCGCCTCGGCCCAAGCGAGGCGCCAAACTGGCGCCTCGCGCCTAGGCGCGCCTTTGATAACTATGGGCTGTGGAATGCCATGCAACCCGAGGTTAGTAAGAATTATATGTTCCTACATTCGGCTAAGGCTATTTGGGACACCATTAGGCAAACTTATTCCAAGGTACAAGATGTATCAGTAATCTTTGATATCAAAACAAAGATTAATAGTACTCAACAAGCATCTCTAACAGTTACCGAGTATTTTAACAAGATGAATGGGCTTTGCTTAGAGCTAGATCAATATCAGGAGATAAAGATGATATGCAGCAATGATGCAGCCACTCTTAGTCGGATTATTGAGAGAGATAGGATTTTGAATTTCTTGTTGGGTTAAATATTGAGTTTGATCAAGTAAAGATTCAAATCCTTGGTAGGGAGAAGCTACCCTCCTTGAATGAAGTTTTCACTGTGGTAAGAAGTGAAGAAAACCGAAGGGGAGTTATGCTCGGTGACGGAGGAACAAAAGGATCAACCATGACTGCCACAAAGAAGGATGGAGCACGTTTTAAGATGGGAAAAACATAGGCAAACAAAAATCGTGAAGGGCTTTGGTGTAGTTTTTGCAACAAGCCTAGGCATACTCGAGATTATTGCTTCAAACTTCATGGTAAGGAGGTTGTGTTGAAAAAGATGGGCGGTTTTAAAAATATGACAGCACCAAAGCAGGCCTACATATCATCCAAAGAAAACGAAGAAGGAGGAACAATGAGTAAGGCAGAATCAGCCCCAGGTATTGAGATTGCACAACTTGATGGTGAGGAAATTAACAAACTTAAGGCTCTTCTTAAGACTATCAATGATGGAAACTGCACTTTCGCCCAGCAAGGTAATTATGTACATTTGGTATCTCTTAATGCCTTTAAAACTGATAAGAATGACATTTGGATCCTAGATTCAGGAGCCACTGATCACATGACCCCTAATCCATTGGTTTTTGACACTTATGAACCTATTGTTACCTCCAAATGGATTACCATTGCTAATGGAACTTCAGTTTCCATTAAAGGTCAAGGAACAGTCACCCTCAGCCCAAGTATTACCCTTAAACAAGTCCTACATGTGACCAATTTATCTACCAATCTTGTGTCCATTCATAAACTTACTGATGATCTAAACTGTCGTGCCAATTTCTCTCCTAATGTGTGTGAATTTCAGGCCTTGAAGACCGGGAAGATGATTGGTGCAGCTAGGGAACAGCATGGGCTGTACTATCTGGAGAAAAAGGGAGGCTATCCTTTGATTGAAAACTGATCCTTTAAGGCTGCTGGATTCTCTCAGTTTACTTCTAATTCTACTGCTCATGTTTGGCTGCAACATTACTGACTTGGTCACCCTCCGTTTCCCTTTCTAAAAACCATGTTTCCTTCCTTATTTCAGTCCCTAGATCTTAGTAAATTTCAGTGTGAGGTATATGCTATTTCCAAGCATCATCGAGTGTCCTATCCATCTAGCAATAAGAAGTCATCTAAACCTTTTTTTTTTGTTCATTCCGATCTCTAGGGACCCTCTAAAATACCAAATTGTTCGAGGGCCCGATGGTTTATTTCATTCATTGATGATTGTACTCGAATGACTTGGATTTTCTTATTAAAAGATAAGGCTGCCATGAGCACCATTTTGCCATATTTTTGTAAGCTAATCTCCACTCAATTCAATTGCACAATTCAGAAATTCCGAACTGATAATGCAAAGGATTATGTTAATAATCACTTGCACCAATTCTTTCAACAAGGGATAATTTATGAATCTTCGTGTGTCCATACTCCACAACAAAATGGAGTTGCGGAACGAAAGATGAGACACCTTCTTAATGTTGCTCGAAGTCTCCTCCATCATCATAAAGTGCCTAAAAATTTCTGGGGGGGAAGCTACCCTTACAGCAGCCTATTTAATAAATCGAGTACCCTCAAAAACCTTAGACAATCAAACTCCATTCCAACTCCTTTCTACTTATTTTCCAGACCTCAATCTACATTCACCTCTTCCACTAAAGGTCTTTGGGTGTGTTTCTTTTATTCATATTCCCAAAAAAAACAGAGACAAACTTGATCCTAGGGCCTTAAAGTGTGTTTTCCTAGGATATTCTCCTACCCAAAAAGGATACAAATGTTATCATCCCACTACAAAGAAATTTTACATTTCCAAGGATGTTACATTTGTTGAAACTCAACCTTTCCTTCACATCAAACTGGTCACCAGGGGGAGTGTTTAGATGGTGACCAAACTGTTGGGGTTGGGGAAGATGTCTTTCAAGCTTCATCTCGGCTTCCTATCTCTCCGCTCTCTTCTTCTCAATCTGGGCCTCCCTTATCTCAGCCAAATAACAACAGTGAGCATATGGTTCCCCCCCCCCCCCCCCCACGCTGTTCAGTCCAACCAACAGCCCTCAGGTCGGTTCAAAAGATCTCCCTATGTTTTCAAAAGAAGAAGACAGCCTGCTCTGGACTCCCAGCAAGCACCATTATTTGATCCTAGTCAAGGTAAGGAATTTATACAACCTTCTATTGCAGAAAATGACTCTCAGCTCTCAATTTCAGACTGCTCTAATCCTCCTAACCCAAGTTATGATGATTTAGATCTGCCTATTACTGTTAGGAAGGGTGTTAGAAGCTGTACCCAACATCCCTTAACTAATTTCTTATCCTATCATCGATTGTCTCACAAACACAAAGGGTTCCTAGCATCTTTGGATTCAATTGTCATTCCTAATTCAATAGAAGAGGCCCTAAGAGATTAGAATTGGAAGCAAGCCATGATGGAAGAAATGAGAGCCTTAAAGAAAAATCAGTCTTGGGAAATAGTAACAAGACCAAGAGGAGTTGTGCCAGTAGGCTGCAAATGGGTATTCAATGTAAAATACAAAGCTGATGGAATATTGGACAGGTACAAGGCAAGATTAGTAGCCAAAGGATATACCCAATCCTATGGCATAGACTATTTTGAAACATTTGCACCAGTGGCTAAGATGGCAACAGTAAGAATTCTAATATGTTTGGCAGCATTTTTTGGATGGACACTACAACAATTTGATGTTAAGAACGCCTTTTTACATGGAGACCTAGAAAATGAAGTTTTCATGGAGTTGCCTCCGGGATTTCAAGAAACAGAAGAAGGAAAAGTATGCAGGCTTAAGAAAGCTCTCTATGGACTCAAACAGTCCCCTAGGGCTTGGTTTGGCAAGTTCTCTAAAGCCATGAAGACTATGGGATATAATCAAAGCCAAGGTGATCATACACTTTTCATGAAATATTCAAGGGAAGAGAAAATTACAGCTTTATTAGTATATGTGGATGACATAATTGTGACAGGAGATGATGAGGAAGAACAAATGCTGCTAAAAAGAAACCTAGCCCACGAATTTGAAATCGAGGATCTTGGTATTCTCAGATATTTTTTGGGCATTGAAGTGGCCTACTCTAAGGATGGTATCTTTCTATCTCAACGTAAATATATTTTGGATTTACTTACTGAAACATGGCTTACAGGAGGCAAGGGATCCAGTGTCCCAGTAGAACCTAATGGAAAACTATGACAGAATCCTGACAGTCAACCAATTGACAAAGGAAGATATCAAAGGCTAGTGGACCGGTTGATATATCTCTCACATACTAGACCTGATATTACATTTGTTGTTAGTCTTGTGAGCCAATTCATGCATAACCCAACTGAAGAGCATATGCAAGCTGTAAGGAAGATACTTGGATATCTCAAGACTAATCCAGGTAGGGGTCTATTGTTCAGAAAAGGAAAGGAATTAGATGTTAAAGGCTTTACAGATACTGATTATGCAGGATCTATCAATGATAGAAGATCCACCACAGGATATTGCGTATTCCTAGGTGGGAATCTAGTGTCCTGGCAGAGTAAGAAACAGAGCATTGTGGCTAGATCAAGTGCAGAATTAGAATTTAGGGCTATAGCCCTTGGGATATGTGAATTGTTGTGGCTAAAAATTATCCTAGAAGACTTGAAAATAAAAACCCAAGGAGCAATTGAGTTGTCTTGTGATAACAAATCTGCTATAAGTATTGTTCATAATCCAGTTCAGCATGACAGGATAAAGCACATTGAAATATACCGACACTTTATTAAAGAAAAATTGGATGCAGGAATAATCAATATTCCTCATGTTTCATCTGAGAAATAGGTAGCTGATATATTCACAAAAGGTTTGGCAGCAAAGAGGTTTGAGAATCTGATATGCAAGCTTGGAATGATAAATATCCATTCCCCAGCTTGATGGGGAGTGTTGAAATATTCAAAGATAATACCTTAATCTATGATTGAGATAAAGCTCCATCTTTCCTAAATTCTAGGAGGAGATAGAATCTTATCTACTCCTCTAAAAATTAGGAGATTAGTTATATCTATGTTGTATTTTTTAAATAGTTTTCTATTTGTATTAAAATTCCTAGATTTTAGGATCTCTTGTTTATTTAAACTCCTCATGGAGTATTCAATAGATAATATAGAGGAAGTACGGTTTCTTCCGATTTCTCCAATCCAAGGTTTATTCTCGCTGCTCTTTTGCTGTTTTTAACAGGTTCAAATTAGGAAACAGCCTCTTTGCTAAGGGTAGTGCTGTGTACAATTGACCTTCCTCAAAGCCTGCAATGCGGGAGCTTCATGAACTAGGTTCACCTTTTTTAACCCCCCATCAGTGGAGTCCAGATCCCCTGTTTTTTTTTTTTTTTTTTTGGGTAGAAGGTGCGACCACAAATAGGCCATCAAAGGCATTATCTCTGAAGACTGCAATAAAAGTAGTATTCTAATCAAGCCCAAAAGCAGAACCAGTTGAAGGGAAAGATAACCACGGGAGTGAGAGGGAAAAAGAAATATGCAGAGAAAGAAAAGATGCTTGGATAAGAAGATGAATGAGGTAGAATTTAGAGATAGAGAATAAAAGACAGGGTGAAGAAAGAGAAGACAATAATAAAAGAGAAAAGAGGCAGAGAGAGGAGGCCAAGATTGCAGAAAGAAGACTAGAGAAAACTATCAGCCATCCAACATTCAATGTCCAAAATTTATGTCTCAGATCTTTCTTATGTAATAGAGTACATATCCATGCCCATATATTGACATTTGGAATACTTCCATCTGCATTGCATTTTACTATGAAAATCCACTTGCACCCAACTGGATGTTTTACTTTGGGCAGATTAGTGAGTACCCAAGTTCCATTCTTTTCAAGTGCTTGAATCTCATCTGGCATGGCTGACTTCCATTTTGGGTTCCTTAAGAGCTTCTTGAATATCTTTTGGAATCTGCACACTGTCAAGATTTGTAGCAAATGCACGAAAAGTTCGTGACAAATTTTCATAGGAGGCAAATTTGGCAATTAGGTATCGGGTACAAGACCTTACCCTTTTTCTCAAGGCAATTGGTACATCTAGATCATTAGAAGGATCACATATTCTGATTTCAGTTTCAGGGTTCAAGAAAGGTCTTACATGTGTCAATTCTGTGTTCCTTGAGACTCAAGTCAGATTCTTGGTCATTGTTCTGAGATGTACAGTTCTCTACATCCTTTTGAGTTTTATGGTGCCTTGAGTACACAAGTAACTCCTTAATAGTTATCCCTTGCTTGGCCATAGGATCAGACAAATTTGGGGTGTTATGAGCTGGCTGGATTTAAGAAGTTTCAAGGTTGGTAAGGCAAAAATGATATTCTTGAGTACAATTCTCCCCCTGAATATCATTGTTGGTGTAAAAGGGCAGGTTTTCAAAAAAAAAAAAGTGACATCCATGGAGCTGTAGAATTTTTTGGTGATTGGTGAATAGCAACGGTACCCCTTTTGATTCGATGAGTAGCCAGGAAAATGCACTTGAGAGATCTGGGATCAAGCTTGCTTCGGTGGTGCTAACTTATGTGAATAAATGCATTACATTCGAAGACTTTCGTGGGAATGGAGGAAATTATTCTAGTTTGTGGGTAGGTTGCACAAAGTGTCTTGACATGGGGTCTTGAAATTCAGTATTCGGGATGGCATTCTGTTTGCAAGGCAGGTAGCAGTAAGAATCGCTTCACCCCAAAAATGTTTAGGGACATTAGACACCAACATAAGAGCTCAAGTAAGTTCCACAAGGTGTTTATTTTTCTGCTCGGCTACCCCATTTTGTTGTGGAGTGTTCAACGCAAGGGGTTTGGAGGACATACTGGCTTGTTCTTTTGCTGCTTGTCACAGTTAGGTTGAGTTCCTTGGACTACTAATGTCGAGTTTTCAGCGAAAGAGGGGGAATTCTGTATCCCTATCATTACTTTTTTCTGGCCTTCTTCCCAGCAGACTTCTCAGAATTCTTCCACTCACGTCGTCTAGGTTCTTGTTGAGACCGAGAAGAAACTGGTAGACCTGGTCTTTTTCAACAATTTTCTTGTATTGTTGATCATATTCCGGACACTGCCAAACCTGTTCTTCAAGAATATCTAACTGCTGCCAATGTCAGGTTAAGGCATTGAAGTATTTGGTCGCGGACAGCTCTCCTTGCCATAGCTCATGCAGCACGCTTTTGATTCCAAAGATTTCCAACATGTTGCCAACGTTGGAATATATAAGTCTCCTTGACTGCATCCCACATTTCCTTTGCCGTTTTGTAATACATAAAGTTCTCGCCTGTTTTTGTTTGTCATAGAATTTATCAACCATGACATGACCATACTATTTTCTACCTTCTAGATCTTAAAGGCAGGATCAATTTCTTGGGATTGTGCAGCAAATCCGGTGAGGTAATCCTACTTGCCTTTCCGACACACAAACAGCATCACAGATTGCGCCCATTGGATGAAAATCTGGACATTCAACTTGTGTCCAGCATCTGAAGTACAGGGCCTTCAGGAATATTGGAAATTGGTGTTGCTGCTCCTCCAGATCTGGACAATACTTCAGATATTGGACACAAATTGAACAGCCAGAACTTCATCCAATGGTCTGCTCCTCCAGATCTGGACAATACTTTAGAGACTGAATTTTTGCCTCCACTAGCCATGGTGGCTATTCGAACAGAGTAAATGGTTCAGGCCGAATAGCTCTGATACCAAGAAGAAAGGAATAATTCTACTCTATATTCAACTAAATGCAGCCTTTACAAATATATAATGAGATTGGGAACCCTCTTAAGAAATTTACAATAGGGAAAGGAAATATACAATTAGGAAAGAAGGTAAAAAGGAGAGGAAGAAAAAACAGAACAAGAAATCTCTGAAAAACAGAAATCTGCCAATAACAGGAAGAGATCATGTTTAGCAGATCACTCCTAATAGGAAACAGAACAGCTAGCAGTCAAAGGCAAAATAGGCGGGACTCCACACATCTGACCTTGGGAAGTTAGTTGTTTTTATGGTTCCAATTCGATTCCTCGACGTTAATTGTACAATGTAATCCTAGTTTTTTGCAACTGTTGTAACTCACTTAAAGACCATCTTTGTTCTAATTTTGTGGTAATCTTCTGCTGGCTGACTATTTAATTCTAGCACCTGGAAAGAGCAAAGATGACAGATCCTGTGTCCTTAAAAGTTTGTTTCAAATACATGCTAAAACATAGTTCTCCCATACCATATCGCTAGTATCACTTCTAATGTCCTTGAAACTCTGAACCAAATAAACTGGAAGAAACTGCATGTCACACAGGAAATATCTTTACACTAAAGACACTAAAAATCATGCTGTTATTAATTCCAAATGCAACAGAATAATGAATAACATCAATAAATAACCACTCCCTCCTCACTAAAATTCTGCTTTCTATTTGCTCCTAGCTAATGACCAAACTATACAAACTGAATAAAATTTTAGAAGAAAAATCAGCAGATAGAAAATTAAAAATGTTACTTTGGTTATGCAAGAAATAGGGAAAGAGAAGATAATGTAGGAATACTTACAGAACGGGAAGACCAGTGCAATTGGATGGAAGCAACACCTTCAACAAAGAAGGAATTCCCTCTGTTTTTATAGCACCTGAATTAAGTAACAATCAGGTGCCACTCAGAACAAGAAACCACACCTGGAAAGACGAAATGACTAATTGTGTAGCTTACCAATTTGCGTGGCTGTTCCTAAGTGTAAAGGACAGGGCCTGTCTTCCGATGCAACAGTTACATTCCTAAATGTGACTTCATCCGCAAGACCATACAACTCCTTTACCTGAAAGTATAAAACAAATTAACAATGCCAAACATAATAGTAGCAACAAGAGCAGTTAGTGGTCAAGGCCAGGCAGAAGATCATGGTTGCAAGGTGAACCTTTGACAACAGCTCGTTGACAGGATTGCCTTCAAACCATTCAAAGTGCCTGGCACTACACTCTCCCCACAATAATCCTCCCTTACCAAACTCCCCCCAGTGACAAGTCCCTGCAAACAAACTAATAATATACTGAAGGTGCAAACAAACTGCTTATAACAAGAGGAAAAACAGAACACCTGCATCCACCTCTGAAGAAACATGAATCTCCAATTCCATTTTACAATAACCATATATATTGACTAAAAGATGATAGCAGCAAAGTCAATGAAATCTTGAACTGTGGAGAAACCACAGTTCAAGAGTCTGATTGGATCAAAACCATACTTTAAATTGGACAAGTAAACAATGAGGGGAAAAAAAAGAAAAGAATCCCAAGAAAATTCAATTGCATTGCTAAAAGAGAGGAAATAATATGAGAAAAAAAATAAAAAAGAAGGGCGCTAATTGCAAAACATTAAAAAAGTTGTTTTCTCGAACCATTCTGCAAACCTTGGTTGGATTCTAGTGTTCCAGAAACATTAAAAATAATGCTAGCAGGACCTTTCCATGGTTTTGCAAAGACTCAAAGTTTATACATAAATAGTCATTTATTTCCATGGCAATAATGGTAATTATGCTTCACTTAGCATGTTCGTGAAAACAACTGCACAGGGAGAGACAAAATATTGTTTGAAGAACAAAACAATGCAGAAGCATGAAAATTGATACTGTCAGTGAAACTGCCTTGCGTGACCAGCTAATCATATTCATGCTATGTGCATTATCAAGAAAAAATGTTGCCTTCACACCCAATCAACATACATATTAAGAATCAAAGAGAGAAAAGCTTAAACATATTCTTTTTGTCAGGGGCTCACAACCTTGTTAACTGATAAAAAGTAAGTTACTGGTTTTTGCATTTGATGAGGATCAAAGCTGCTGGTAGACATTTGGAAGAAATCACCTCACATTGCTGTATTCATATGGGCATCTATTAGAAGTTGCATGCTTTTGAACTAGCAATAACATGTGGGCATAAACAAAGATGAAAACACCTGGAATCATAATGAAATTTGCCAGTTCAAAGGACCCAACATGTTGCATCATAAATTCAGGGATATCATCCAATTGGTGTGAACTGTGAAGCATCAGGACTTCCTTTAATGAATAAACTAAAAGTGGAGCGACTGCAATAAGTCAGATACCGTACATACAAGCTAGGATGATAATGGGGCAAGTCAAAGTTTAGCTCAACCCCCCATCCCCTATAAGGAAAAACCCTTTCCATACCCATCTCAAACTCACAATTGGTTAATCCCTCCATCCCAGAATGTTTCATAAATTGATGATCTTCATTACATCCTCCACTCCACCTAAGTTTGGACAAGTTAATCCTACATAAAACTAACATTAAATCCAATTTTGAAGTAGAGAGCTTCTTGAAAAACTACGGAAACAGAACTCTAATATTTCCCTCATAATAAGGGTATTTTGTAATGCCATTATATAATAGGGGTACTTAAGGTATCATATTTTATTAACCAACTTTGGTTCATATTTTGTGATCTATACCCTAGATATTCCTAAACCCGCTTAAGATTGTATTTGTACAGTAGTTGTACACCCACAAACTGCATCACAACCTGATTAATATGCATTCCAACCCCTACCTAATAGGGGTTGGCTGTGTCAGGGACCAGTTTTTGAGCCAAATTGTTATTTCTAACATAATGCAGGTACACAAAGCGGACTTCCAGTTGGCACATTCTTCCAGCAGTTAACCAAGGCCATCTAGTTTAGCTGACTATCCATAATTAGATAGTACCTGCTAGGTGATCCAGGGTACTCATATGAAATGACGCAAAATATGTACATGGTTTCATGAGAGCTTAAAGAAACTAGCTTTAACTTCATCAGCAATGAGGCCTGAGAGAGTACTAAATTCATAAGGCAACATTGTAGATCTCAGTGCACAAAGTACATTACTTAAGCCAAAATTTAGGAACATCAATCAAACAGGATTGCTCATGTGCTAAATTTTGCAATAGAAGATTGAATTGTATTTTAAATTAAATGCACTTTCTCACTACAAATTCATCGATAGCTTAGTATAGAGAAAACAAATGCCCTCATAACACAATTTGCAAACCTGACAAGTTGTGTTTCAATGAAGCATGCAGAAACAAATGATGGCAGTGACAAGTTCGAAGTTTGGTAACTAATGCTTCTTCAGTCAGACCATCCTCTGCAGAATAGGTCTTCATAGTCTCTAGAACTGAGATTATGTAATACCCCTTGGCAGAGTGAGATATTCCTACAAAGACATAAGATTATTAATATAGACCTTGAGATAATAATAAACAAGCAAGAAAAGTCAAATATAACTACGAATGCAAAATTAAAAGGGCAGAAAATTTAACAAAAGAATTTTGCGGAAAAGGATGCAACTTGTTCATACCAACTACAGGCATTGGCTCTGGAAAGTCAAGATCATGATCAATGCCAACAAGCCCAAATACATAAGGACTACCTGGATGTGCATGCCTGTATTCTTAAAGACGAGTTAGACCAAGTTGTGCATGCTAATTCCTGAAGGGGAAAAGAAAAGGAAAAATCTTATTCTTTTTTTCTGATAAAAAAAAAAAAGAAAACACTTATCAAATGAAGTCTTATCAATAATTCAATATACATGTATTATTCAGTTACAGTGCCCCAGCTGTAAAAATGAAATTGAGTAATAGGGATAAAGTTCTTGTCCATGTTTAGACAACATGAGCATTACATTTTAATTATAAATGTCAGCATTCAACTACAAATTATTGTACTGAAATACTGATTCTTTACACTTCAAAAAATAATTCACACCAATTCTTGGTTACTCAAAACAGAAAATCTCTGGTTAACATAAGAAAGTCATGTAACAGATGTCATATAGTTATGACGGACTTCTCAAGTGTATAAAATATTTAAGCCATTCTTCTAAACAAACAAATGGTAATTACCATTACATTACATTAAAATAATGGATGACAAAGTTGCTATTTCTTAACTATGGTGATTTCATTTAAAACAATTCTACCTGCGGCTGTTTTAGAGAGATTTGATATTGTTGAAAAAAGTGACATACAATTTCTGAATCCTACACTCAACAGGAAGACTGAAATCCTCATAACATCACCTAGCTAGGTTAATGAGATTATTAAGCATGTAAATAAAAAGTTCTCAGAAACATTATTTCTTATAAAAGTACAGACTAAATTCTACAATGATCTCATTTAAATTGCATGCAGCATGCATTAGCTTTTTTATAGCAGATCTCTGTTTCTCATAACTTCTACAAATGCCAGGATAAAGTCATTTGAAGTACAAGTTGTGTCCAATCCATATAATACAGTGAGAAGTTTAAAAGTTCAAACTTCTTCACTTCATAATGATACAAGAGCTAGCTTTTACTTTGTTTTCCAGTGTTCCAACAACTTATAAGAACTGTCTACAGAAGAGCTCAAGCAGATTAAATAATCAAGACATCAGCATGTCATTACCCAGATATAAAACGCCCTTTACGAGAACGAGCTTGGGTTGGACCTTGGACTTCCTCCACTACACACTGCAGAGACCATTCTCAACCAATTCATCAAATTAGTCAAACTAAGCAGAGATATACCAGTTAACATTCTAGAGAAAATCATAAATTGTCATGGAATGGTATTCACTGCAGTCCTCAGGCAATTATAATCTTAACATGAAAACAGAACACAACTGTATGAATTAAATAGAATGGCGAGAGAGTTTAGGCAGTGAATCCTACCAAATTGAGTTTACACTTACAATGAGTGTTTCACTTACTCACTCCCCTATGGGAACTCGTAAGGAAAGAGTGAGCTAAGTTAGGGATATGTGATTTATTTCTCGCAATTGAAGGCCAGAGTGTAAATATTTAGAAATCATGAAATCAAAGCCAACCCAAAACCACTACCTGAGTACAGGCCAGGAGAGCATTTGAGGACTCGGGTCAAATCCTCAACCCTGAACCCTAGCTATAAAAGAATTTATAGAAGCAAACTATTTTTCCAATAAAGCTCAATTATAACTACTTCCATGTAATGTTCTACATTCCCCACTTTTTCTCATAGGAGTAGCTTCATCCAAACTAATCCAGTATTAGTAGGAAATATTATCATTTCAAATTCAGACACTACAAAATATTCTTCAAGTTATTATTAGTAATCAACAAAACACTCAGAAGTTAATCAATCAATGAAATAGCCAAAGGTAAAAAAGAATTTAAAATCTGTTAATTGCATATTTGCAAAATAAAGTATGTTTTTCAGTTTTGAATGTACTTGTACTCCAGCAATTAACCAAACCAAGCATCCAATCATAAGAGAATTATAATACTCACAACTGAATATCCATTACGTGTGAGATCATCCAAAGTCTGTCGAAGATTCTGCACAAGAAGTTTAAAAAAACAATAAAGCATATATTATCAATCAAGAGAAGCCAGGAAGACAAATGCATGATTATGTAGGCAAAAGAAATATACCATATGAACATTTTTTCCATGACACTCAGACTCCCATACCAATGTCAGGTGCAGAGTTGTGTCTGAACAATGAATTCATCTAATTTCCCAGCACAAGGCAGAAGAAAATTCAATACTTTTTTTAGAATTCTTACTATTTATTTATTTTAAAAATTGTGTTTACAAGCGGGCATAGAGTTACTTTATGCATAGAAAGAGAAAATCATGCATAGTTTTGCACAATATTTTCCAACATTTACATATTTGCTGAGTGCATGTCCAATTAGATATGATAGATGCATCCTAACTACCAAATGTCCAACATGATTACTTATAAATTTAGAAGAGTCCATATAACACAATATTTTTGCATGGATTCTATTATTATAAATATATTTTTTATACATATCACAGCAGAGACAAACTGGGATTAAGGCGTTCCAGGTTATTGAGGCTAGTTTCACAACTTACAAGTTTACATTCAAAGAGAATGTTTTCCCTAAAGATAGAATAGAAGTAGGGCATTATAAACAAGCACCCATGTTCATAGAGGGTATAAATTCTCAGAAATCTAACTTTTTTATTTGCAAGAAATGGCTTAGCTCAAAAGATAGAACAAATTAAAACATCAGCACATGAGGAGGAAAGTTAATAATAACCAAAAATGATTAATGTCTGCCAAATCAACTGTGATCCTTGGCGGTGACAAATCAACTAGAAAAAGAAGAAACTTAGAAAAGTATTAGCAAGTGTTGCCAAAGAAAAGAACAAAAGGACTTTTATCTTTTGGATAAAAGTTACTAAGAGAATTGTATTAAAAGATCAGCAAGAAGATGCAGCCCATGTTTGTTTGTATTTTGATAGGTACAAAGATAATAAAGGATACCCTGTACAAAAGAAGACAAGGAAACAAAAACGGAAAAACAGAAAAAATAAACAACACATCAAGCGTCAGTCCCAGAGTGTTGGGTCAGCTAAGAAAGGGAAAATAAAAATATAATTAAAAAACAAACAAAAGCCTATATATTTGCAAGATAAATGGGCAAACGAAAATGAACTGGAAGTAAAATCCCCATGCAGCCATAAAAATAGGGACCAAATAATGGTTCCAAACAAAGAATAGGACACTGGACAGTCAACACAACTAAATGCTCGATTGAACCACAGGCACAAATGCACAAAAAGGAGCAGCAAGCCAAGCAGGCCTCTTCCTGGATGCAAGCAAACAAAAACTCTAACAAAGCTCGCATGACTCACTGGTTACAAGAAAATTGCTCAAAGATCTCAGTCACCACAAGATAATAAAGAAACATGATTCACAGCTCATACCTACCAATCAGCCACAATCTAAGATCTCTCATGCAAATAAACCAATGTATTCGCCCAGTGTTGTCCATCCAAAGGAAGGCACCCTGGAGAATTCCTCTATCTGCAAATTGCCTTCAAAGGGAACCAACTCCCTCAGAAGCAAGGAGCACCATATAACAAAGCGAACAAAAAGGGAACCCCACATAAGGCCATTCAGACTTACCAGTCCAAGAAATGGATGATGTGAGCATGCCAAATAAAAATGTCATGGAGTCCTTGTAGCAATTAAACTAATTATACAACAAAAGTACACTTATTGGTTTATGTACTCATTACAACAAATTGTCAGTTAAATCCAAGACTTAGCACCGTTCACCTTATCCCCCCCCCCCCCTCCCCTTCAAAATCCAACTACATAAATGGACAAGAAATTAATTCTGTATCTACAGAAAGGACGCCCAATTTCTTGGAATGCTCTTCTACAATGTTCCTCCAAGATCATCCAGACCATGTGATTTACTGACACCATATATATATATAAAAGTATGTGTGTGTGTGTGCTCGCACTTAGGCACCTGTACCTATTCTATCCACCAAAAGGTTCCAAAGACACTTATCTTGGATAAGATTCCATTTATTGCTAAATGGATATCTGTGACATTGGCTTCTATTCAGGGATTCTTGAAAGTTTAATTCCTCTCTATGACTTGTTTATGAAACCTTTCTGTGATTCTGTGCAACCAAAATGTGTTTTGGAATTCAGCGTTGTAAAAGGTGCAAAGGTGCTTGGAGCCTAAGGTGCGAGGTGCACATTTATTCAAAATTTGTATAAAAATACTTACACAACATTATTTTCTATATATACCCACAAAGAGGTAAATGCAAAAATGCAAACTCATAAGTTATAAATAACAAATAGCCAACACTATATTATAAAATAACAACTAATATCATTTTAACCACTATAATAAGTTAATAACAACTAATATTATTTTAAGAAAGTACTAGAAGTCTAAAACATAAGCATAAATTAAAAAAATTAGAAGAAAGAAAAACATAAAATTGCTTGATTGTTCCATAAAAACAAGTTAAATTATAAATAACAAATAATCAACAGTGGACAACAACTAATATTATTTCAACCACTAATTATAACATTATAAAAATAAATAAATTAGTTACATAAAAAAAGAAATGATAAAGACTAGAAGGGAAAGAAATCAAACTTTTGAAACAGAAAAACAACCATAGTTACATAAAACAAAACAAAAAAAAAGAAACAAGTAGTCAGAGGTCAAAAAAGGAATTACAACAAATAGTCAATGAAAGAAGTTTATAGAATTTAAAAATGTTCATCCCAAAAAAGAGAAGAATAAAAAGTTTAAAGAAAGAAAAATACAAAAGAAAAATATAGGAACAAGAAAACACAAAAAAAAACAGAAAAGACATTATTGATCAGAATAACAAAAGAAAAAAGCACAAAAACAGAAAATAAGGAAAAAAATACAAAAATAACAGAAGAAAAAACAACACAAAAAACCAAGGAACAACACAAACAGCCCACTGAAAATGCATTGAAAAACAAACAGATCTGCAAGAATCAAAAACTGGTCACAGGAGGTGGTTCATCCAGTTCAAGTGCCAGCAGGCTGCAGGCGCGTGATGGAGCATGGTTTGTCCAGCTGACCTCTGACCACCACCAGCTGAGCGACCTCTCTCTGGCAATCTATCTATTTATGCTTTCATATTGACCGAAAAAAACAAAACAGATTCTTCACTGATAAATTTTCAAAAATAAAATACATATGTAATGCTATGGGCACAAGAGGCAGGCATCTTGCAACTTAGCGCCTAGGCATCTTGCATTCAGGTGCCTTATGGAGCACACCTCACCTTAGCCATGCACAGACGCCCTCAGCTGGGCCTCACTGCCTTAACAACTATGCTGGTTTTGGTGTCTCACCTGAATCTCCAACTTAGTTGGATAAAATCTAACCATGAAGGCCATAATTTACCATTCCATCAGTTGTAAACAGGACTGTAGCTACCAAGTCCTTGACTCGTGAAAGGATAGGAAAGACAAGGGGACAACAATATGTGGTGCGGGGAAGGGATTAAATCTTTGATTTACAAGAATTATAGATCTTGTTAAAATTTCTGATCATTTTTCAAGCTTCTAAGGGCATGATATTTTTCAAGCAGCACTGTCGCACAAGGACTATGCATGTACATTGGTTTCTGCCAACAGGGACTTTATGACAGCTTTTGGGCAATTATGCATGATTGAGTCCTATGCAAGCATAGGCTAACAAAAACTACATGCAAAAAAAAATTAAAAGAAAATAGTTCGTGTGCATTATACAAGTTGCCCATAAAAATAAATCGCTTATGAAATCTACAAAAAAAATTAAAGAAGAAGAATATCTCCATGGACACATTATTCCAAGGGGTTTGTTGTTGATCCACATTGACAACACCTCATGTTACCTCCTTCCACCCCATTCTCTTCAGGAAACTAGTAAGCATAAAATAATTTCTAATCCAGCAGATGTGGCCATGAAAATTCTCAATCACATAAACATAATTCAATAATGCAAGCTGATACACAAACACAATTAAAAATTTTACTAAAAGGCTTTTAGTCTTCTTCAACTATAGGCTCCAATCAAAAATAAATAAATAAATAAATGCAAACGGAAACTAAACTAAAGGCACTCAACCAATACCATAACAGGACAACCAGCTCTTGGAATACTGTCTGAACGCATCCCACCAAAAGGATTCAAACCAGCATACTCCACTAGAATGCAAGCATCAATCCCTATAGCTTCATAAAAATCCCCAACCTGGGAAGGAAAAATATAACTTATTAACCTACCCGTTGATAAACCTTAGACAGAACAGAACTTACATTTTAAGAGAACCAAAGGCACAAGAACTTTAAAAAAAAAAAAGATGCAAGGCAAGGAGACAAGCTAATTGAAATGACAATAACATACTCTACAGAGCAAAACTTCGCGCGGAAATCTTGACTTGAACTGCAGAATCTCCCAATTAAGTGATCCTTCTTTTAAACTACATCATCAAAAAAAAAAAAAAAAGGTTAAATATGTGTAAGTTTGATTTTAAATAAAAGTAATCAGAGTAAGAATTTTTTTCTCAAACAAAATCAAATAAATTATCCCTATTATAATCTAATATCATAAACCATCCTTTCAACCCTCAAGGAAATAAACATTTTCTTAAAACAAGTGGAACACAAATCAAAAGGATCATAGCAAAGAAGCACCCCCTCATTGAAGACACAACATGTTTTCCACCAATTTTAGAGACGTCCATATCATCTTAACCATTCTTATAAAAACCAGACCAAATTGGCCAATCAACCAGGTTAACCAGAAACTGGCCGCAAGACCGGTCCAAGTGGCACAAAAAAACCAGCCAATCAAACTGGTTGAACCTCCTTTTGAACCAGCCAATCCAACTGGGTTATCATTTCTTTCTTTCTTTTTTATTTTTTAGATCCAGATATTAAATAATTTTTTCTTCCATAAATTATTTTGAAACCTGTTTCAGACCCAATTAGACAATTAACCCTTTATAATTTCCCTTCCTCTTTCCAAGTTCAATACCCAAGTCTTGTTGGAGATGTGGAGGCTGATTCGATTTATGACACCTACAGCCAGTACATGGGTACAATTCTTGTAATTGTAACATTCTCAAAATAGTGAGAAAAACACCTAGTGTGGCCGTGGACGTATGCATTCTTTGCCTAACCATATAAATTCGATCTTTTATGCGTGTGATTTTTGTTCCAAGTTTTCTCTATCGCTTGATTCATTCCCTAACAGGTCTGGTTTTCAGAACATTGACCTTAACAAAAATACACACATTTCTTTTAAAATTATTGGAACAGATGGAAGGAATGCCCAATATTAGTGGATAAGGTAGTTGTCAGGAGATAAGAGAAGTTTCTGAGATTAAAGGGATGAGGCAGCTTGCTGAAAAGAAAAAGATAATTCCAGAAATTTAAATATCAGTTGATTTATTTTATCTTCTAAGTCTAATTCAAATTTGTTCCTGATTTTTAGGAGATAGTTTAGGTGATTTCTCATGTATGCATATCCCATACTCGAATTCTATAAGAGATTAAGTAAGCTTTTCTAAGATTCAGCTTATTTCAAAAATAAATACTTATTGACAAAGTAAACCATCTGAACTTAACAGAGCACATTTATGCATTAGGCAATAAAGAAAAGATGATAGTTTCAAGTAACTCTGATGGATAATTATGAGTATACACCATGTAATGTGAAGCTTAACAACTAGCAGAAAGCTAAGAGAAAAAGTATAAGGTGAAAAGCATGCCTACATCAAAACGTATACAGGGCTGAAGCTTTTATGATATACAATTGACATAACTGTATATAGAAGACCTTGATGTATTACTTTGATGTCATCAAGGTCATAGGAACTTTGAGTAGGTAAATTGATGCATTACTTGACAAAGCAATGATGACACTTTCAACAGTTACATTGCACATTTCACTTTAAGAAGTGGCTTTATAGTCCATTTTGGTTTAAAGCACCTTAACGTTCTCTCTTACTTCAGCCTTGGCTATTATTACTTGAAGATTACCAAGTGCAGTAGCCGTGAACACAAAACCTTCTTCCTTCCATGGGTATAATCCATGTTGTGCCATTTTAGCATTGGCATTGGATCCCTGGTCTGTTCTTTTTCAAACTTGCTATGTGTTTCATAGTGTCCAAATGATACTCACTTTTCTCCAAGTGTCTAAGTATGCCATTAACTTTTTAAGTACGATGATGAATGAGTGTACATATATAACAAATCTCACGTAAGGCTTTCATGTGAGAATTTGAAGCCAACCTCAACATCCTTGAGAACTCACCTTCCACTTTTCAAGTTAACATCCAGACCTAGTAAATTGGAAAATATGAGCCGTTTGATTAGTTGGACAGTAGAAGGCTTTCTGCATAACTGCATTCTCTGCAGCAAGAAAGAAGAAAAAAGTCAATGGGTGTGTGCATCCGAAAAAATAACTTAAGTCCATTTAAGGGTCTCACGAAACATTCAACAAGATCTGGTCATGTAAAATACCTCCTTCCACCATAAAATGTGAGTTTGATCCTTATCATCAAGGGCATTGTTCATTTCTTTAAGTTTCTTGGTTGCTTTTGTATTCCCTTTCAAACCCTTTCGCTCTTTGCAGCAATGGATTTGTACACAGTGTTTGCTTCTATGCAGTAATAAACAAAAAAAAATTATAATTTGATCCCAAGTTTGCCAAGTAGCAAGAAACCAGATAAGAGAAATTAAGGAAAACATGAATAAGAAAAATATTTAAACCCAAATCCGGCCCTTAATATTCTCTGGAGAATGAGACCTTTAAAGTACTAGGAAATGCAGTGTTTTCTTCATTTCCAAGAGGATGCAGCACATTTAAGCATTTAAACATTCTTGCTCCCATTGAATAACCAGAGAGGAATAGCAAATCCAGAAAATTGGATAATCTTCTGGTGCTTGTAACAGCCAATATAGAGAGTTTGAGTTTTTAAGCATCAAAGTCAGATTTCCTTTGAACCATAAGCATGTAAAAAATAAAACAACAAACCTCAGAAGTAAAAACCTCAAACTTATATGGCATGAGTCAATGTCAAAAAGTAAGTCTTTTCAATCAAAAAGATTAAGAAGCAATACCAAGTTCACTGGAGGCCAAATAAAATACCTAAATTTGCAGAAGATAAAACCCATCCCATTCAACCAAACGGCACAATACATATTAAAAAGCAATAAAATTGCAGACAACTACATTAACCAGTAATACCCAGTTCGCTAAACAGCAATCCCATTCAAATAAAAGACCCAGTTTCGCAGAAAACCCAAATTGAACGCACTGAGTTTCCCTGTATTTCAAACCCGTACACTAACGAGTACATAGCAACTAACATATTATGCGTTCTGTGTGTGTGTGTGAGAGAGAGAGAGAGAGAGAGAGAAAGAGAAAGAGAGAGAGAGAGAGAGACTACATTGGAGGAAGAGAGGAAGCAAATGCACCCCGATAACGGGGGTAACGAAGGAGAAGAGAGAGAGAGCGCCATCGAGGGACCGAGACAAGGGTCTTGGATGCTAACCAGTACATGGAGAGACAGAGATTAGGGGGGGAGTGAGGAAGAAGAGTTCGCTGCCCGACAGCAATAGAGAAGAGTTCACGGCGAGACCGCCATTTTTAAGTGACTATCCAGCTCTATTGCCCGCCGCTATTTTCTCTTGTTTTCTTTTTTTTTTAATAGAAATGCTATTAATTCAACACTTTAAATTAATAATTGACATGATATATAATATAATATATTCATATAATAATAGTGTGAGACTCGAATGTTTAAATAATACTTTTATTATTTTTAAATACAAATGTTGAGAGTAATAATAAAATACTTTAATAATTTACACTAAATATAGGATTAGTACAATAATATCAATTTAGATATTTATTTTGTTACTTACGTCGAGACAAATATTATATTGTTTAACATTATTAAAATAATAATTTTGTATAAAACTTAATAAAGCTCATTTTTTAGAAGGAATAAACCATTTGCAAAAAGTGTTGTGCTACTTTACAAAAATTCTACTTGTGAAACTTGTTAATGTCTCGTGTATTACCTTACACAATGTTAATTTATGTGTAGGAGTGTACAAATGGTCAATTTAGTTATTGAATTAACTAAAATTTACTAATCGATAAAATTAAATTGAATAACAAAACCTAACTAAGCCAATCGATTAACTCGAAAAATTAAAATAATCGATAATCGAAAAAATTGAATACACACCATATAAACTGAATCAAACATATTCAACTGAAAAAACTTAACAAAATGAAAGAAAATCGAAGAGCTAGTCAATAGAAAGCACATAAAATCAAAGAAAATGACATCATTTTATAAACATTAAAATAAAATCGTTTTAAAATTTGATGGGTTCAATTAGTTCAATTATTTTATCAAAAAAATTGAATTGAAAATCGAACTAAATCAATATAAGAAAAAAATCGAACCGAACCAACAATATCAATTAGTTCGAATAAATTGAATTTTTATTCTTCCTTATTTATGCGTGCGATGAAACTTGCTATCTACTAAAATTTATATTATAAAATGGATTGTCACGGTATAAAAATTGTAATATTTTAAAAATGCCTCTATTTTGTTCAGGTATGTTGAGAATAAATATTTTAAGTGCATATGATGTAATACACATTAAATTAATATATACAAATTTATGTTGAGTATGTTTAATAAATTAATTATTATTTAGATATTTGTGTTAAATTTTTGTTAACATAATTCATTTTTATTTTTTAATAAAAAAATAGAAAAACATTTTATTGTCAGGTTTCATAACACTAAAATATAATAATATAAATTATTCATAATAGTATATAAATGAAAATGTTATTTTTTTATTTTAAGATCAAAATTAAATTCTTATTTAATTTGACAAAAAACCACACATTTACATACAAAATATTGAGAGGTCTTATAGTATTTGGTCTTTTATATATGAAAAAAAATTACATAAAATATTTTTGGTTAATATTTTAAAAATATATGTCCACATATATATTTGACATACGGAAGAAAAATTAAAAATAATTTTTGTATATGCTATTTTCATATAAAAATTTATTTAATGTTAGACATTTTATGTTAAAATAAACGAAGTCTATATTAACTCTTATTTTCTTGAAACTTCTATCGAAAAAATGTCTAACATTAAATAGATTTTTAATGTATGAGGTTATTTATGTAAATTCAATTCCTTTCATTCTTGTTTGCAATTAGTGTTAAATTTTTTTAACTTTTTATTCTAATCAATTGTATTGTAATAAAAAAAACAAGAAAAATACCTTTTGTCTTAACTACTACATTATGATGGTCATATTGATAAAAACACTATAACTGCACCAATTAAATAAAAAAAAAATAATACTTGTAATTAATTTAGTTCAACTTATTTTTGTAAAGTATTCTATTCACTCAGCTTAAGTTTCCATCATTTAATATGTATTTCCATTATGAATAAAGAAACGCTTGACAATGACTTTTAACTCCATTAAGAGTACCTTCATCAACCCTAAAATGTATATGAACTGCCCAAATATTTGGTCAAAAACACCATTAATTAACCACAAGCTTTTAAGCGTGCAAGAATACACAAAACACAGTGAAGCAAATGCAGCAAATAGAGAGTAAAAGCAACAGTTTCAAAGTGTTGTTGCCCTCCCCAACACTATATAAGCCCATGATTCACCTCTTGCTCTTCCCCAACATTCTTCTCTCACAACTAATTCAAACACTGGAACTGACTAATCTAGTCCTTAACCATGGCTCAAGCCAACACCATATTTTGTTCCATTGCTCTAATTGTGGCATCTGTTTCCATGCTACAATCAGCCATTGTTGCAGAACCCTTGCTGGGTCTAGGGCTTGAAGTGTTTGGAAGAGTTGGGCCTGGAGGTGATTGCTTGGCTACTCTTACAGGGTTTCAAGATTGCGCTCAAGAGGTGGTCTCCTCTATGGCGACCTTTCAAGTTCAACTGGTTGGGCCTGAATGTTGCAGAGCCTTAGCTGAGGCAGATAATAAGTGTTGGCCTAAGGCTTTGCCTGTGAACCCTTTCTACCCACCTCTGCTTAAGAACCACTGCTCTACCCAGCTGCTTTTGGCGCCGTCTCTGCCTTGATGAGTATGATCTTTGTCACTTGCCAGTGGGTAAAATAAAAGTGGCTGTGTTATGGGTTTATATGCACATCAATATAGAAGAAAGCATGGATTTTCCATGTGTGACTTTCCATGGAGTCAGAAATAAAATGTTTCAGCGAGGGATTTCACCTTTGGTCCCAAAGAAATAAAATGTTTCATCTTTCATTTTTCATGGAATATTTCATTATTTGGAAAAAAAATAAATAAAGGTATACTTGCTGGATACAAGGCGCCATCATATATGTAAATTTAACAAGAGAATGACATAATAGTTTTCTGATAACTTGATAAACTGAATCAAGCAATAAAACAAATATTGGATTTAATTGGAATTTGCAAATGACATATCCAAGGGAAAGCATAAACAAATACAAATATGCCAAAATCAACTAGATTGGAACAAACTGAATGCGAATTTTCAAGCATTCTGATATTTACATGGGAAATTCACGCTTGTAAAGTATGAGGTTGTACATAACGAGACCGACAAAACTCTAGATATAATTTTAAAAAGAAAATAAAAGACCAATCTCAGCAAAATGCTCTCACCCTTCAAATCCTATACTTTCCTTCAGTTTCCTCCTCAAAATGCAGAATTTCATCATTACCGGAGATCAAGAGCTTGATAAGGATTGTAGTAAAAGCTAAATAGGCTTTCTTCTTTGTTTCCCATCCCTTTCTTGGAATTTGGGAGCTGTGAATAAATAATGAAGTTCATTTAGAACGAGTAGGAAGGCATAGAAAAGAGACAAATCGAAATATACGCCTATATACATAGCTTACCTACTCCACTAGACTCAGAGATCTTCATGATTCTAAGCCTCCTTACAGTGCTAAGAAACATCCTACAAGATGAGAAACAAACGTCATGCTACAAGTATACAACATAATCAAATCATAAAATAATTGGCAATAGAGAGCAAAAACCAATAAAAAAATTTAGTTGATGTTCCTGCTTAGGCAGCTATCTTTTGTTTTTTTTTTGTTAGGATAGTTATGGTTACGTTAATTATATTTAGTAAGGATAGGATTTCAGCCTATAAATAGGCTTACAAAGTAATGAGAGATTCACTCTTTTGATGATTTGAATACAATTGATAATTTTCTCTTCTGGATCTTCTTCTTCCCCTAATCTATTCTCTTTCTTTTCAATATTCTGCAATCTTTCTATAGATCTGCGCCAGTACACTTGTGAATCCTGAAATACTCGAGAGGTCCGTCCAGCAACTACAATAGTCAGCAATTGCTGCCATAGCAGCAACAGGGTCCCGTGCCCATAGTCAATGCCATGATAAATCCTTTAATATTTCCACTTTTCCAAAATCAAAGTAGTAACTAGATGATAGAAAAAAGACTCCTGTATAAACTCGATGGGGCTCAACTAATTAATGGCTCAAACACAAATTTTCATATTATCTCTGAGAAGTGATTGTTACTATGCCTTGAGCATAAGGTGCATACCCCCAAGGGACATCTCCCACTAGCATCCAATCTCCCTCTTTATCTTCATAAGTGAGCACAAACTTGGATGATCCATCCAAAAGCTTTGAGTGGTTTCTTGCTTGTTCCTTCTCAACACCTGACAAGAATTATTGCACCAAACACAATGCTTAGCGTGAATCACGTGGCAAAAACACCCAAAACTGCCCATGAAAACGATTGTCACACAATAAATTTGTATATCATCTAGAAGCTAAACACCCATTTTCTGGCAGCTAATGTAAGAATGATGAATGTGCAAGATCTCGAGTAAAACCCTTCATCAGGGAATTGTTTCAATATTTCTGAAAATGCGGAAATACACAGCAGAATATTTAAGAAAATGAATCAGGATCAGAGCCTATGCATGGACAAAGTTACAATCTTAATGAAAGCTAAACGGCAAGCACATGTCTAAAGCTCTATTGGGTTGCGTATTGAAATTGAAACTTACAGAGAGAACTCATGGCCCTGGGGGATCCGAAGAACATCTCTTCTAGTGCTTGTGCTAAAGTCATATAGCAAGAATGAGCATTCAAATCCACCTTCCTTCCTATTGCCAATCCATCAATATTCACTTTCACAAACCCAAGACGGCATTTAATTTCTTTATCAGCAGTGTCTTGGTCGTTGCTTCCATGGTTAAATTTCTTCAAGCTGTCCCAACTTGTTTCCTTCCCACCAACGAGTTTATCTTCTTCAGCACTTGGAGTCTTAGCTTGGTTAACCAAACTGTTCATTCTATAAGCTCCTATTGGTGGCCATCCCACAACTTGACTGGCTCCATTACGCAACAATGCATAGATTAATTAGAGATAAATAATCTAAGCCTAACCCATTGAAGGTAGAAAATGGGACTTAAGAAGTAAAGCAAGCTATAAATTCTCAATCCAATAAAAAATTAAGAATTAGCAAAAATGCAAAAATACCCAAATCAGAAAGAATGGAAATCAGACTAGCAGAACAAGAAACAGAGCACGGCACAACAAAAAAGGTGTCTAACCTCACATTAGAAGTATCAGGGGATTCGAGTTCTGAAGGAGCAACAGAATCGGCAGCTCTTTTTGTTCCAGAGGTGGATTTCCTTGAGAAGCCATTGGGGAAGTCTTTGGCCGTCAATATCCTACCATGCTGCTCAGCGCATAGTGACTCCTTGGTATTACCATCACCACCAAAGGGACTCAAAGCCAGGCCCAACTCTAGCTCATCTTCAGTTTGGTAATTAGATGGAACCTTAGAGGGCAATCCACCACCACCAAGAAAGTCTAAGGTGGTTTCCATGAGAAAAAGATAGAAAATTTTCAGAGGTTTAGTAGAGTTCAATAGAATGTAGGAGAGGAACTATGTTTAGAGAGACGAGTAAAGGGATATGTAATGGTTCTGAAGCAGAAATAAAGAAAGAATTTGGTTAGGAGGGGAAGTGTGGATTGTGGAGTTAGTGTCCGTGATGATGATAGGACCCATATGTCTGGTACCAGTGCACCAACCACTGTCTCATGTTTAACATATTCTTTCAGTGTCTCATTTTCTCGAGAAAATTAAAATAAAATCCCACTTTCCCGACTAGTTTTGCTGTTGCTTCAACACTAACTTGTGTTGTATCACCAAACGAACCCCCCCAAGATATGCGCGCGCGCGTCTGTCTACATATACATATATATATATATATATATATCTTGTGCATGCAAGAAGTATTTCAACTGATTGAAGTCTAGTTTTATTTTACGCATTTTCAAGGCTAAATTTGTTTTTAACTCAATGTATCCAGAACATAATACCCAAAAAGTTTCAACTGAAATGCACAAAGATGTGGATTTACATATAAATTCCCAATAAATTGACACCTACAGTTGTAAAAGGTATAAGCAAAACCTATTACTGATTTAATGTAATTGTTTTTATCTATTTCATGAAGCTTCTTTTTTTTTTTTTTTTTATAGATACCCACTTAATACTGAGGATGGCACTGTCAAGTTAGAAGAGACAGCCGGATCCAAGCACATGAAATCCTCATAAATAGAAAGAACACCTCTTATGAGAAATAATGGCTTTGAATTAGTGTGTTTCCCATAGGGGAAAGGGATTTCAATTTCTCATTATAGACTTTTATGCATGGGGATTCATTCTCAGCAAAGATGACAAGAATCATTTTCAAGGCCCTACTAACATTAACTTTCAGCAAATAGCACTGCAACATCTCCAGTGCATGAGGTTTCTCATTTTGCAAAGATCGAGGGAGGGTGTATTTGCACACAGTTTCCCCCCCATTCCCTTTTTAATAAAAAGATTATTTTCACAATTTAAGCCTGTGACCTTACTGTTACAAATAAGCAACCTCACCATTAGCACTGAGGATCACCTTCACAGTAACCCCAAATCTGATACAGTTAAATATTTTAATAGATAATGAACCCTTGATGGTTTTTATTTTCCCATTTCTTTATAAATAGAGGGCACTTTTTATGTCAAGTTCTCATCCAAAACGGCAGCATGAAAAAAGTAGGACTGGTACTAATTAAATCAAACTCGTTTTATGGAAATCTTGATAGACTTTGTCTCTAAAGTCAATATCAAAGGATATAGTAGTACGTTGCTCCATAAAATAAAATTAAAGAACTATGATTAAATCTCTCAGGTGTCTTAGCTTTTTCATGAAAGCACATATTCTAATCTCACTATTCTAATTAATATATATATATACACACATTTCAAGTCTTTTTCTGTGTGCTGTCTGTTGTTTAGAAGACAATCAACACAAAACCTTGTTTTGGAAAAAGTAGAGACCTACGCGTATGGCTCAGCAATGACAAATGGGCCCACAAAAACAGATGTAATACGTAGCTAGAGAGTCTAGGAATGTATTTTTGGCCTTATAACTGGGACGGGTCTCAAGTATTGAAAGGAGGAACCATTATGAACAAACCTGCATATAAAAAGCACATCACATTTTTTTTATTCCTATTCTCTTTTTCTTTCCTCTTTTCTTACCGATCCAAACCCACAATTACTACCTTTCAGGTGTGGTTGGATAAAGTTATTAGTCACGTGCAATAATAGTCCACTAATCATGATTACCAGACAAGCCCATTTAAATTTATATGCTGGCTCGTTTCTAGAGAAATTTGAATCCTAATAACAGACAAGGCCAGTATAGTTTTTTACCACCAAATCAACCCTTGAGGTTTATGATTCCTATTAAGGCTTGTTTGGACCACTTATAAGCTGTATCAACAATTTATAAGTTATCAAAAAAAAGTTAATGAGATGTTTAGGTGTACCTCACCAATGTTAAAGCTAGGTAGCTTAAACGCTGTTGGTATAGTGTTTTGTAAAATCTATTGAGAGATAACTTTTGCAAAACGTTGGTTACTTATAAGTTGAGTTGACCAAGCATTTTACTATTTTACCTTCAAATTTTTGCTAATTTTCAGCCATATCCTTCTCCTTTAACCTCTGCCTCTTGCTACCTTCTTCTTCAGTTCTTCTAGCCGTCACCGTCACTCCCATTGGCTACTTCCTAGTGGCCATCGTCTGCATCGACCGCTGCTCCCATTGCGTCGCTAGCCGCTGCTTCCATTGCATCACTAGTTGTTTGTTGCCCCCATCGCTTCGCTGGCCAGCTATCACCCTCATCTCCTCCGTCCGTGCTTTTCCTTCCTGTTGTTGTCATGACCAATTGAACTGCTATATATATATAACTATTATATATAATACATATATTAATAATATTGTATTAATATATTTTTAATAATTATATATAATTTATCAATATCTAATGATAAAATTTTACATTATTTAATAATATATCTATGTTTATTTTTTTATCAAGTTATAGTAGCTTATTAACTCTTTCAAGCCAAACACATAACTATTAACTAATAGTTTTAAAAGCATATTTATTCAAACACATTACCAGCTTAAACGCTACTTAACTTAAATACTAATCAACTTAAAACCTCTAAAAAAAAGTCTAGCCAAACTAAGCCTATATATGTTATGTAGAATTTCTTACCTTTCACAACTTAGCCGCATCTCTACTTATCTCTAGACATCTCCCATACCATCAAACTCAGGATAATTGCAGAGAAACCTTCACTTCTCTACTGGAACTCAAACCCCTGAAATTGGAAGCAAATTAAGGGAAAAGAGAACAGAATCGGTTAGGTCAGGGGGTGTTTGGCTTACCCTTTTTTCTCATAACTTTTAAGCTATTTAATTTTTAAGTTAAAAATTAAGTAGTATTTAAATTGATAATGTATTTAAATAAATGTATTTTTAAATTATCAATTAAAAATTATATGTTTGGTTTGAAAAAACTGATAAATTATTAAAACTTGACAAAAAAACTAAGATAGACATAATATTGAATGATATAAAATTTTATTATTAAATTTTGATAAATTATATATAATTATTAAAAATATATTAATATAATATTATTACATGTATTATATATATATTATATATATACATACATACACGCAATGGATGATGGGGGACAGACATAGGAGATGAGGGTGGGGATGGCACTAGCACCAAGTAACTATCGATGGGACAACAGAGGAGAAGTTGAAGCAGATAAGGGCAACGATTGATGGAGGCAATGGCTAATGAGAAGCGTTTGGTAGCAATCGGAAGAGCTGGGGCGATAGGTGATGAGAGACAAAAGTTAAAAAATAAAGGGATAATTGAAAATTAACAAAAATAATGAAGATAAAATGGTAAATTGATTGATCAACACAACTTATATCTAAACAACGTTTTGCAAAAGTTTTCCAATCAACTTTTGCAAAACGTTGTGTAGTAGCGTTTAAGTTACCTAACTTAATCGTTGGTGAGGTATACCCAAATATCTTATCAATTTTTTTTTAATAGTTTATAAATTACTTATACACCTTATAAGCGATCGAATCGGTATGCCATACACTTTCTTAGATTTTATTATGTAATTCACATAAATAGACTGTTATATTGGCATATATAAATAGAGTGCAATATTGACCACCAATTAGTAATTGATAATCTCTGCATTTTCAACTCTTACCAAACGGAAAACATTTCTCCGAAAACTTTCTCTGCCATGTCTTCCATACATAATCCAGACGTCCAACGTACCTGCAAGAGAAACAGTCAAAAGTCAAAAGATCCAAAAAAGTGAATTTTGGCACCTTTTTTTCATTCTTTTCGTAGAATTCCCCGTTTTCTTTTTATAGAAATGGAATCCCGACATTGCACCGTGTGTCTGGCGCCCTGTGCCCTCTGAATTCGGAAACAAAACCCAGAAGAACCGCCGCTTTTGGCGTTTCCGCCGCAACAATTCCTCCCTCAGCCACCGCATGCCGCCCAAAACAAGACAACCAACAACCTAAGACCGCCGTCTGACAGAAAACTTTCAGTTTTATATTTTTAATTTCAATTTTTTGTGTTTCGTTTAACAAAAATGAAAACTTTAGAAAATAGCATGTAAACCTTCTCTCTTTTCCTTCTTCATGGAAATCCAACGCCCACCAAGCCCTAACCCTAATTCTTACAATATATCTTCCCACCATGGTTCGTCGCCGGCGCTCCCGCCATTGCCGGAGGCCTCCACGTCGGCCGGGTTTATGGGAGGCAGCCACCACCGGCGATCCCACTCGGACGGAAGCTTCTTTGGGGCGGGCCTGGAGGCGGAGGAGGACCTCGTCGCCGCGTTCCTAGACATCCAGAAACTCACCAGAAACGACGACAGCGGCTGCGGCGGGGTCTTGATGGATCATGACGGCGGCGGATCGGAGAAAGGTGTCGGGCTCGGCCAGCGGGGCAGCGGCTTGTTGGAGGGATTAGGCGACGTGAACGAGGTGAAGAAGGCGATATCCACCGAGAAATTGGCTGAGATTTGGGCCGTTGATCCCAAGCGCGTCAAGAGGTGCAATTCCTTTCCTGCTTCGTCCGATTCCTAACAGCAAAACAAAAGATAAAATTTTTGAAATATTGGCAGTTATTATTGTAGGACAATTATTTAAAAAAATTTAATAAATAAACACTTTGATACGACAGAAGTTATAAACAATCACACAAAATGAGATAAAAGATTAATATATTGTTATCGATTCACGTTGTTATATACGACTACTAAGTTCAAGAATTCTGGTTATTTATGAAATTGTTTGCTTTCAGAATTTTAGCAAATAGACAGTCTGCAGCACGTTCAAAAGAGAGAAAAGCTCGATATATATCTGAGCTTGAGCGAAGACTTCAGTCCCTTCAAACAGAAGCAACTAATCTCTCTGCACAACTCACAATATATCAGGTTTATATATTTCGTTTCATTTTTTCATTTCTATATCCTAGAGTGTAACAGAAAATTTGTTTTACAAGCTCTCTTAACCAAGGAGAACTAAAGATATATGGGAGTTAAGCTAGCAACATATGTGATCTAATTTGTAGGTTGTTTCTATTTTGCTATTTAGAGGGACACAACAGGATTGATCACAGAAAATGCGGAGCTCAAGATCCGGTTACAAGCCATGGAGCAACAGGCTCGGTTGTGCGATGGTAAGTTATAGGGAAACTTCAATGCTAAACTTAAAACATCCCAGGCCAATCATGTGAGGTCGATTACATGAATTCTAGCTTCTCAAATTCAACTAATGCTCTCGTGTCGATTGCTCTGGCCAGCTCTGAACGAAGCGCTGCAGCAGGAGGTCGAGAGGCTGAAGGTTGCCGCAGGGGACAGGAAAGCCCCCGCCGAAGCCTTCAGCTCAGCAGGGCAGCTTCTGCCATACAGCCCCTTGACTTCTCCATCAACCTTGCAAGCCATGTCCTACAACCCTGCTGCTGCATGCACTGCCAATAAGGCCAGCTCCCATGCTTGCTCAGTTGCCGACCCTCCACAGTTCGCAGCAGGCCGGGCTGCCGCTGCCGTGCCACCGCCCTTGCGCGCCGGCTGCCCCAGAGCAGAATGAGCCTCTCTGTCGCTTGCAGGGGCTTGACATCAATAGCATTGGATTACAGAGCCCCCCGGTTGCTGCTGCCACTGATGCTAGCTCCACAAAACAGTTGCTCACTCCCTGATCCCTCAACCAACAGATGCCTCATCCAAATGGGTTCATCCAGAAAGATATGCCCCGTGAAGGGTCGATTCCTATTTCTAAAGTTCTCGGGGTCTGCTCGAGAAGAATTTGGGCCACTTCAAGAGTCCTCCCCTACATCAAATGCCCTGTGAACGGCCCTTCTGAACTCAAGTCCTCTCTCACAAACAATATGGAGGCTTGTTTTTGTTTTGGTAATTTATTTGTTATTCCTTTTCAGATTTGTAATTTATTTGTTAATAGAGTTACCTTCTATTATAACGAGATTTTTGAAAACATGCAAGCCTAGACCACTGCCTCACCTAGTAGATTATGCTCAATGTGCAAGAATAATCATATTTCAATACCTAACTTTCTTTTCTTATATTTACGTATCATCTAAGAAATCTATAATAACAATATTATTAAATCATTCACTCTTAAATTTTAAATATATATTACACGATGAAAACTAAGTAGATCTTGATAATAAAAAAAGGCTGCTCAACATAAAATTTAAATCGAACACTTTTTTTTGAACACACTAACTCTTCTATTACTTAAGTTGTTAACTTTAAGTATGAAACAAATACATATTTTAAATAAAAATAATTGAGAAGAGTGTGACAAGAAAAATTATTTAAAATCATTGCTTTTTGTACATTAATTATTAAAGTCATGTATATGTTCCTTACACAATATTAATGATCATGAACCACCCCCCCTCTTGGTCCTTAGTAATGATATTCACCAATTAATAAATTTAGTGTCATAAAGTTAAACATGGATTATTAGTTAGCGATGGGGGAGACACCTCATGGAACCCAACTTCTAATTCAAAAAAATCTAATATGATGCCTCATAATTCCAAGAATGTTGTTTGAAATGATAATGTTTTATATATGAAGATCCGTTAAGAATATCAACTTTATAAGTAATAAAATAAAGTTACTTTTTTAATTTATCCTTAGTAAAATAGCTCACTACTAACATACCTTGTGATAATAATTTCTTCCTAGAAAGAATACAAACAAGATTTTGTACCAATGGAGTGAGTACAATATTGTTCTCAAGATTAGTAACACATTTTAATTCCAAAACATTTATATATATATATATATATATATATATTCGAATACTAAATAAATAAAATTATTATTATTTGAATACAATAATAAATTTTTTAATTAAAAATATCGTTGTTAAATTGTTTGAACTTTGAAAGAAAGAGAATGCTTAGAGAGTATAGGATAGTTCCTGCACAAATATTTTGATATTTAAATCAAATATTGAAAATTGAATGTCGCATACAAATAAATATTAAATATATATATATTTTAATGAGAGTTTATCTATTTATAGAGGAGCATAAAAGTTTTCAAGATCTATTAACAAAATTAAAATTTTTTCAGATAATATTTATTCTAATATTTTAAAGTTTATTAGAATTAGAATTCTTATAGATAACATTTGTCATTTTCACAGAATTCTTAAAAGAATTTTCAAACGTTGGAATTATTCTATTTGCACTATGTTAAAGGACTCCCTCCCATAAAGAGAAAATTTACAAATTACAGGACAAGCTCCGAGCCAAAGCTTAGTTACAATCTCCAAAAAACCTTAAGGTTCTCACAGTGTACCAATTTTTGAGACTGTGAGGAACTCTCAAGATTCGTATCTCTGAAAAATCATAAGGGTCTCCTGGTATATCAATTTTGGTCTCCAAAAGAATGGTCTCTCAATTTTCTTTAAATTAAAAAATTTTACATTTTTGACCTAAATACCTATTTTTGAGCTTTTACTTAATTATATCACATACAAAATGAATGAAAATTAATAAGAATTAACACCACCACTATATATCTTAGGACAAAGTTCCATTGACAAGAATAATAGATTAGAAATAGTATTTCATGAACAATTAAATTTAAAAATAATAATATAATTATAATATCAAAATATGAAGAAAGGGTTGGTTGTTGGGCATTAGTTGACTTTTCTTGAAGTTCGATGGTCGCTACTAAGTCTAAGGCTCCTTCCTTGAGTTGGGGACGGCTTCCCACAAACACATTCGCACTCAAAGCAGCAAATCTTGCCGAAACATGAGAACAACCCCACTCGACCACCGTTCATGGCGGCGCCTTGCCGGACGTGATGGTGGCTCGACGACCGGCCACTACTACCACGACCGCCGAACCCTCCCCGATTGTGCTGCGGCGGGAGCTCCATCCGCCACCTCTCGAGCCTCGATCGCAGCCCTTCCACTGTCCCATCCAAGCTCCACCCGCCCAACGCCGAGCTCTCCTTGTCATCCAACGGACGCATCTCCCTCTCCTTCGCGATTGCCGCCGCCACCTCCGAAGGCGATGGACCCACATCGGAGTCTGTCAAGAAACATTGAGCTTTCTTTTGACGCCCATAAATGTACTTCCCGTTCACCATGGACGATCCTTTCGGACCTCTAAAATCAAACGCATTCAGCTTCGACCCATTATTGTTCTTCTCTTCAACCTTCTGTTTTTCATTCTTCCGATCAGCTTTGGCATTCTCTTTACCATGAGCCACCTTCCGTTCGCTTCGCGATCGGCTCAATATCGGCTTTGGATTCGTCTGATCGTTACCTGAATTAGCGCCGAGTTGGCTGCTTAAAGGCATGCTTCGCATGGAGCCGTCGAGAACCACCACGCCAACGTTGAGAATGCCCTGGGGCCGCCCGGACCGGCGGCGTACCTGGAGGGCGGCGAACCGAACGCCGGAGTTAAAAAAGTTACCGACAAGGAGGCGGAGGGAACCCACTAGGGTGTCGCGGAGCCAGTGGACGGCGTAGATCTCGACCGTCACGGCGGTGGAGTCGCGGCGGAGGAAGTCGTCGTCGACCCGGAAGACGAACTTGTCGTTCCAGGAGGGGTTATTGCCGCCGTGGGCGTCGACGGCGGTGGCGAGCTTCCGCTTGGGGTGGACCCAGGCGGTGGCGTAAGTCCTCATCTTCTTGGACACGGGTTTCAAGTCTTGGGCTGAGATGATGCTTATTTCCAGGAGGTGGAACGGCTTTAAACAACGGGCCGCCATTCTCGAAGAGTACGCCGGCGGCGGTGCGAGGATGGGAGGATGTAAGCATGGACGACAAAAGACGACCAGGGAAATGGTGAAATTGAGGCGGCCAACGCAAAGGATGGGAAGGAAAAGAGTTGTAATATAAGAATTCGAAAGAACAGCTATTGTAACGTCAGTTTTAACACCAATTTTGGGCATATGATAACTTCACAGCTGGCCAATCTCAATGCTTCGTAGCCATCCATGGAAAGAGTTTGCCACCAAATTAAATGCAAGTACTTTTATCATGGCAGATTAAGAGCATCTCGATCTTAAACTTTAGTGATATGAAATTCTTCTACTATTATATATTATATGCATCACAATTTAAGATACAAAATAGAAAGATTCTTTTTGACATTTATTCTCATTCTAAACATAATATTTCAATATTGGTTTTCAAAATGGTTAGATCTCAACACAAAGGAACATGTTTTAAGGATATGTTCACAATACAAAGTTAACTATGCAATCCAAAGGAACATGTTTGGTTTCGGGTGGATTCGATAGACTAAGTTTATATAAGAATTTCTCTAATTTTAAAAGATAAGCGTCACAATGAAAGCATATGTCAACTTTGTTGAATCTAACTCTTCTTATGATTTTAGATTTCATGGTTGTTTGGTTTCTCCTAGTAGACTGTCTACACATCTATGTGACACGGGGGTTTGGGAGTGACATAAGAAGATATTCATCTTGATTAGGACACTAAGTAAGAAGTTCAATTTATCAGACCTGCAAAATTGTTTGCCATGCCAAGACAAAAAAGAAAAAAAAAAAAAAACTATTTATCTTCTTCCGACTGCATCTATTTGAAATATGTCCAAGATATTATAAGGAGCCATTGACTAATTCAGAGCCATAAAGAAGCAAAACTTTCTACTTCCGACTGCATCTACTTGATTTCACTCTCGCTGTTGCTGTTGCTGTTGCTGCCGCCGCCGCCGCCTACTTCTAGGCACTTGGTTCGCTTGAACGCCCTCTCCCTTGCCCAGAAACTGGTCGGTAGATTCCACGTTGTGTTGGTCTTCTGTAACCGCGGCTGCTCCCATCATGGGCACGTCCCCTACCCGAACCCCGACCACCAAAATATCCCCTTGGTGCCCCTGTTGGATAGCCACTCCAGCCTCTAGCTCTACCTGGTCCTGTTCAGGTTAATCCAATCATAACAAGATTGCACCAAAAGTAAAATAGAAAATCTTTGGGTGTTTCTGAAGCAACATGGAGAACACAAGTTCCTTGATTATACTACATAAATATGCAATGACTCAAAGCAGATGCAAAAACACATGCCAGATGGAAGTATAGAAGCAAGGAACAATATAATGGAAATAATCAACTATGTTGGGGCTGCTACATCAATCTTGTCCAGCCAATCTGTTTTATCAAACTGAAGGCAATAGTTTTTCTTTCCAACCACCACATTTACTTTGTTTCATTAATCCTATTCCTCTGTCATCTTCCCTTCTGTTTGAGCTTTCCAAAAGTTTCACCTCCTTGTGACATGTCCGTTTCCAGTTATCTACTTCATATCAATTTTTAGATATTTCTTCAAAACAATTTTCCTAGTTACAGTTCTGTTATCCTCTAATGTTTTTGGAGACATTTGATCAAACACCAACTTTATTCCATCTCTAGTACCTTTTCTATGATGGCCAAGATTGAAGAGTATCAATTTCTCAAATATATTCTAAAACCATAAATCAGCAGAGAAATAAACTCACATAAAAGTGCAAGAGATCCACAGCCTATGGTGCCAACCGTTTTGTACATAGAATAAAGGTTCAGTACTAAATTCAAAATGGACCCACAGATGGAGAACACAAGATGTAGAAAATAGATTTGGATTCTTCGCCCCAAGGTCAAATGCGATTTAACATGGAACTATACCTACTATCTGTTTGGGTTTTGACATTATATCAGCATATATAGTAGCAGTTTGGAGAGGTGTAAGCAACCATGTTACATGGGCTCTAGGAATAGTAAAGAACCCGTCAGCCACTATTTTAAGTTTCTAGGAAAAATGTAATATTCCTAGTTGGAGCAACTCAAGTGTGTGTGTATATATATATATAGAGAGAGAGAGAGATAGATAGAGAGAGAGAGAGAGAGAGAGCTGGATTTACTAAACAATATGGACAAGGCTTACATCTACCCATCAGTGTCCTATATTAGTTTGTGAACACACTTCTATATTTAAGATGATAAATGAATGAGAAACCTTAGCTGTGTGTCGATGTTCTATTGCATGAAAAGCAGATGAACCTGAGACTAAGAAACACATCTGCACTCGAGCTCACACCAACACTCAGTATTCCAGTTCATGTAAAGTTAAATGCTATACATTGTCATCCTTTAGATCCTTGCTAATGGGCCATTTGGTAGACCATTCGCAATGAATAATACATGGAATGGAATGACCAAACACCATAAAGCAAGGAACCATTGACAAGAAATTTTTAAGGATTTGTAAGCAAAATATATAAAACATGAAGACAGCAGTCCAGGATTCAAATATGCAGTTGAATATTTAATGTGCCAAAAACGGGAAGAATAGGATGCAATATTAACATTAGTCGCTCACAACTAAATCTAGAGCAGTTGCAAACAAGCTTTCTTTATAACAAGTTAGATGGCCTTATCTAATGGACAAATAGAACTCTAAGAGATGCTAAGCGCCAGGACAAAGTATCTTACGGTGAAAACATCCAACAAATTGTAAAGCAGCTGAAGATTGCATGGGGGCCACTTTAATATATACAAAAATTATTTAAGTCCAACTGCTGATATGTCAACATAGTACTTCAGTAAATACAAGAAAAAACATTTGACAAAAATTGAGAAGATGATTTTAAGTACTTACTTCCTCCTTGAAATGCATTGACTCTATTTGCTCTACGTGCTTCAATGAATACTTGACATCCTGCTATCTCAACTGTAGAAGCCTACAAAAAACATTATAGGGACTTGAAGCCAACTTAAACAACAACAAATCAAACCTGAATCCCACCATGTGGGGTTAGCTATATGAATTCTCGGTTGCCAATCATTTTTATCTATGGGCTTTATCTGAAGCCAACTTACATATACCAATTATTGTTCAAAACTGGAAAACTAAATCCCCTAAGGTCCAAAAAACTGAATAAAAGGGGAAAAGTAAATAAAAAAGGGTAAACGAACTCCTGGACTAGAATATGGTGCCGAGTTAAAAACTCAATATAAGATATCCACCTTGATAAAGAGGCCATGATATTGAAAGTTTTGGAATTAGAGGGGTGTGACCCAACACAAAATTAAAGCTCATAAATGCAACAATATATTTGAATACCAGTTGAGAGAGAGAGAGAGAGTGCTAAGCAACCTTCAATGGAACAATTAACTGAGGTTATATTGTCTCTGGAACTAAAAGAAAATAAACAAATTACTTAAGAATGGTGTAAATGAATAGCTAAAGAGTAGATTATATATAAGCCTTCATATGGCAAAACTTAAAGGGCATCCCCACTGCACGAGGCTCCATACGTTGCAAGGGCTGGGAGCAGGTCTTACTTTTACACAGCCTTCCCTTTGCTTTTAACACAAACTTGTTTCCACAACTCAAACCCATGACTTTTCCGTTACAAAGGAGCAACATTACCGTTGCTCCCAAGGCTCACCTTCTAGCAAAACTCAAATTTCTAAATATATAAACTCCAGATGCAAGACAGCAATCAACAGCAAGAGCATATTGTTCATACCTTGACTGCATTTTGAACACCAGTGACATCTTCAAATTCAACAAAAGCATAACAAAATCCGTCCTGCATGTTAACATGAGCAAAGATCACATATTAGTTCCCTCTAGTCCAAAAAAAAAAAGGTTGAATCCATGCAAGAGTGAAGCTAAAAGAAAGAACCTTTCGGTTTCTAATTGCCACAGCATCAAGCTTCAGTTTACCGAATTTCTTAAATTCCTCTTCTATTTCAGAAGCAGAGACAGTTGATGGGAAGCTTCTCACATAAACTGACTTTATTTCACCTGAAAACATTATGAGATATACAGAAAATCAGCAAGCATCTCAATACTACCATACACAGAAGTCCATATAAACTTTAACGCAGTGTACTCTGAGGAAAGGGAGAAAGCATAAACTCAGTAGTAACTAGTTAATAGCATTGTTATAAAACAGTACATGGCTACATAGCATAAGACGTAGTTAACACAGAGATAATGCAGACCTTCATCCGCCAGAGCTAAATCCTCCTCTGCAGCATCATCCCCCCAACGATCAGCACCAACAGATGATGCAATGGACTGCTGAATCGGTGGTTCGGGTACATGACTCCATTCCAACTCAGAAGATGTGCCCTTGCTAGAAGACATCTGAGGAGGTGCTGTTGCAGCAGATGGTCCTTTAGCAACCTGCAACATCCAATTGCAATTAAACAATATCAATTGCTAAGTATTTCAGTCACTATATGCAAGGCATGCATGAGACCTATATACACTGCAGTTTAGCCCATGGAACACGGAAAAAAATAGGAAGGGAAACCCATTGGAATGGATTTTCACCTGTAGGCCAACCACTTCCCCCCCCCCCCCCCCCCCCCAACCAAAAAAGAAAAAAAAAAAAGTTCTCTCTCTCTCTCTTTCTCTCTCTCTCTCTCTTACATTTATGAAAATTTTGTATTTTGTAGTTTATGGATTACTAGAAGACTTTCAAACTAAGGACCATGAATGAATATGGTATCAGCCTTAAGGTATTTCCAGCCAAGGTCTACTAAAATGGAGGTAACTTGTCATGTGGAAAGGCACAACTTGGGGGCAACTACAAGAAGTGTGCCATCCATAGAACTTTAGATTTTTAACTAAAAAGATTAAATAACACAAGAAATAGTCGAAGGAGATTAAACCATCAAAAGTAATAGCAAGATCATCTGAGAGCAAGGAGGATGAGTTGTAAGTTGAAAGGAAAAAAAAAAAAACGTGGGAGGGGAAATTCAATTACTATTCAGATCCGCACTTATGCATGGAGAGGAGCAGGGGAAGGATGAGAGAACATTTTTCTCTGTTTGCACGATAAAAAATTAGCACATGGCTGAAGCAGTAGTCTACTAGAATCTTCTTCTATATGTGCAAGAACTAAATAATACGTACAATAGAAGCATAAGTTTGCTTTTGGGGCTCCCTAACAGATTCCTCCACATGAGCGGACAGATGGTCATGTACATGGCTGGTTGAATTTTGAAGTGAACCAGTAGACTGCTCAAAATTGTCTTCAAATATTCTGTCAGCGTCAGAGGTGTGCTCCAGCCGTCCCTCTGAGAAATTGTAATTGCCAACTGGACCATTTTCTTCGTTATCAACAGGAGCCACAAGCTCTCTTAATGTTTCTCCACCCAGCATGTAGTTGAATGCTGCAAGAGTCACTAAAATCCTAAGTAATAAAGAACATCTTTCCAGTAGTTATATGGAAAAGAATGCACTACTCAGTGGAGCTGCAAAATTGAAATTACTCTAGATGCTGGTTGTCCTTAAACAGAAATCACATAGAATAACGTGGAAATATTGGTTATATATGCCAACCATTCACCAGCTATCTTTCCCATGTTCTTCATAGACCTTTCGTACACTCTTCCATGACTGATCTGCAGCCTCTTTTTCTTTGGATACTTGTGCAAAAAAGGAATATAAGTGCTCTGGTTAAGGCTCTTTTAGTGAAATAAAAAAAATGGATTCATTGGGATTTTATGAATATATTTGAAAAAGTATTAATTTGCTTTCTTCACTTTAAAATTATAGAAGATTTAATATTCCACTTCCAGTATCACACAAAGTCTCTCAAAATAACTGTGGATGCATATACCTCAATACTCTGCAAGTATAGATTCAACATCATACCTGGTTCTTGATTAGTAGCTGAAGCAATTACTTCAGAATCAAGATTTCCCTGGTCTAAATAGGCAATTGGAAGGTGGTGAACAGATTCTTCGTCAATAAAGTGAAAGATATCATTGAGAACAAAGTACCCTTTCTCTTGTGGAGCAAGGAAGAAGCTCTGTATAAACTTCCTCCCGCTACTTAAGCCCTTGATATGCACAGAACCAGAAACCATCACAAGGACACCTCCATTCCAAGACTCAAGGGAATGAGCTGACTTGATTTCTATTCCAGTGTAATGTAGAGACATAACAAGCATATGTATTTGCTGTCACAAAGAAGTGAATATGAGCAAACCAGAATAGGGACTGAAAAGATATTATCAAAAATTTTACTGAAGTGCAGCCAAGAGTAGGAAGATAGCATTTAAGAAGAAAGACAAGCAGATACTTGATGAATCAGATTAGTGCACATATAACACAACTAAGCATTTGACTTTAGTTACAGGCATTCACTGTTTCCATTTTACTCTATTAATGGTCATCATTTGGGTTAAGCCTCTTTACAATTTTCCACAATTACCAAGTATACATCTGAGCTTCTATGTTTCCCTCGCTTCAATAATTCACAGCTAATGTATAAATAATCCTTGAATGACTGCCTATAATTTGCAGTAAGTCTTGTTCTAGCAGGCACTTATAACACTTATTAAACTACATTGGATATTGATAAATGTCGCCATTAATGAATTCATAGATGCCTTAATTAGAAAAAAACATAAAGTTGAAGATAATATGGAAAATAACCTGACCTTGGCAAGCTAAAGGGATAACATTATCTGAGGAACAAAGACAGGTTGCACTCTAGGGCTGTAACTTCACTCAAAAACTAAGTTTGAATCTTTATCCACAAGTCTTCGCTGTCTATAGCTTGTATGGATGGTCATTATTAGAAGGGAAAAATGAGAGCCTTTCAGTAATTAGTACAGTAGAACAAGCAATTTTAAAAGTGATAATAAAGCGGATCAAAACACCTGTGAGGCAAGTAGATGGAGGGGAATAAGTTTGTAGAAAAAGAAGTAAAGGAAGATGATGTAGATATCTGGGATTCTGATAATACCAACTGATAGGAAGCTTATTTAGGGTTAGAAGGCTAGAGAAAACTGTTGAAAATGCTAGGATTTTGATATGTAACAGGATGGTATGTAATTTAGAGGTAAAAGAAGGTTGAAAAGATGAATTATAGGGGTTAAAAACAGGTTGAAAAGAAGGTTGCATCACAAAATTCAAAGAAAGCATAACTGTAGGTAACTATTATTCACTAATGAAAAAAGAGATGACAATGGTATTTATAGAGTTCTACTAATGCTATTCGTACTACAGCTTGGAAAAATCCTTTACCTATTAGGAAACTAAACAAAAACTGAAACTATTAATAATAAGATCAGGAAGGGACTATAAAATAAAACCTAAACATTATAAATAAAATCCTAACACATAATTAGAGTCACCAATAAACCAAGGAGACATTATGTAGAATGACAAAATACCCTTGACGCATAAAATATATTAAGCCTAACAAAGCTCCCAAAAGGGTCCTTCTTCATCAAAAACATCTGGAATCAATGTCTGGGCCTTAGAACCATTTTAGGACGCCTCTTATATGTCTTCAGAGGTTAATTCCAAGTTCCAATGCCCTCCATCAGAAGACTGAAGACCAAAGAAAACTTTAGCGAGAAACTCTTAGACAGGGTATGTGATACAATAGCGTAGCAGAAATATAGCCAATGATTGGAGAGATAGAATTATGTCTGTGGGTTAAGGCTTGTGATGTTGTAATATAGTGGAGATCAGATGATGAAACTGGGGCAGAAACTAGGAATTAAGTTAACTCTTTCTATTAATCCCATTCACCATATAATGAAATCTCTAGAGATAAGAATTGGTGCCCATCAAGGAAGGGAGGCAGCTCAGTTGTGCCCCATGCCATAAACTAGGAATCAGTTCTTCAAAAACAATCAGAAATAAGCGACCTTCAGAATGAAGCAAACCATGCCATAAAATCAGTTTTGAATTTATGCACCCCTAGCAGTCTTGGGTGAGGCAGCTCAGTTGTGCACCCCTGGCAGTCTCCCCAATTTCATAATGTTTGAAGTTGAATGGATCATGCAGCTTATGCTCATTTTAATTAAGGAGACATTGGCTTGCTAGAGTTATCTCCCTAGTAGGGCAAATGGGTGTACTTGGAGAGTTGCTCCCTATTGAATTGTGTACATTTGGAGCGAATAGGAGACTTTTGAAGGAGTGCATCAACGAGAATTAGTTTAAATGGTACCTTATTCATTTCCTATGTTTTGGGAAGTTGCAACCGTTCATTTTCTTTATCATTTTTTTCAATTTATTTTAGTAATATGGTCCTTTTTCTAAGATAGATAAGTCACCTGACAAAGCGTCCATTTCTGATTGCATTAAAGTTTATGTCAGCTAATACTTGAGCCACTTTTCAGGGCCTTGCACCGTGTATTTGATAAGGGGAAGCCCCAGAAATTTTTGCTAAACTCAAAGAATATAAATAGGAAAAAGAAAAATGCACTCATTGTATCCCTTCTCCCAAAAAACAATTCCTCCCACCCAAAATTCTGCTAATTCTATGCTATTTACACTTCATTTTTTTTTTTTGGAGGGGGGCACCTTCTCACTTACATTTCGCTTTCTTTCACCAAGATAAGAGACCTCATTGTACATGGCTTACATGCTTAGACACTCCAAGATATCAATCACTAAAGTGGAAAATTAAAAGAGAAGAAAGGCCCACAGTAATCCATGTAGATACACAGACTGTTGGATTCTTTTGCTTTGAGTTTCAAAAGGCTTTCAACCCCCCCCCCCCCCCCCCCAACACACTTGTTTTTCTAGGATTAGCTAAGAAGTATCTGGTATAGAAAATAAAAAGTGGATAAACGAATAATATCTCCTATTGTTTCTCCAGAAGAATCCCTTATGAAAAATCAAAAAATTTATCAGTCAAACTAGTAGAATAGACAGGTTACTTAAGAAACAAAAAATTTCAAGTTTCCAGGAGCATTGACTTTGTAAATCAATTCTGGATTAAATGAAAAACATTTATATGGAATTGGCACAAGGAAGGACGAGAAGAAATAACAACCAAGGTAGCATGTGTATCACTTCATCAAAAGGATGGGCACATTTTCAGGATTATATAGAAGATCCCATGCAGAAATACAGAGAGACATCTGCCTCATGTTTCAGTTAAGTACATATTAACCAAATAACATTTTCTGCCATCTCTCAGTATTAGGAAACTAATCTACAGTTATGCACTTTGTGGATTGAATTTTCAAACAGATTCGGCCTTTCTGCCTCTTTGGAATAAATGTCTCCCGCAGGAACACCCCAAATAGATGATACATGTAATGATTAAGTAGAAAATGATCCAATTACAACCATTTAGTTGTCTGATTCAATAGCAGCTACTCTATCAAATGCAAAAAACACAAGAAGGGAACATTTCAGCATGCATATACTCAGATAAAGACTTCTTTTTGTTTTTATTTTGGATAAGCAAGTAGTCGGACAAAGATTTTATTCATGAAAACTTAAAACAACAGCAATATATGGTCATAATACTGAAAAAAGGGCAACCAATAAAATCTAACAAATTTCTCGTCTGCTGAAAGCTCATAAAGTTCATATCAACTCCCAAGATCTTGAAACAAAATAATGAAGGAACAAAGAAAAGAAAGAGAATTTCAAATATTTAACTTCGCTACTTGTACTCGAAGTATATAACATATATTCATGTAGAGAGACATTGATAAAAGAGAGAGTCCTAAAACATAATACCAGCATTCCTTTGGCAGCCTCCCTGTTGTTCCCATCAATCCGAAGCACAGTGCTGGCATCGCTGTAAAACTGGTAAATATAATCAGGTTGGTGCTGAAGTATCTGGTAATATTTCGTAATAAAGTAAGTCCCAACCTGAAATCCACCCCAAAACACCACTTTCAGACAGAAACCAAACAAGACACCACACACTTCTTATCACATTACACACATACAAACACGAAATTCAATTACTTAATACATGTATCTATACATGCACAAACATATATCCAGATACAGAGAGTGAGAATGTGGGAGACCTGGGCCGCAGTGACCGACATGCCAAATGGAGTGGCCATGACGGTCGCGAAGCACGAACCCTAGGAAGCCTAGAGTTCCAATTAAATCCGCAATGCGACCGAAAATCTGAAGAACGCCTCAAACCCTAAGACGGTTGAGAAATTCCATGAACTGAGGCGAACCAGTCGGTCGGAGAGGAAGAGAGAAGAGGGTTTTCTACTGCGAAACGCAATGGGATTCTGAGAATCAGAGAGAGAGAGAGAGAGAGAGTGAACGGAGAAGAGAAAAGGCTTTGAGTGTCTTCCAATGGTTGGTGGTTTTGTCACTGCCTTTACTGAAGATGTTCGTTTCTAGTTGGGAGCTTACTGTTAACTTGAGTAAAATACTTTATTTTAAATATATATACATATATATATAGGAATAATTAATAACCAACTAAACTTTCATTTAAAATCCTAAAAAAACCATAAAAATTACTTATTTGAATTTTTTATTTTTAGAATCTCAATTTACTAAATTTATGTCAAGAGTGAGGCTTAATAATAAAAATAGCAAAAATAAATCTATTTTTAGATGGTAATTCATGTTTCGTATTTAAATGGTATTTTTTGAATTATTTAATGTGTGAAATTTAATTAGAAGTTAAATAATTTTTATATTTAGCTCATTTCTAATTTTTAATAAATATAAATAAATTTTATTTTTATCAAAAAACGACAAACGTTAGTTTTTCGTTATTAGTTCAATTTTTAACCAATTTAACGAATTTTTCGTTATTAGTTTAATTTTTAATTAATCTAACGATAAATATAAATTTTTCATTATTTCGTTTTGTTCTTTCATCATTTTGACGAGATTAAGTAAATCTTCAACGTAATATGATTTACTAAATCTTTGTTCAATTTTACCCAACCTCACCACAACACCCATAGTTGAATTAGTTGACCTCATTATCAATGAAAATTGTTAAATTATTATCAATTATGATTCAAAAAAAAAAAATAAGACAACTATTACAACAGATAGTCAAGTTATCAGATAAGCATGTTAATACCGCAATTGTAATTCATAAGCCAATCATAGAAAAAATTGAGGCTGCGTTCTTTTTATTTTTCAATTTTCAGTTTTGAATTTTGAATTTATTTTGAATTTTCTATTTTAGTAGTCTGTTTTTAGAAATTAAAAATGCATTTTCTTTATCATTTTAAAAAATTATTTCTCAAAATAAAAAATTAGAAAACGCGTTCTCTTTGAAATTTTGAAAATAATTTTTTAATAATATTTTATTCAATAAATTTAATTATTCAGTAAATTTAAAATATTTAATGTTTATAAATTATTAAAAAAATATTTACATTTTAAAGTTAATGAATTTTATAATATTTTATTCATTATAATAATAAAATATAAATAAATAAATAAATGTGTTTTGAGTTTTAAGTTTGTTTTGGATGAAAATACTCAAAATAACTTTTTATTGTTTTAAGTTTTATTTACAATTATTTTTTTATTTTCAAAATTATATTTTTAAAAACAGTAAAGAGAACGCGTTTTCATTATTTTAGAAAATTAAAAATGACTTGAAAACAGTAAAGAGAACACAACATAACTTGTTGTTATAATTCTATTATTAAACGATGAAGCTAGTAAAGCTAAATGAATGCCTAATTTCTAGCTGCATTGTTTCTTCTCAATTTTTATTTAAATCTTAAATTTAAGTCTAGCCTCAATCTCGTCACATTTGGTAATAGTATAACAAGATTAACTCGTTTCATGGCAATGTAAAGACTTAAACATCAAGGACACATTGACTATAAATATGGCTCTTTCGTTGAGGTACAAGATTTATCAAATTTTTAATAACTGAAATGCTCTATGTTGGACTAGATGTTATAATTTTTTTGGTATTTTCTTGGCATCGTCCACAACTATTAGTTACAATTGACAATTGAGTTTACTAGTAGAAAATTGTCACAATCCCAAAGATATAATAGTAAATAAAATAATAATTATAATTTAACACATTTATTAAATTATATTTTGAGTTGCTGCTCATATTATATATTTCAATTATAACTAAAATTGAGATATAGAAAACTTATAAATAGGCTATCAGTTAGAAGATCATCATTAATTATTGAATGATAACATAATTCTTTCCCTCTCAATTCTCTCTCTGTTATTTCTGAATTCATTTTCTGTTATTCAGATTTCCCCTTCCTTTTCTATTCTCTCTCCTTCCAAATTCTACTAAAAATCCTAGGCAATGTCTCGGTCCTTGACATAAAAGGGGAGGAACATAATAAAGTCAAAATATATTTGATCAAGAAATATTTTCCAAACAAAAAAATGAACACCAATACTAACTGTCCACTAAAAGAAAACACAAATGAACACCAACAAAGGAAAAAAGAAAGTCAACTGAATATGAACCCCTAAAATATGGTAACAAAATATGCCCAAAGTATCTAAATGAATCAGTTCTTAAAATGTGAATTTCCATCATAACTAAGTGGTTCAGTCCAGTGGCTTAAACGCCTATGGTAGTTACAATTAACTGTTACCAAGTTAATGAATGGACCATTTCTTAAAAAGGAATACAAGTTATTGGAAAATGCAACAGTTTCTCTTATAATCCTTCCTCCCTATCTCCAAAATAACTCTTGTTTTCCCTTTCAATTACTTATGATCTTGCCATAACAGTTCAATCCAAGGGAGTTCTTGTTCGATCTTACCTTCACGATCAAGCTTCCTAATTGTCATTAAGATTAAAGGCAAAGGAGCAACATATATGTGTGTATGTGTGTGTGTGTGTGTGTATCATGAACAATGAAGTTTCATGATCGGATACTATAGAAAGGCCCAATATTTCCTTACAAAGTAAATTGTTAAAACATGCCAAGAGTCAAATCAGAAAGTAGTTTGCATATGCAGAACCTCTTCAGTGATTCTTCACGAGAGCAGGCCTTCTACAGTTCTTGAAAGTTCACAGGTGCCATGATAGGCATTGATGTAGAAGAACCATGCATGGAATGAACGTACTCTGAGAAAATAGAGGGCTAATCTAACGTCCAACTTGAAAAGAGTCTCCCTAGACTTCCTGCTTTGCGAGTCAAAATCTCCACTTCAGAGTTCTGCTATCTGTCTTGACCTGCTTGTGGTTGTGGCCAGAGCCTCTCAAGCCATCAGCAACTTCAACGGAGACTCTTCTCGTGGTTTTAGTAGTTTCAAAAGCGCTTCTTCTTGGCGTAACCTTGCACTGCGTGTGTCTGTTTTGGCACGAATCATTATCCTTCAATCCCGAAAGTAGTCCTGTTTTTGCCTTGTTTCTGCTCCTGATCATCACATCGTTATCTGAATGCAAAATTATCATACTTCCTGAGTTGGTCACCTGGATTACCAGGGCAACAATGCATTTTCTAGTTCCTACACATTGTACCATAAGAACAAGAGTCTCGTGCTAAAAGTAATACACAATAAACTTTTACAATTAGGTTCCTAACCACAGATACTGTCTAACCACTACCCCATTCAATGGATGGAAATTTCACCACCTAATACAATTCAATCTAATCGTTTCAAATAACAAAGTCCAACATATTTCCCTTTCCTACTGATAAATAACAGCTCAGATAATTTCAGTCTCTGGCATATTTTATAAGATCTTCTCAAAACCTAAAACTGATATCAGCAAACTCCCATGTTTTGGCTTATTCCAGTAGTTTGCTTATTTTAGTTAGGAAAAGAAATCACAAAGAAAGATACGCAAGATATACTTGATTTTCTGTCACATAAAAGGTATACATGATTATTCAACCAACATAAGTGCATATTTGTATCAATCATCTTCTTGTCCATTGCCTGGCCGTTAGTTTTGTAATCTGTATCCTTGGACACGTTGGGACTGATTGTCTGTTTCCATATAATGCCTGGATATTAATTTGTCTTGGAAAGGAGCATCAAAGGCAAGAAGAATCCGGGGATTTGATGCGGCAAATGGTAACGTGGATAAATGGTAATGTGGATCATATGGGGAAGAAAACGATGGAAGTCTTTGAAGGAAGTAAAAAGCCTTTTGAGTCAAAAGCATACTTTCTATATATAGCTGGTTTTTGGGTGGTTTTGTTCCGTTCTTGAACCAAGTTTTGGACTTCATAGAGCGGTTTTTTTTTTTTTCAGTAATATGTACAGAGAAAGTTTTCTCATTTTTTTTTCCTTGTCCTCTTCTACACAGTCCCCCCCCACCCAATACCTCTTTCATCGAATATCTCAATTTGTTATTCAAAAGAATTAATCAAATGTCATTCTGATGAAGTGCTTGGATACACAGGTGCAGACATATGTTCCAGTTTTTTTTTTTTCTTGCGAATATTGCTTTATGCGAAACACAGAACGAAGTCAATGGTTAGACTAACTTAGATAAACACATCCAGAGCGTGGGCAAGAGTATGTACCGGGACTTGATAAAACAGCACGAGGCCGTGGGACTGAACTAGCTCTAGTATTTGTTTTCTTGTCCTCCAGAGCTTTCTTTTTGCTGTCGTTCTCGCCTTCTCCTGTTAATCAGAAGAAGAGTTCACTGAGCCATAGGACGATGAGAAAGTCAAGTTGCAGTTGCAATTACATGGATTCGGATATCAAACCTCTGGACAAAGGAATCGTAGGACTTGTTGCACCAGGGATGTAGGACTTTGGTATTCTCACAATGGATGCTGGTGAATCATCTTCAAATTCCCTAACTTCATACAACAAGTTGTGAAAGGTCAGTCAAAGGGCTAAGAACAGATTAGAACACTGTCAGACTATGCACTCAATACTATAATGAACAAGTTGGACAGTGCTGATAATACTAATTTTCTATATACTTCTTTTATTTTCCCTTTTTTTTTTTTTGGGGGGGGGGGGGGGGGGGGGGTTAGAGGGGGTTTAGAGCCCATTCATGGAGAGCATAGGGTAACAGTCCTAACCACTGCCTCGGATACCACCACATTTATGTGGTACATAAACTGTTGCGTTTTCCCCCCTCTTTTCACTCACCATGAACGGAAACAATCTGCTTTAGCATGAGTAACCATATTAGCTTTCATTACTTCAAATGGCTCAAGCAAATCAAGGTTACGATAAACTATTTTTCCTGCAACCCTTCAGTTGTTTAAAAAGACACTATTGCCATGAAAGAGCATCCATCTTACGCACAAAGGTCCAGATAAAGAATGCCACTCCCAAGTGGAATTTCATATCCTGCAGTGTCCTAGAAGAAAAACTTTAGACAAAAACCCTACCCCTCCTCCCCTAGAAGAACAGGAAACCAGTATTTGGCAGCTATCCTTGGGATATATTCACCATCACTGGGGAATTCAAGACTAGTTAGACAGAAGGTACTTTTTGAAGGTAAAGTTGTACCAGTTCAATTTGACACACTAGAATCAAAGCACGGAATCATGGTTAAGAAGATTAAGAGTGCCACTAAACCATCCCGCTGTGTATCGCTGTGATGTGCTTTGGCACAATCTCATTTGACTTGCAAGCATCAAGCTAGATGTAAAGGCAAGTGTTTATGAGATGTGAGATGTTATCACTTATCACAATTACAACAAGAACAACAACAACAATCACAAGCCTTAATTAATCTAAGTGAGGTCGGCTACATAAATTCTAGAACTTCAACTATCTCTATTCATGATCATATCCTCCGTAAGATATCACTAATCACAAATAACACCGAAAAAAAAAAAAAGGCCAAAACAAGATGATGATGATCATGCCCAAAACAAGATGATGATGATCATGATGTTTTCATATAGATAAAAATGAACTCAGCGCCGCCAACTTGTACTGTTTAGAAAACCTTTGCTTGAGTTGAGTCAAGCAGGTTCCAATCAAACAGTTATGATCCATCCATAGAAATACAGAACAAAAATCAATTTAGACAAAAAGATTATCAAAACTTAAGTTCCCAACCCCGCTAATTTTTGTTTATCCACTGCCAAACCACCGAAATCCACTTCACCGTAGCAGAGAAACAAAGAACATAACCCTGTTCTAATCACAGAAAATCAATACCACACACATATAATCAATCCTTTATTTTCAACCTGTGTAGCTCAACAAGAAGCCAAACCCAGCACAAAAAAGAACTTCCAGTGGTTCAAATCGATGAGATCAAAGTGTACCTGGAGAATCAACATCGTGTATGGACAGAGATTGGAGACCATCCAAGGCATGGACATTTATCACATCATCATCTTCTTCTTCCCTCACCTTCACCTTTGGATACACTTCAAAGTTCGACAAACAACCAGAAAAAGCAACGAAAGGAGATCAATTTCATGGACCAAAAGATAAGCAAAAAGCACGTCACCCAAAAAAACCCAAATCAGGAACCCACTTGTTTTCGTTGTATCGGATGCTCGAGATGTTGCGGAAACAGTAATATGGGCAGATTCTGGGTTCTGGGTCAGAGGCGTTTGAACCATGGAGCCAGAAACTACTGAAAACGACTTACCAGAAAACAAATAACACCTACAAACACGAGTTGAATGCGTGAATATTCAACTTCCGGTTTCCTGGAGCCAAAAAAGTTGCAGACTTGGCTGACCTGAGAGGGAAGCGTTCAAATTCAACAAACAATATTGTTTGTGTGCGATATATATATATATATATATATAAAGAGAGAGAGAGAGAGAGAGAGAGAGAGAGAGGGAGGTCAATCCTTGGAAGGCACACTTGGCTATGGTGGTGGGTCATCATGTTAGGAATCAGATACGTTTTCCAAACGGCATTTTTGTTTTGCATTTTGCCGACCTTCATGATTGAATTTGATTATTTATTTTTAGACACGCGAAATTCTTATATGTCAATTTATAAGAACAGTCAAAAATAAGAAGATGCAACTTTTATATGTCAACGTATGCAATTGCAATAATAATATAACATTCAATTTTTTCCCAACAAAACAATTCAACTTCAAATATATATTATGTTGCCTAGGCCCAATAATAAATTTATTTATATGGGAGAGCCTTTCGATCAAAGTCTGTGTGTGACCTATAAGAACTAAAATGAATTAAGGGTATAGGTAAATATCTTGTACCGCCTTAATATTTTTGTCTTCGATACCAAAACAGTATTTTGATTTGAGTGCAAAGTGTATAATAACTAAAATTATAATCGGTGTAAAAGTTTAAGCATATCTTAATTGGATAATGGTTTGATGCTCATCTCTAAAAAGAATTGTCATTTATTTAAATAAAAAAATAATATAAGAAAAGTGAAAAACATGTCAATTGAGTAGCCTATTTTAAACTAAAATGTCTAAATTATCCTTAGAATACATGGCCATACCTATATTTTTAGCCATATACTTTTATTTTTTGTTTTCGTGTGAGATTTGAACTTTTCATTGTTTCAATTAAACTCTTAAATTATATATTTTTTAGTCAATTACATACCTTATCAGATGATTGAAACAAAAAAAAAGTTCATGTGACCACAATAAAAAAATGTGAAAATATAAGGACAAAAATATAAAAGGATAATTTAGGCATTTTAATATATGTGTATTGCATGCTCTAACTTAATTATGGCGAGATGTCGTTGACTCGAAAATGAATGATTCAAAAATATAATCAAAACAATGAAAAACTCAAGTGACCACATGAAAAAAAACGTAAAAATATAAAAGTAAAAATATAAATTTCGCCTCCAACTCAATCAAGCAAGTCGATAAAATTCCACTTCTACTGTTGGTTTATTAAGAGTAAGAATGAATAATTATCATTTATAAAATATAAAGACTGATTTTCATAGAATTTGATAAACTAGTATGTACGTCGGTTGTACATTCCATCATTGAAAAAGTATTTTTAAATAAGAGTTAGCCAAATTGCACTGAATAGATTTGGTAAAAAGATATAGACATTCTTTATATTTAAGGAATAATAGAGATTAATCTTGATTTTACAATTCTAACCATATTTTCTCTTTATCATTGCTTCACACGACGAAAATATATTCACATTTTCTCTCATTTTTCTCATGGTTTGATGAATTGGCTAGAATATGGCGGTTGGCCAATCTTTTTTTATGATTTGGTGATGGTTGAAATTGTCATCGAACTAGAAAAAAAATAAAATAAAGAAATGAATTTTGGCTAATTTATTAAGCAAAAAAATAGAATATAAGAAATAAAAAAAGTAAAATATTACAAAATTTTAACACCTGTAAAGCAAGAGTATGAGAGAAGCCAGTGGCGGAGCCACGTTTTGGACAGTTGGGCCTTGGCCCCAATTGATTTTTTTATTTTTTTGATTTTTTATATATATATTATTATAAATAATTATAATTTTTATAATTTGCTCATAGCTAAATTATATTTTGACCCGGACTAAAATTCTTTCTTAACTCCACCATTGAGAGAAACACAACTAAGATTATAAAATTAGGAAAATATCTATTATTTATCAAATATTACTAATATTTTGATTTTATTGCCAAATCTTAAGGTGGGAAGTATAATTTACAAGAGTTAGATCAATTTTACACACAACCAAACTCGTATTTTTTTTATGAACTTTACATGGAAGTCTATCACCCTTTTGAATTTCAATCATGATCTATTGAATACTAAATATTTATAATCTACACCTATTGACTACTTAATTATTTAATTAGTATTAAAAATGTAATAAATATATCATTTAGCACGTGAAAATAAAGTAACAAAACAATATGACTAGCTATTGTTGGATTAGAAACACACCAATAGATAGATCGTAACAAAAAAGACAAAAAATAGTAGGTGAGTTGTGGGTCATCGATCATATCAAAGAATAAGGGAAATAGTAGGTTGATTACGACTTATAAGTCATTGGTCAAAGCAAAAAGTAAGAGGAATGATGGATCAGTTTGTAAGTCACTGATTGGAGAAAGGGGAGAATTAGTCGGTCACGACTTGTGGGCCACAATTTAGATCACTAGACTCGATTTTTCTATTCAAGTCGATGAGAGAAGAGAGACAAAAATAAAGATGATGACCGAAAGCTAAGAGGAAGACGAAATGAATAATTGGTTAGGTCGATTATTCTTTTATTCTTCTTTTATTATATTTTTTTTATTTTATCTCACTTGTAATTCATGTATAATTTAAAATTAAATTAGATATTTAATAGATATAAAATTATAAAAGTTAAGTATTTAATATGCGAGATTTGAACTTTATGGACGTGATAAACTTTTTATGTTAAGGTTCAAATGAAAAATATAATTTTTTTTTGTTTTTCCCCACGTAATTAGGCACCAAGTATGGTTGGGAATAGGAGTAGTTGATTTGGGGTTAAGCTATCCCGGAGTTAACATACCCAGGACAAGGTTAACGCTTGGCCTGAAAGTGGAACTGGAAGGATTTGCAATGCTCCGTGAAATTGCCGTTTGTTTGCGTCTTCCAGGAATTAGGGTTTTTGGAAGATGCGGCGGACGGCGAGGTTGAGTTCCAGCGTAAGTCTCCGGCGACTATCTACGGCGGTCCGGCGTCGTATTCAAGACGAAGGCGACTGGTGTTACTCGTCCGAGTGGTGGGGAAGCGATTCCGATGGCCACGCCGTCTTCCGATCAACATCCGATAAAGGAAACGGCGTCGTCTCCGTCATCGCTCACCCCTCTTCCAAACCAGTTCAGTCTCTCTCTCTCTCTCTCTCTCTCCAGAGTCCGCCACACCTATATTATGTATATATACATCCTCGGTGGGTTTGGCTCGTGTATTTGAAATTCAAAGAGCATTTGTTTGCCTGCCTGATCAAATTACCCTTTTTACTTGGTTTAGATATTGTGATGAATGATTATCCAATATATTCACATCCATATATGTAGGAATGGTTGTGTTATGTTTAGCAGCTATAATTAGGTTTACTTTGCACGTAAGGTTATTGGCAGAGCTCATAGTTTGTGTATTATTATCTAGGTTTTTGTTTCCTTGCAGTGAGATTTGAAGTTTTCCACTTTCCTAACTTCTGTCCACTTCTTTGAATCTTGCGAGTTTTTTATATATTCAAATGTCAGCATACAGTACTTTCGACATGGCATGCAATTAGCCACTCTTATTTTTCTGGTTCCCATACTCTCAAATTGGATCAAGGACAATGCAGATAACACGTTGAAGCATTATTGGTCTAAAGATTGGACATTCTCCAATAATTATTCCTGCTAAAGCATTTATCTTTTCTATAATTCCTGCTAAAGCATTTTCCAACTACTTGTTTCATGCTTGCAGGAGTTTTCCAGATAGGTAATATGAATTCAAGGAGATGTACTTTCAATTTTATGGGCTCTCTCTTAGTTGTTGTATACTTGAGTGAAGGATTTCTTGATTCCCATTTCTGTATCATAAAATGTTTCCCACTTGCAGGATGGTGTAAGGTAGCCCATGTCAACATGGCACTATCACATCCTAAAACTGAAAGACATCCTAGATCATCACATGATAAAGGAAAGAGAGGAACTTACAATTTTACTAAATTGAAATCGAAAACTACTGCAATGTCATTTCTTCTTGGGTGCTTATATGATACAAGTATTCCCCTACAGCATTTATTGGAAGCAAAACTTTGATGGCACAATTTGGGCTTAACAATAATGACACAAAGTTCTGTACTAAATAGTTTTAGTTGAATGCTTTCTTAAAAGTCTAGCTTGGCTTATGGCAGGATTGAATCAGACACATTCAAGCATACATTGTACTGCATGGATCTCAATTCAGCTTAAATGTCCAGATATGGCTATGACAACTATAAGTGTATGTTTCAGGTTCCAAAAAATTTATAATTTGTATACAGAATGGTATATGGTCTTTGATAACATGGTGTTGACAAAACACCAAAAGGTGCAGGGTTGGAATACCATCCATTTAATTTTCTTTTTTATCTCAGGAATTACAGAAGGGCTGAAGTATTTGTCAAACCATGTAATTATTAAAAAAAAAAAAAAGCAGACAATCAAAAGCCAGTTTCTTGTTATTGGTAACATTTTCAATCTATTGTTTGCCCACTTTTATTATTTAATTTATTAGTTATTATATTCTGATTCAACCTTATTAGGAACTTGATTATTTTATTTGCATCAATCAGTGGTGAGGAATTATGTTGACTGGTTCATGAATCATTCACTTTTCTTTTTTATGTTACTATTGACAAAGGAAAAGCCATAAGATCATATTTTTCTTTTGTTAATTTTCCTTGATATGCCTAATACCAACACTCTCTTCATTTCCGCTCACCAATATTTTCATTATACCATTTTCTTTCCAAGATTTTTACCAAATTTTTAACTCCAAATGTTTTTCCTTTCCGAGAGGTTTTATTGATCTAAAGTTTTCTGTGCAACTCACTCCCTCAAAGTAAGATGTAGTCACACTATCTCATAAACACAATTGATTGTTACAGAGTAGAGTTCACTGGCCAGAAGCAGAGAAGTGGCTACAAAAAAGGTATCAAGAGACAGATCCAGGTCATAAACACAATGAACATTTTAGGATTCTTGGGTATCAATGGCGCACTCTTCGATTCAATGATACTACTCGGCAAAGTACGGTTAAAATAATGGCTGCCTGTCGAGAATTAGATCCTGGTTCCATATGCTTTATGCAGCAGGCATATTGTCTGGCAGTTCCATGTGAGTGTCCTTCACTTCTTTTTCCGCATCAGAAAATTTTCTTTCTCACACCCTAGTGAAGAAAAACAGTATTTGGATTTAGTTCTACTGTTAAAATTTCAGTTTCCAGCTGTCCAAATCTCGTGCTGTCACTACTGTGCTGCATTTTTATGGATCTCCTATTTGGCATAGTTAGAAGTCTCATGAACTTATCTGTTGATCCATGCTCTTCAGAATATCTAGGCTGGCTTGGAGCATGTAAGGATGACCAATGAAGATATTATTCATTTTTCCCTTGTTGAAGACTATTGGTTCTGGAGGCCAAAATGGTCCTCTGATTTCATGAAATTGTCAGGATCCTGCCCTGACTTAAGGTTTGATGAAGAACAGAATGTAGAAGGAGAGAGGGAAAGGGAAAGAAGAGGGAGAAAACAGAGAGAAATTAGGGAGAAACCAAGAGAATAGCGAGAGAATTGAAGAGAGAGAAGAATTTCAGATTTCTTATTTCTCAATACCTTCAATACATTCTTGAGTGGCTTTATGTAGCTGCTCTATATTCAGTTTTCAGTTTCATGTTGTAACTGAAAATGTACAACCGTCCTGCAACTAATCAACTGAAATAGCAGAAATAACAACTGCTAACTACTCAATTAATCTGCTACAATCAGCTCTCCTGTAAGCCCAATACACCCAAGGTCTTGACAGAAATTTATTTTGTGTACTTGGAAATTCTTCTCACAGGGTTAAGGAAGCGAAATAGTTGAAAATCAATTATTTTTTAATTTTTTTATTGAAGTAGGTGGTTATATTCCAGGTAATTGAATGTTTTGAAAGAACCATTGCCATTACAAGATATTCTCACAGGTAATTGAATGTTTTGAAAGAACCATCTGCGAAGCACTGCAGTTTGAGGAGCTTTGAACTTATGTTTCTCTTTTAGAGTGCTATAGTCCCTTTACGGTGATTCTCTTTAGCTTTATCCTGCCTTAGAGTCTCAGTGAATCCACTTTCTTTTTCGTTGAGGTCTGCCTGTCTTTGCAAGATCTAATCTTTCCAAAATAGCGTTGGCAGTTCACTTATAACTTCATGTGGTACACATTATATTTTCTGACATTTTTAGTTTCTTGTATCTTATTAGCTATTTGATTACAGCTCCAACCACTGAAATCAGTTGTTATCTGGTTTCGCTAGCTCTTTTTTGATATACGTTATATGTGGATCATGGATGCATGTGGCTTGATGTATGTATTGGGAGCAAGTACAATCCAGCTTCTTCTTCAACTGTCCTGCAAAATAGTATTTGTTTTCTGCTTCAATTAATACACACACACACACACATATAAGTGATTTCAAAGTGATTCTCAGACCCAAAGTTTTTTTGAATGCCATCTTATATAAAAAGGAAAAATCTTGAGAAACAAAGGACAGAAGATGACCAACATAATAAGCGATAATGAGTGTTTTCCAACAGAAAAGTTGTGAACTTTGAAATAAACTGTCACTAGTTTTAGATTGAGCTTATCTAGTGTAAAAGATGATATGTTTTGGTCATATATCATGTAAATCCATGCCTTTCATGTTCTTAAGTTGGGAGTTACTGAGAAGGGAAGAATACATTTACAAGTAATATCAGTAGCAGATATCAGTAGCAGTTGTGCACATATCTTTCTTAGTTTTTAGTTAAGTTACATCACTCTTTGTGCTTTAACTACAAAATATGATCTGGAAATATAAAGTTGGAATAATCTCAAAAGTGGAATAATCTCAAAAGTTGTATCGTATGTAGCAAAAAATGGATATAGTAGAACTTCTTGCATTATTAGTTAGGAGCTCTGGCAAATTGATATTCCTGCTTTCACTGGGAATTGATTTTGTTATTCAAAATCTAAAATTCCTTATTCTGATGTGTACATTTAGTTATCTTCCTCTTCGATTTGGTATACTATTCTTGTATCTTAATACTTCTCAATGTTGATGAGCACTATAGCTTTGTAGATAAATTGATCAGTTACTTCGGTTTGGATTTTACTTCTTAAGTCTTGTTTGTGATCTTGTAATGTCAATTGCAGATGTCAAGAGTATGGTATCAACTGGGTTGGCTACCTTAGCATCTGGAGGCTATGATCTCGAGAGTGCTGCAGTCGGGAAGGAGGTTATGCATGTTTTATGCATTGGTCATGGTGGCGGTACCCTACCATTATTCTTGGCTAGTAAAATTCAAGGTCAGAGAACCTCTTTTTTTCCCCTGAGCTTTTACATATGAACTTACATTTTGGCATCCCTACGGAAGTTCTTTAGAACATGTGATTTAATTATGAAGACTGCAGCAATGTTATATGTTCCTAGATGCTTAATCAATCTAATAGGCTCAAAATTTACCTGCTTTCAGAAATGGCTTTTTTTTATTATTATTTATATATATCTGAGAACTAACAGAAATGGATTACTAGTATTTGCTTTGATTGCATTCTCTCGTCTTTGGAGGAATTGGGCCAAAGACGACGTCTTTTCTTTTTCTTTCAATAGATTACACCACTTTTCTTTAGCTTTCACTGCATTTGCTCCTCTATGGGGGAATTAGCTGACTGCTGGACACATTTGATAACATACAGATTAATCATGGGTAAAATGAATTGGTTTGTTGGTACCTTGGTGAATATGGATCTGGTTAATTCATTGTTACAGGGTTAATCTGCCGTATTCTCTCAAAAAGCTGAGTCATTGATTCATTTCCTGAATTTTTGTTTGTTAATTAAATTTAGGTTAAACGAAAAAGAGGAAAAGGAGGCAGTAGCAACTAGCAAGCATCTATATTTTCCTCTGCATCCAGCTATGAAATGTGGTTTTTTAGTTTTCGTAATCTTTATTTGTGTTCGTATTTGTCTACCAATATGAGCAAATAATTTTGTTTATTTAAATTATCAGTCTGATTTGGTGTTTTTGGTCTATCAGGTGCTATTGTTCACATTGTTGAAATTGACCCCCTTGTTATATCAGCTTCAGTTAACGCAATGGGATTCCCATCTTTCTCAGTTATGACACCATCTGGTGATCGTGCCCTCTCCAAGCCTGATTTGATCAATGAAGTATTGTGGAAAGGCATTCACGAGAGGCTCTTCCTGTATGAATCAGATGCGGAGAAGTTCATTGTTGATAACGCAAATCTTTACGACATAGTCTTCATAGATGCCTATGATGGTGAAGACATTTTCCCTCACAAGCTGTGGGACCCAAATTCACCATTCCTGAAGTCTCTAGAAAAACAACTGCACCCCGAGCACGGGACAGTTGTTGTGAACCTTCATGCAGATGCGGATATCCTCAACTTCGATGGTTCTGTTTCAGCTCTTCTTCAGCCAGTTTTGCCAATGGGCAAGTATGTTTCAAGAGTTTGCCAAGCATACAAGGATGTACTCATAGGATCTGGGAGTTCTTGCAGAGGAAATGGTTATGGCTTTGCATATACTGTCTCTGTTCCTTGGGTCTGTAATACGTCGCTTGTTGTGTCTAAAAGTTTTAGAGGCAGCACTGGGAGTTCAGGGGGGCATTTGATTCTGAGCGCGCTTGCTTCGAAGTCCATGGAAGTGGAGAACATTCTGGATTTTCCATTCTCGTGTTTGGAGTACATAAAGAGAGGCTTTACCCTTGTTGATGATTGATTTCCAGGAGATCATCTCAAAGCTCTCACCTCAACATTTAACCTCTGGCTTTTGAGTTACCGAATGCGCTTTAAGGGTGGGGGAGGATAAGCACTGGTTTCATCGCTAAGCATGTCGTGAGGCCAGAGTCAAAGTTTAACAGATCGAAGAACAAATGGGCTCCACAGTAGCTGCACCAACTGAAGGTCAGAACAGCAGTTGAGCAGCAATGGCGGTACAAAACCAACATATAGCATGTGTATTTAGCTGGATACCGGCGTGGCATTGCGGTAGGTAGTCAAACTTGTCGGTGTAAAGCTCATCGGATCAAACAACTGAAACGGGGAGGCCCGTATGTAGACAGCTGTCTCGCTCTAGCATGCACCAATGAAGACAACAATACTTGATCAGTACTAGACGGTTGACAGCTAAGTCTCACTGCAGCGACTGCCAAACTTAGGCCAATGCCATTTTGTAGGTTCATTTTTTTTTTTACCAACGATGTTATATGCCGAAAATATTCTCTCAGTGGAAGAAGCCAAATTCATATATTTGCTTTTGTATTTTTACTTTTTTTTTTTTTATATATAGTCACTTGAGCTTTTAATTGTTCTAATTATAGATCTTAATTTAATTTTTGAGTCAATTTAACTTTTATACTTTGACATTTTTTTGTGTGTGTTAATTTAATTTTTTTTTGTTGTTTCAATTACATAATTGAATCTTTATTTTTGAGTTAATTTAATCTTATATTTTTATATAAAAAAATAAATTGAAATAACAAAATACGCGTCAGTTCATATAGGATTAAATTAATTTGAAAATATAAATTTATAAATATAATTAAAATAATAAAAAATTAAAATATAGAAATTAAATTAATTTAAAAGTATAAATCTAGTGTACATCAAAATAAAGTACGAGACAAAATATAAATTTATCTTCTTTCTCATATGGTTATTCCCTTTACAATATGGTCTCTGATGCAGTATGAGCTTAAATTCCTTTTGTGATTCAGTTGATTTGAAGTTAGTAATCCTTTGTGCTGAGTTTGGAATTTGAATCTGTGTGGGGCAAAGAAAATGAAAGGAAAATGGCAGGAATATAAAGTTTGGTGCTTGCTTTATTTTATAGACCTGCATTGACTTTGCTTCACTCTTAAGTCTGGCAACCCTTTGGAAGCAGAGCTCATGGGTTCACTAGACCCAAGAAGTTAATTTGAATCAATGTTATTGGCGATTAATTAGAATTTTTTTTTTAACTAGGTTCTATTTTTTGGACTCAATTTATATTGGGATAAATAATATCAAACTTTCATTGTCTTTTTATTATGCTCTTGTGCTGCTGTATGTGTTGCTTGTACTTGTTATTTTTTCATAATTTATTTTAAAAAACATGTGATATAGATTCTAATATTTTAGTGTGACACAAGTATTGAATTATAAAATTGTAATATAATTGCATAAATTTTGAAATCAAGACATGTAATTCACAAGAACATTTTATAGTCTTGACAAGGAGAGGGTTGAATATTTACTTGGCGTACGTTATCACATTGGTTGAGAAACTCTAGATGTTATCAGAGTATAAGATCGTCAACAAGGGTGTTATGGTGTATTGTAAATTTGTATCATTTGATGATACTATGTGAATCGCTAGAAACATGCGAAATATATGATTAACTCAATAATGAAAGTTTTGTAAAAGGATTGGAGTAGACTACCACAAGATAAAAGATGTTATTTTTAAAGAGATTCAATTTGAAATTATTATATTTCTAATGTTCAATATTAAAATAATTTCAGAAGTCCGAATAAAACTCAATCTAAATAAAACTCAAAATAGATTGAGTTCAATTAATTTTATCTTGTTATAATAAGAAATGATGTGATAATATTATTTAAAATTTTAAAGTTTAAAAATAAATAATTTGCAAAGTAAAGGAAATTTGAGTGCAAAAGTATCCTCTCTGGACACTCCCAAATTGCAAAATTCCTTTGCTGAATAATTTATATAAAGGAGGTAATAAATTATTTGTTGTATTCAATGATATGAGATTTAGTTTTTCAATAATATATAAATGTATATACACACTCTCAATTCTTTTTTTATTTTGTTTATTTGTTGTAGGCCATCATCTTTTCTGTCATAAAATGGATCATAGTGAATCAATTATTAGAAACACAACTATGCACCAACCATGCAATTTCAGTGAATGTGTTCATTCCATGACCAAATTCATGCAATCAATCATGTTTGATTACTTTTATATATATATGTATATATATATATATCATATACACACATGTATATACCCCAATCATTGACATATTGGGTGTTGAATTTTTTTAATTTTAATATGATTAAATAATATACTACTCCCTTATAATTTGTCTAAAAAAAAGTTTTTGTGATTTTGTATGATAAATTATGTAAATTATTACTTAGGCTAAGATCTTAAAGGGGAAATTAGAGAAATCACAATTGATCACAATGTCTAAGATCTTAAAGGGGATAATATTCTCAAATATTCAAAATTTAATTTAAGAAACAATGGAAAATAAAGAGAAAATAATAGCTATGAGGAGAAATAAGAATTTGGAGGCTATAAGTAGAGTTACATAGGCAAGGTTTAGGAGACATGGAAACATTTGGAAAAATGTCTGAGGACAAATAAGAATTTTAAAGCTCTACCAAAAGCAGTGTTTGGGAATTCAATGCAGAGAGAGAGAGAGAGAGAGAGAGAGAGAGAGAGATGTCTGAAAAGCATAAAGGTTGGAAAGAAAACAAAGAAGCAATGTTCTGGACAGGGGGAAAGAGAGACAATTGCATCAATGTGGGCAAGGGGCCAAAATTTAACAGCTCAACTTTTTTCACCATTTGAAAATTCACAAACACTCATTCTTACATTTCAACATTCTCAGTTTCATTCTTACTTTCATTCACTCCTCTCTCTCTCTCTCTCTCTCAAAGAAAAAGAAAATTCCATAGTTAGCTCTCTCCATTTCTGCACCACAAAACCCCTCTTTGATAAATGGGAAAGAAAAGATAGAAGGAAAGAATCCACCTTAACATGAGCTTTGGTTCTTTGTGTCTATCTTCTCCCTTTCAGTAATCTGCAGAAACACAAAAATTTCAAACCACACGAGACCATTACAAACATAGTTGTAAGTTGTGTATATACCAACACAGAGCAAATAAAATCACAAAAAGAAAGAACCTCTCGCTGTTTACTTTTCCTCACTCACCATCATGTTTCTTCATCAAATTTCTTGCAAACATCATACAAATTACTACAAATCCCACTCCTGCTGCTCCTCCTAATATAATAGCCACTGTCTTCCCTGTAGTTTGCCCTGCCCCTACAACAAAATTTGTCAAATCTCACATTCATAGTCATCAACAGGCACCCCATTTCACCGTTAAACTCTAACTTACCAAGATTACTTTCAGTTCAAGGATTAAGTGATCTCTGTTAATATCAAAGAATGCATAGATACATTCCAAAGATTTTGCTAAACATTACCTGATGGAGAAGATATAGAATCAGCTGATGAAGATGATTTCTTGGGGGCCCCATTTGGGTAGTAACTGTAGCTAACAAAGCACTTGTTGAGATAGACTTGGCCCGTGATGGAGCTTCCACATTCAACCTGCGATCTCTGGACAGCACTCTTTACACACTCACCACAATCTGCAGTGCCCAAATCCCCCTCACATTGGCCCAAAACATAGAGAGAATCATAGCTTGTGGCATAGAAGCCGTTGCCACTACCCATACCATTCACCAATGCTGATAGAGCAGTGTCTCTCCTCTCTTCAAACCCACTCCCTGCACTGTTCTTCCCACTACAAGTCTTGTAAAGCATCTCCACTCCAGAAACTTGAGCAAAACCAGCAATTTCATAGCGCATGTAGCAGCCCAAGAGCTGGATTCTAGCAGCAATGGGCTGGCCACAGAGCTTGTCTATTAGGATTGGGAGCTTGCTCACACAGTTGTAGCAATCAGCATTACTAAGGTCACCTCTGCACTGGAAGAGGCCAGAAATGGTGGTTTGGCCACTGCCGGTGGTGGTCTTGAAGAACTTGGCTTTGGAGGACTGTGAAAGCAGGGAGCCAAAAAGGGCTGAAATGGCCTGCGAGTAAACCCCTGTTGGATCCGAAAAAACCTGTTTTGCACAGCCCTTGTATGCCAAGGTGGTGTAATCAGATGCAGATTCAGCAACTGGGAGATGCTCAAGATTGGCATAGAAGCCCAGGAAAAGACAGAGGAGGGGAAAGGGTTTTGTGGGTGAACGCATTTTGGGATCAAATCATCCTGGGGCTTAGGACAGATTTTTGGGGGATTCTGAAAGATGGGCTTTGGATTAGACTCAGGAAAGATCGAAGGGTTTTTTTTTTTTTTTCAGTTTGGGATTTTGCCTTCTCTCTGAAAGGCCTCCCTGTGACCAACCTTCATATGCAGAAACCAGGAGTTGTCCAATGTATACATACATACACATATATTGTAATTATACAGAACAGTAAAATAATGGTTTTCCCAGAAAATGGTGAAACGGTTTTGCTTTAAACGATGGAGTTCTTAAATACTTGAAGGGAACGGAATGAGAACAAAATGTTTTCATTAAAATAATCAAAAGCAGAGGAAATATTCTCTGGGTAAGAGAGGAGAGACGGGTCAAGGAATCTGATTTTGTGAAGGGTATCAAGTTTGACCAACTTCATCACAACTCATGGTGGGTTAATTTGAACAGGGGAGTGGATTTCTTATAAGCTTTTAGTCTATCTAAGCCCTATTTATAGAATTGATCTGTTAAGTATTAGGATGATTACTTCTTTTATTCTTAAAATCCAGACAACTTTATCACTATCACTTACCATAAATAAAAATATGAAATGATCATCTGTCAAGTGTCACCTAAGAAAATGATTTCTATACCAAATTGGGAGAGGGAAGGAGGGAAAGGCCATATTTGCCCTTATTTTAAACTTTATCAGTCCTCAGCTGACAGAATATCTCGTTATGTGGTCCTTCAGTTCATTCAATGGGAGGAGTGACATATTGTGAGAAGGATGCAGCCATTTAAGCCGGGGGAAGGTAATGGTATTATCTCAGAATTTAAGACTTGAAGGAAAAGCCCATGATCTTGGTTGGTTCTTCTTGTTCTTTCAGGGATGGCAATGGCAGGTCAACATCAATGCACAAGTATAGTTAATAATGAGTTTGAACGTACAAGTATAGTTAGTTTACTGTGAGATATGAGGGGTCAAGACTTCAAGTTTTATTTATATGATAAAGTTTTTATTTTTTAAATAAAATATTCAAAAAAATATTATTAACATTTAAAAATCTCAAAAAATAAAATATTTATTTTACTTATATAATAAAATAAAATATATTATATTATATTATATTCATACAGAGAAGTTGCAGTGATAAATATATTTTAACTGTCTAATCTCCACAATGAAAAATGTGTTAAAGACTTACTCTTAAATCTTGATAATATATTTTTCATATCTTGGGATAATTTAAATTCTTAAAAAAAATAGAAAAATCACCCATAACATCTCGTGTTTCTAACCTTGTTGTGTAATAAACGTTATAATAAATATAATTAATTTAAACTTTAGAATTTAAAGTTTAATTAAAAAAAAGAACCTAATTGCCCCCAACATGTTAAACACAGAATTGTTGGTAAAGCCCACATCAAACCAATTGTTGGGTTTGGTCAAAGTACAAATTATCCAACAAATTGGACAGAGTAAGAAGAAACAAAAACCACACCTCCAAGCATTAATCCCCATATCATAATTTTAAACCTGAATGACTATAGTGTCTATCAGACCATTATACGCGAAATTAAGGCAAATAATATTGTTGATTTTAAGTTGTCTTCTGACAAATTAGTTTGTCTTATAATCTATTTTATAATAATCATTAAACTTTTAATCTTATTACAATTTAATTTTTTATTCAAAATTTCATCAAAATATTATAATGTGGCATATACATAAAATAAAAAAAAAAATACAGAAATAGCAATACAGAAAGCATAAAATTTCCCATTAAAATACAGAGCGCCGGTATCTTTAGGTACCATAAAATTTTCCATTAAAATTATAGTAGTAGTAGTGACACAAAGCATAACCAACAAATGCAGATAAAATTGTCTGCAGGAGAAGGCAGGGTTCTCAATACAATTCAAGCAAATGTCTAACCTGCTTCTTCATGTCACGAGACTTTGATGTCAAAGTACATGTTCTTGGACCTTGCCAGGAATATAAAATAGACTCCTCTATATCTATCAGAGAGAATTGCAATTATCTAGATACAGAGTCCGATCAGGTTTGGCCACTCTACAGCAAAATCCTAATGCAATTTGCAAGGAAGGAAACAAGCAAATAATACTATGAAACTGCTATGGTTCTCTTTTGAAGACAACTGATACAAAAATAATAGCTACTACTTCTCATTTGTTTAGATTCAAGATTCCGACGGGCCATCATCCCCTGGCAAGCCAAATATACGGAGGTTTCTGTCCATTGATCCCACTGCTAGGTACTTGGCATCTGGGCCGAATTTTACGCATGTTGCTTTACCTGCATGCGTCGCAGTGTTGTTTAGAAGAGCGTACATAAATCACACACACAATGGCAAGATACTGCATCAGAGAGAAAGAGAGGCACCTGTGCCAGACAAATCAGGGAAGGTTTTGATGCAATTCCACTCGGACTTGACATTGGCCACTTGATATACCCTGCAACAGCATGTGTTTGGTAATTAATTAATTCACTAAAATTTGAGGGAGCTGCAAAACATGAATTATGAGCCTCGCATATTCCAGAGACGAACAAACACACATAAAAGGTAGGATGCAAATTGTCAAGGCGGCTGTGCAGGGTACTGCAATACTAAAATAATGCCCTCTCATGCAATATTATAAAAGAATCAGTAGATTAAGGTGAAAAAAAGAAAGGAAAAGACAAACCAGATTTGTCTACCGTAGTTTCCTTCTTTCTCCCCAATCCCCCTCCCCTCCCCTCCCGAAAAAAACAAACATAAACAAAAAAGAGGAAGGTGGAAAAACACAGAAGGGAAATTTCAGATCAAATGCAGAACTATGAGAAGGTTTGAATGACCCCAACCTTATATCTGACCCAGCAATAGAAAGGTAACTTCCACTGTGGTCAAATTCCACTGCAAAAACCAACAGACACAACATTATACATAGTTTATAAGAAGCTATCTGGCAAAATAAGAAGAAAAATTAACAAAGCTGCCCGCCATATTTTTTTCCTGATTAAGGATACTGATTAAAGGTTTTCAGAGAGGACAACAATCTCTCAATAACATCATGATTAAAGGATACTGATTAAGGAAAAGAAAGAACATCATGAATCGGCCACCAAACTTTGTTTGGCAGAACAAAATAACAAAAAGGAAAAGTGCATCAAACATTCCCATTCATTCCATGGCATCAAGATCCCAAGTTCAACTCAAATTAGAGAGGATAGAGAAGACGCTACTGTTTGTTTTGGTTTGTTATTGCTAATTTTTTGCAACTGCCAGCAAGTATTTTATTGGGGCATGAAGAAACATACCAGACTGTGTTGGAGTATTTTCATCATAAGGTGCAAATGTCCGGAAGTTCTTAAGCTTGCGGAGATCCCACAACTTAACTCCATCATGTGCTGCAGTCTGACCAGGACAGGAAATAATCAGAACAGGGTTATCTTGAATCCTCTTCCTTCACATATTTTCACTTTTTTTTAAAAGCCAGGGAAGAGCAATATGGAAACACATACCGCTAGGAAATAACCATTTTCTGAGAAAGATACAGCAGTTACTGCCCCAACGTGACCATCAAATCTTGCAACGTTAGCCTTCAGGCCATCAAACAAATTAGAGGCATGGGGAAAAGATAAAGAATAGGACACAGAATTAACTGGCAGAACATAGAATTATACCTGACTTTTTACGTCCCAAATTTTAACAAGTGCCTCTGAGGTGCCTGTTCCCAGAATGAGACCATCTGGATGGAAAGCTGCAGATGTATAACCCCCAGATCCTGAAGCATCTTCTACCTAGGGAGCAATCACACGGTTGAAATAGTGCAGGAGTGTAGGGAAAATATATGTGAGCATAATGAGTGACAGACCTGTGTGAGGCATAGACCAGAAGAAAGATCATAAAAGCACCACGTATTATCCAGAGAAGCTGTGACAAAGTAATTATTGGTGGCATGGACGGTAACTGCTTGTACCTGTGCGCATAACATTCTTAAATGTTGAAATGGACCACATAACTAAGGAAAATTACAACAATCTTTAACTCAAAAAATTCATGTGAATCCCGGTGATAATAAATTTAATATCCTAGCACTAAATATAGTAAAACCATCAATATCTTAGTCAATGTATAAGAATGAGTTAGCATGTTATATCATATTATGACGCCATTTTCACTGTTCTTATTATTAAGAAATTAATCAATTGTTTATCCTAGAATTTTAAAAGATGTGCATATAGAACACCAATCCAATGGTAATTCAGTATGTGATTAGACAAACTACTTTCTTCCCCCAACAAAGAAGCAACCAATACTGCCACATTGGAGCTCATGAAACCTTTCAAAAAATATCAACACAGATGCAGCAAGGAGCAAGAGTACATTAAAAACCCTCCATTTCTCGCCAATGCCCATTCTCCAATAATGAATCAAGAATCCCAAGAAACTTGGGATTCAGAATTGGTTAAAGTGGCACAGGAACAGTACTGAAAAAGCAACTCAGGAAAGAAATTGATCATCCTCATGATGTCCTCTAACTCTCAAGTAATCAAATTTATTGCTCAAGAGGATCAAAATTTATCTCAGAATCAGGACATATTGAGACAACCAAAAAACTGTCACCACATTGAATTCCTTATCAAACAACCTATTTGAGTCAATCAGAGTATCAAATTGGGGTCAAACTAGTCATACCGATACCAAAAATAGATGGAGTAGAATGCAGAGGTAGAAGTGTGTTTTGCTTGTGTTAACTTTCCTTTCTCACAAGAGGAGCCAGGTCTTCTCAGATTAACCAACTGGAGCCCCAGATTTGCTTCTCAACTCAAGTCATTTGGCAGGTTGTTCTACTTTCATAGGCCAGGAGTAAGTCCTCAAGAGATATGGTGAAGTTCATGGGTGTTCCTTTCCAACTGTAGGATGAAGAGGTGATTCATGCAAGTGGGTATACAGGAGCTTCTTAAGAGCAGATGAAGCAAACTTTAGGAAGAAATCTCAAATGGGCAAGGATTAAAGGAAGAGGCCAAACGAGCTGCATTCTGCTAGTATAACTGCTGATGGAAATGCATACATTGCAGCATATGGACATATGGTTATTGCAAACAGATCTGAATTAGCAGTAGGTGCATGTAGCCAGTCTGGTTAGGTTGGATAAGTTTCAAGCTTTGGGCTCTTATGGTATCCTGAGCTACCAACAGTAAGTGACCCAATAGGCTTGAAGGGGAATATGTAATAAGGTCTGCTACCAAAGTGGAGTACAAAGTGAACGAGAGGAGAGCCAATCCACTCGAAAACAAAGTGCCTATCAGCAGGCTTCCAAGTTTGCACAGCACAAACACTAGTGCTCCTTCCATTTCAATCATCATAGTCTGCCTAGTCCCATATTGGAACGGAGTCCAGACTTCATTTATTAGTTGACATGGCAACACCTACACATCACACAAATAAATATATATGTGTACATTTTCTTTTCTTTATTGCTTTTACAGAGTTGGGGGATTTATGTCTCCCTGCCTTTCATGTGCCCCAAAATTGTTCTATTACGGTTGGATGGGTCCTGGAATTGTTGGGTTATTGAAATTGCCATCTCTACCCAACATAGTGCATGTTTAGCAGGGGACCCTTTATTGGTTAAATAAAGATTGGGATTAATAGAAATTTAAAGCTTTAAATACAAGAGATAAATCACCATTATAAGAACAAGAGAAAGTGACAAAAAATTAAACAAACAAAATAAATACAGCATAACATATGTTACACATATCAAGCCTTAATTCCACTGTGGTGTTGGTTACATGAATACTAACTCACCAATTATGTCTATCTATGGCCTTATCTTCTACAAGGTCCTAAAAACTCATCGTACCCAAGAGTCTTACACCAAGTTTTTCTTGATCTTCCTTGACCTCTTTTTCTAAATATTTATTTCATTTCATCCACTCTCCTCACAAGAACCCTTATTAATCATCTTCTCACATAATATTGTCTCATGCATTTTATTTTCCATAGAAGCTACTTTAACCTTATTACGAGTAACCTCATTTCTAGTTTTATTTCTTGAGTCTCTGCAGTATGAAGTTCTCAACCTGGATCCTCACCTCCAACCAAAAATAAATAAATACAAGAGAATGAAAGGAAGGAAGAGTGTCCATGATTGAACTGTCAGAGCTTGGAGTGAGCAAAGAACAAAAAATCCATGACAGGAAAAACAGGAGTTCATATGCTAAAGCAGAAGCTTGGAAAAAATACACATTTGTACAGTAGTTACTGGTCATTGATTTTATTACCTCTGCAGTATGATCCTTCAATACATGCCGACAATCATAATTCCCATTTTCAGACCCTTGCCACAAACAAACAGTCTGCAACAACATAAAGCAAAGAATAGAAAAGGTCAGCTAGCTAAAAGTACAAAAGTGGAGGAGTTCATGATGCGATGGTACAGGCAAATACTGAAATATTGAAAAGTCAAAATCATGATGCAATCACATTGATCCTCAGTTCCTCACTAGTGATCACTTCCGCAATTAGTTTCTCCTAATTGGTTTGCATGTGTAGATAGGCTAGAAGTTGATGATCAGTTGCTACCTTGTGATGTTGTAAGAGAATTATGGAGCTCAATGCTCCCCATCTTTGGAGTTTCCTGAGCTGTGCCTTCATCAGTACCCTAATTTAATGAATTAGAGTGGCCAGAAACATAAATATTTGTTATCTTCTGCAGAAGCCACCCATCTAGCCCCTTTATCTCCTGGTTATAGCAACTCAGAACCACAAAATGTGCCATAAACACAAAAAACAATTCTGTTTTATAGCTATCTTTGAGTTTTTGAGTGGGACCGCAAGAACGAAAACTAATTGTTTTATAGCACCCATCTTTTATACTTCAAATCATGTTTTATATTTGTCTTCCCCTTTGAAAGAAGCGTTAAGTTCTTCTGTGAGAAAACCTGTGATCACATTCTTCCATGGAAGTCAAATTGCCTAGAACACATAAACTTCTCCTTTCAAGGAATATTTTCAGCCACAGAGCTAGCTTAGCTAGGGCTCACATTTCTAGTCTTCCCCCATTTATAACCCCAATTAGCCTCAGTGCAGTTAAAACTTGGGGGTGTTGAATTGCCCATCAAATGTTCAAGTACAGTTTGCATTAATAGCAATCCAAGAGAGGACGTATGAATTTTAACCTCTAGTTGTTCTGAACCAATATCTTGACAACTGTTTGTGATTGACATACAGAATGATCCAGCAACCAATGAATACTGTACTATTGATATAATCTAGCAATATACAGCAGTTGCAGGAATTTCATCCCCAAAATCCTAAATTATCCATGTAAGCAATAAATTTATGCAGCTAAAAGAACTAATTCACTTAATTATAATACTAGCTTCAAGTTGTTCAATGTACACAATGCTCGATACTAATGCCGCTCTTTTAAATTATAAAAAGAAATATGGAAAAACAAAAGAAAGAAGAAAAAAGAGAGAGAGAGAGAGAGAGAACATAGGGGAGAAAAGACAAATTCAAAACATGAATGGCATCTGGAGAAAAAAAAGGGAAAAAGATGAAAAGGAAAACTAAAATTTACAAAATCTTGTCTCCTTTTCTTTCCCATCTACCAAACATAGCATTAAAAATTGAAATGAGAAAAGGCAAGTGAAGCAAAGATAACTAGCAGAGCATGGAGGTAGGGTTAAAAATAAGATATTTTAAAAAGGAAATATTTAAATTTAGTGGAAATTAGGATGGCTTACTTTATCTGCAGAACCAGTAACAACCATATCGCCCTGTGCTACAAATTTAACACTAGTCACCTGCAAAATGAGTAGAGGATAAAGGGAAGCACGGCTACAGATTGTAGTAAGGAGATAAAAATTCCAACAGTAAACAAAATAGAGTATAAACCTTCTTTGAATGACCACTAAGTGTAGACAAGATCTCTCCTGATGATCGATCAAAGAGAACAGCATTTGTATCAGCCCCACCTGTGGCCAAAATATCCTACACACCAGCAAACAGAATGCTTCAAGTCTAAAATGGAGTCTAATATTCATTTCTTTTCCTTTTTTCTTTATTCAGGAAAAAAGAAATTATTGGGCATGGAATAATTTTTGCACTTTAAATCCCATTACATTATCTACAAAATTAAGAAATGGCAGTAACCCAAATGAAAGAAAAGGGAAATTCAACACTAAATTCAAAGCTTCAATTATCTATCACAAAAAGAAAATCAGGGTTATTTTACATTTACTTGCTTTGCAATCAACTTCAACCAAGACAAAAACAAAGATAACATGATTTTGACTTTGGATATTGCAAATTCTTACATACATTTGTTGCAAAGAAAACAACTGAGAGAGTTCATCAAAATACATGCTTCACACTCAAAAAGATGAAATCTCATGGACTGTTGCACAACAAGGATCTCAAAGGTTATTCGGCTGACACGTTATATACTAAACAGAAGTAAGTCAATGTACAAAATGCTAAAAAGCACTCATGCACTCTACAAGCAATAAATAGGATATTCATCAAACAACAAAACCCACCAAAAGGACAACAAATATTCTACATTATCCAAAAATGAAAAAAAAAAAATCCATTATGGTGTTTATTGTCTGTACTGTGCCAGACAATATACTTGTTATTAATATGATATGGTACTAAATGGTACCAGGATACCATTTCAGAAATATTGTTATATACAAATTAATAATATATATTATAGAAAATATGTACAAATATAGTCAAATTTGATACACAAATATAATAAAGTACACAGAAGTAACAACTAACAAGTATGCAGTTCTCTGTATGCTAGAGAAGTTTCATAAAATACAGAGAAATTTCTTTCTATATCCAGAAAACTGAGCTTCTACCTTAAAAAAAATAACTATCCTATGTAAACTTCAAGGAAACACAAACAACAACAACAGCAATAAAGAAACAAATGAGATCAGGTTCTCCTATTTTAGTTCTCCAGCAGAGAACTGGATCTCTGATGAGAAGAAACAAAAAGAAACCTTAGCAGTGACAAGAAGCGGGAACCAGAGATTGTGAACGAGTGAGACTGAGATGAAAGTGAGATAGTTACAGACCGAGAGTGACACTTGAGTGTGTCAGTTTGTGAGAGAAGGTGTACTGGCCAGTACACCATTTTCGCCAGTGCCAGGTGGTACTTTGGCCAAAATGGAAAAGTGTATTTTCATACTAGAAAATGTTTGGAATGTTATGGGATAAATGTACACCTCTTTACATAAAAGGCATAAATGTATTTGCAGGAAAAAGTGTTCAATTTGAATAAAGAACCAACAAATTAGTACTGCTCAAGCCAATGACATGATAAAAATGCATATATAGTTCAAATTGTTCATAAACCTCCAACCAGATAAGATGTATGGAAATATTGGATATAAAATAATGGCATTTGTTTTAGATAAGAGACCAAGGGTAAGTAAAAATTGACTTTTTTAATGTTGACCTTTTAAACCAAAGCACTAATAACGTTCATAGTTCTTTTCTAGTTTTTACATCTTCGAATAATGTATCACTTTGCCTCAATTTTGTCCATATGAAAATATCTTATTGTTGATTTCGTGTGAAGCATCAAAGCGGCACCGTTTAATTGCAGGAGCTGGAAGGTCGCATAGGCAACCTCGGGCTGCCTTTTGGCGCCCGATGGATGGCCATGTGGCAACCATCCGTGCATTCCAGATGGCGCCTATTTGAGCCTTCCATGCTGAGAAATATCGTGTTACACGATTAGATCCCAACCCTCCATCTTGCTTTATGCTGCCTCATCTCATCCGTCCAAGATAGCTATTTATCTCTCTCTCTCGGAATTTGAAGCGGCATCTGATATACCCCGATTCCGCCATTGATAGAAAGAAGAAGGTAAGGCCGAGGATCAGAGAGAGAAAGGAGGGGAAGAAGGTAAGCTCTTCGGATGTTATTTCTATTTGAGGAAGTCTTATGGCTATCCTCGTTTTGTTAGTAAAGCTCTGTACAAGGTCTGTGTATGTATGATTTTTTTTTTGGTTTGATAGTTGTGCCCTAATCTGTATTAGTGATTTTGGGCGATTTTGTTTATCAAATCAGTATTGTACAGAGTGTTTTGTGAGATTCTTCCGTGGGTGTAATCTCTATTTCTCATATAGTGCAATGAGCTCTTCTCACCGGAACTCAACGTGGATGTAGCCATTTTTGGGTAAACCAGGGTAAAATCTCTCGTGTTCTTTACTTTCTGCCTTTGTGTGTTTGCTGCTTATGTTTATTTTTCAATACTGGTTATATCTTTGTTGTTGGGTTCGGTAAAAGTGTCAGTGGTAACAGTGTGTGCGCGTTTCTGTATTTTGCGCAACACTTATTAAATGTTCCTGTAGGCCAAAAAACAGCTCATTATTTCATAATTTCTCATAGAGATCCAGAGTGCCAGAATATTTCAATAGAAACTCAGGAATTCAAGTTTTCTACAAATATTTCATGATCCATACTAGGAAAGGTAACTACTTTAATAATGATTAACGCTATAGTACCACTTACAAATCATAAGTAGGCATGATCAGAATAAAAAATAGATAAACAAGTTTCCTTGAAAAGCATCATTTCAAATCCTAACTTGTCTTATGGCTGACTTGTGATGAAATAAGAGAGGAAGAACCTCATATCAAATGTTGGATGTGGCAAAACATTAAACCAATGGAAAAAGAATGTAACATAAACCAAATATCTTTGTTGAGTACTAGAAAATCATATTTCCATAAGTGCATCTATGCATGTGACCATGTACCAGGCAAGACTTTTTTTACTCCATACAGAACCCTGATCACAGCCGGAACTTAAAATCAAGAAGCAATAATAAGCCTAGATTCTGAGCTACATTATGGAGTTTTGACAAGTCAAAACAATTGAAGAAACAACATAGAAGGCACAAGCGCAGAACCTCCCTAGGGAAGAAAGCAATTCAACAACCTTATTTGCATGTAATGATGATTACAGAAAGCCATAAAAGTGATTTTAAGTTGTGGCACATTCCATACCTTTGAATACAGGATATCCATAGCTAAAATGCCAGGCTTGCTGGTTTTGTGCAATGGGTAACTAGAGAGTTGGGTATACCTCTCCACTGAATCAACGGGAGCCAATGTTGGAGGGATCTAGGGAAAAAATGAAAAAAGGAACTAATGTCAATTAGCAAATATATCTTAAAAATAACTGAAAGTTCTGCAACTGTATCTTCAAAGAACCTAACAGAAGATATTTAACTAAAGGAAAAGACACCAGGAAATAGTCATTCCGGCTTCCAGAAATCAGTGTTGCATCATAAATGGTACCTGCCGCCTTTTGCGCTGCTGTGAAAGTGCAGCATTGCAATCGGTGAGCTCTGCAATGATGCTAGAAGAGATTCCAGGGCAGATTTTCTTTCCATCAGGGCCCATGTCCTCATCTGCAGGACCTGCAATAGAAACAAATAACACAAATTAGAGACTACAGATATCCCAAGCAAATTAAAGAATTAAACTGTAAGTACACAAAATCGAGACCTCTTTTCCCGTTGCTCAAAGTGGAAGCAGTAACTGTTGCCACTGTTGGTGCTGACATGGGTATTTGTCTTTCTGCCTGAGCCAATAATGACCTCGCTTCATCCCTTTCCTTCTTTAGTCTTGCAATCACACGACAAGCTGCATCATGCTGCCAACAAGCAACAAGTAAATTTAACAACCAAATCTCGCTTAATCAAGAGAAAATATCATTTACTTCTGTATCTCATGGGTAGGACTTCAAGATACTAATGCTCCATGAATTTTCCTTTCTCTTAACACATTTCGTTCAAAAGGTTGAAGGGGGATAATGCATCAAGATACTGGCAGAATAGCCATCATGGAAAGGATAGATGCGCCAGTATTTGGAGGTACAATCTATCCAATTTAATGTTAATTTATATTTGAAAGTCCTGTTCACGCATCAGCATCTGATGTTACATCAGCACACTATACTTTTGATCTAACATCGCACATAGTATTCATATTGATAATGGGACGTTGGAAACCAATTTTTGTTATCATTTTTTCTCAAATTATGTGCATGATCAACTAAAATGCTTATTGATCTTGACTTAGACAACAAGCCCCACTATTTTTTCATCTCAACTGTAATAAGTTCAACCAGCGACGATATGTTTTCTGCCTAATTTCTGGGAAGCCCTAAAATATAGAATGATTTGAAAAACTAAATAAAGCTGCAACAGATGATAATGGTAAGTTGCTCTATGATTCTATACAACAAAGAGTACAAGTTATCTTTGCAGTTCCTACTGAATGAAAATTGTTATCTTCCCAATTTCAATTTAATGCCTCGTTTAGGGATGGATTGTCTGCCACATAGTCCTCGGTACAGTGGTGCATAACTGCATATTTAAGCACCAGTCAGTAATATACATCAAACTATTATCTTATTCAATATTGCAAACTCTAACATTGCCTAGCAATTATCTTTAACCATGTAACACCAGGTGGACAAGACTATTTTCTGGAACAAAAAAGGTCAATCATTAACCATCAAATTAACAGGGTAGATGGTTATCTCATTGCAAAACATATATATGTATATACGATGGTCTAGGGCAAGAAACTTTAAAGGCACCAAATCTCTTATAACAGTATTTAGCAAAAGAAAAAAAAAAAAAAACTTAAATTATACCTGGTACAATGCATGACTTAGCTCTTGCCTTGCTGTATGTAGTTGTTGCTCCAGCGCAAAATTGGATAGCATCAGGCCATCCCACTCCTATTATATTACATAATAGTGCAAAAGTACAAAACATCATACATTATATAAAGGTAAAAGAACAACAACACACCATGTAATATCCCAAGTTTAAATAAATAAAAATGATGTTATTTGGTGAAATATTGCGTACTTCGTGACCTTAAGAGAATCTAAGAGACAATTTAAAGATCTCAAATAACCGAATCAACAAGAGAGAATACCTCGGTACGTACATATCCAAAAAGAAAGAGATATTCATGACAAGCATTTTAAGATAGGATTTTTAATGCCAAAAGAAACCAAATCGGAGACTGTTTTCTGTACAATTTCGATATAGCCTAGAAAATTGAATTAGCGTAAGAGACTTCCGAAAAGACAACGGAACCTCGAGAAGAGTTAAATTTTGTGTAAGGAATAACCCCAAAAAGGGTTCAAGATAAAAGAACGAGTTTTCAATTAAGCGTGATTTTTTATAAGTTTCGGGCCTAAGTGTAATTTTTGAATTTTAGCCAAAAAAATGGTAAAACGAAACTCGGAGTACATTTTGTGAGAGAGGAAACCCGAAGTGTCGTAAGGGAATTTTTGGGAACTCAGCGAGCATCTCGGAAAGGCCTAAACGAGATTTAGAAAATTAAAGGGGTCAAAGTGCAAAAAAAGAAAAAATGAAAAAGGAAGAAGGAAGAAGCAGCCATGGCCACCAGCCATCATTGCCATCGCCGACCAACCTCCGACCGACGATTCTAGGGCCATCCAAGGGCTCAAAAAAGGGCCCCACAACATGGAGATTGGATTGAGATCAGGCATAGCCGCAAAATGATCGAGCATGTTCGTGATTGGACGTCAGTAAGGTGGGTATGGCCGAGGGTCACCGAATTTTCGAGGAAGGAAATCGAAGCAAAATCTGCTTGAATGAGGGCAGGGTAAGGTTTTAGCAAGCATTTAGGACCTTGATTAGATTGGGTATGGCTCAATTGGGCTTCGAATCGTGTATAAATAGGGGGTTTTCAAAGTAGCCAAATGCATCAAAGTAAAGCTTCCAAGTGCTCGCGTTTTAGAGCGAATCAAGAGTTCTAAATAGACGGCTTTTGTTACTTAGGTTGAGAGGATCACTTATGGAGATTTTACAGAGTTTTCGAGGCAATTTGGGGGGTGTTCAAAAGTGGCCGGAGGCAGATTGATTTTTGTTGATTTGGGGCATCACCGATAGTTGCTTCGGGCCAAGAAATGTACCATTAGGACCGATTTGAAGAGGGCTATCAAGTGGTGCAAAGAAAAGCGGGATTGGGCAATCGCCGACAACTGGATTTTCGAAGAAGACAGCCGGTGCGTAGCTATCACACGCCAGTCAACTTTTCAGACCACGCCCCAGCTCATAGGGGCATGTGACAGGTCAGATTTTTTTGAAATTTTTATTATTATTCTCGGAATATTATTTTAGGATTTATGGTATAGAAAAATTTGAAAAAATACTCGAGTAGGTATTTATTTGGGAATTTTCTTAGAAGAAAATATGAGAAAAATATGAAAAAATTATGAAAAATAAATTATTGAAAGTCTTGAATAAATGTGATGGCCAGGTGTTATTGAGGTGTTAAGATTTGATCAAGAGTGTGGTTATTAGGTCTCAGCACACAAATTAAGGTCATCGCGAATTTCGAGGTTTCAGTGATAAATCTCTTTAAAAGGTAAGTGGTTCAACCCAAAACCCAGTTTCATGCAAACGTTTTATTATCATGTTGTCATGTCTTGGTATGTTATGCATCACATAGAATGCATTTACATTTTCTGATGATGAAATATTCACATGTGCACGATGAGATTTTCGATCATACGTCGCATGGGTTTGGAATTAGGGACCGGTGCCGCTGCTCTGCCAATGGTGCACCTATACACCTCGGTCTAGCAGGAAAACTGTAAAAATGGAGGGCAACAGTTGGGTGCAGTCGACCCAAACATAGAGTAATGATGATATGTTGCATTACATACATACATGAGCATTGAATGATATACTCTTACTTAGATGATTCAGCATCTAACGTGAGGTTTGCCCCTAGAATATTCAAACGTTCCAGTTGGAGTTTGCAGCGAGGGCATAGAAATTTAACGACTCAAGGCGTCATGGATTTGATAAAGTTATTCCTGCATTTTGCTTTTTCATGAGGATCCAAATATGTACTGGTCATATTATATTTTCAGTCATGTTGAGAACTTATGTTTCATTGATGAATCATCTTGTATTATGGATGATGTTTAAGGAATGGCCGTGTAATGTCATTATGATTCAATGTATGTTTAGGTTCGATTCTTGCTCCTGGCAGGCTTCTAGGATGGCAGCCCTTTAGGGGAGAAGATTTGGGACCAGTTGTAAAGTCACATGACAATGACATCATGTAAAAGACTTCGTCACCTATTAGACGAAATATATGAGTAAGTGATAGAAGCAGAGCCAATGGAAGAAGAAGAGGAGGAAGACCCTAGCGAAGACGAGGAGGCAGAGAAACATGTAATAGAAGTGGAAGTTGAAAATAACCCTCCTGAATTCGAGTACATTAGTTCTGACGATGAGGAGGACTTGGTAGAGTCTCAAAATGACCTTGGAGGACCTACCCTTGAGTCTGAAGATGAGGCGGGTGCATGGATTTGGAGGTCTGCAGGTCCCTAGTGAAAGGACATGTAGTAGGTTTTATTAGGTTCTGTTAGATGTTGTATCAAGTAGTGATGTAATCATGATATTTTGTTAACTTATGAGAAACATGCATCACTATTCGGATTTATGATGAGCTATTTAAATTTAGTTTGGTGGATCTTAAATTTTCAACGTTTAACCAAGAAACCATGTTTTCATATGGTAAACGTTTGTCGAACCTATACAGTAGAACCTATGACACCAAACTATCAACAAAACGAGACGGAAGGGTGTACTACCAACGCTCCCGAGAGTAGCTCAAGTCAGGACAAAGAAATGAGGAATGCCAATCGATTAGACCAAATCGAAAGAATTATGGGAAGCATGGCAGGGGTCATGCAAACCCAAGGAGGACGCTTGTCTTGTATGTTAGACCTATATTGCCGACAAAACCCACACGTCTTCCAGGGAAAGCCGGGAGCTGATCCCAATGAAGGAGAATTTTGGATCGAGCAAATCGAGAAGTTGCTCGACCATCTTCACTGTGGTGCAGGCAAGAAGGTCAATTGTACAACTTTTATGTTGCAAGAAGAAGCGGACAAGTGGTGGAAGGGAACTGTTGACGTTCGGAATTGGTTGACTGTGATTCGCTAACCCGCACTAAGAGAATAAACACAAATGTAAAGAGAAGAAACAAATAGAACAAATAATAAGTTGCACACAAGAAAGTTTTTACGTGGTTGAGCCAGGATGACGTCTAGTCCACGACTGTTCTTTGGATATTCCAGCAAAGTAACAGTATATTATTACTCATGTTCATACAATGGTTTTCGATCCCTATTTATAGTGTGGGTGTTTACAATTTCCATAAAATCCACAATAGAAGGATAATATTAAAAAATAATATTTTCTTATCAGCTTCACAAAATCAGGAATGGATTCCGCATTATCAAGGATCTGATTTGCCATAGATTAGGAAGATTGATTTTTTCTCTAATCATTTTTCGAGAAATTCGCCATCTCTTCGTGACGCGAGCTGAGTGGCCTAGCGACGTGTCTCGCAGCTTAAGATTTCCTGCGACCTTGCCATGACGTTCTTCAATCTGGGACTTACTGGGCTTTGGGGAGATTGGGCCAATCCACTGGACTGTTTCTAGCCCATAAAAAGTGGTCTAGAAAATACCTGTAACATGAACAAAGAAGGCAATGACTGCCCAAGCACAAGCAAGACCACAGTATGTCAGTTGGGAGAGATTTAATGAGTTGTTCAATGAGAAATATTTTCCTCTCAACTTGAGAATGGCAAAAGAAAGAGAGTTCATGGAATTGAAGCAAATGGGAGACATGATTGTGGCACAGTACGAAGATGCCTTTACTCGTCTAATCAAGTATATGCCAATATATGAGTTAAGTGAGAGAATCAAGGCACAAAATTTTTTGAGAGGATTAAAGCTAAGATTCAAAAGATCCTCGGTAATATAAGTACTCGGTCCTATGCTGAGGTGGTTTTGCAAGTAATAACTACTGAGGTTAATTTGGATCGGATCGATTCAATCCAGGGAGCAAGCCAGCAAGCCTCCAATACTAAGCCAAGTGCAGGAAAGAAGTTGGATTCCAAAAAGCGCTAGTTCAAGCCCAATAAACCCTGCGTGAAATGCAGCAGACAACACTCTAGAAGGCCCTGCAGGCAAGGAATGAGTGGTTGCTACAGCTGTGGGGACAAAGGACACCTCAACCGAGATTGCCCCAAGAGATGATCAATTTGCTTCATCAATTTGCTTCAACTGCCACCAACCAGGGCATTTGTCAAGGGATTGCCCAAAACCAAAACAGGCAAGGTAGCTTTAGAGGCCAACGTTGAATTCGGGAGCTCAGCAAGTGAGAGTGTTCAACTTAACACGACAGGACACGGTTAACGATCTGACCGTCATTCAAGATACCATGTTTACCTCTGGTTTCCCTATGCATGTTTTGATAGACTCAGGAGCAAGTCATTCATTTTTTTTTTAAATGCATTAGTCGAAGTACTAGGGGAAGAACCAAAAAATCTGAATTGTCGCATGATTGTAGCAACCCATGTCGAGAAGTCTCGAGAAACCTCGTCAAGGTAAGAAAATTCAAATAGGGAAACTGAATTCTTAGTGGATTTAATTCTTATTGAATTTTGAAATTTCAATATAATTCTAGGGATGGACTTCCTAACCAAGTACAATGCCACGATGAATTGTAAGGCCCAAGTAGTAAGTCCCAGGAATGGAGACTTGATTACTAAATTTTGAGGACAAGGTAGGATAAACGAGAAGAAATGGGTCTCTGCTCTAAAGGCAGATAAAATGTTGCGAAGAGGAACTTACAAGTATCTAGTACACATTCAAGAAAAGATAGAAGCCCCCGTAGAAATAAAAGACATGTTAATTGTTAAAGAATTTGGAGATGTGTTTCCTGAGGAATTACCAAGATTGTCCCCACGGCGAGAAGTTGAGTTTTCGATAGAAATTGTGCCAGGGGCAAGTCCCATCTCCATACCACCCTACAAAATGGCTCCCGCAGAATTAAGAGAATTAAATATTCAACTTCAAGAATTGTTGGATAAATGATTCATTAGACCCAATATGTCAGCATGAGGAGCGTCGGTACTCTTTGTTAAGAAAAAAGATGGGAATTTAAGAATGTGTATAGATTATCGACAGCTGAATAAGATAACCATCAAGAATAAATACCCACTCCCTAGAATTGAGGAGTTATTCAACCAATTGCAAGAGGCAAAAGTATTTTCAAAGATTGACCTAAGATCAGGGTACTATTAATTAAGGATCAAAGTAGATGATATACCCAAAACGGCTTTTCGATCTCGATACGATCATTACAAATTCCTGGTGATGCCATTTGGATTAACTAATGCGCCAACGACATTTATGGATACGATGAATCGAGTATTTAAGCCGTACTTGAACAAATTTGTGATCGTGTTCATAGACGATATCTTAGTGTGACCTTACAATCATACACTCGATTCGGGGGGGAGGAGATATCTTAGTGCTCAAAGGGGGGAGATAGCTCAAGGATGGGTGACCCTTTGGTAGAAGATATCGTAGTGTAGGAATCGAGTGTATGATCGTGTTCATGCTCCGGTCAACTGATGTACTGTGGTCCTGCTTGTGCTTGGGCGGTCATTACCCTCTTTGTTCCCTTCCACCACATGTCCGCTTCTTCTTGCAACATAAAAGTTGCACAGTTGACCTTCTCGTCTTCACCATAGTGAAGATGATCGAGCAACTTCTCGATTTGCTTAATCCAAAATTCTCCCTCACTGGGATAAGCTCTCGACTTTCCCTGGAAGACAGGTGAGTTTTGTCGGCGATATAGGTCTAACATACAAGACGGGCGTCCTCCATGGGTTTGCATTCCTTGCATGACCCTGCCATGCTTCCCATAATTCTTTCAATTTGGTCTAATCGATTGCCATTCATACTTTCTTCGTCCCGACTTGAGCTACTCCAGGGAGCATTGGTAGTACACCCTTTCGTCTCGTTTCGTTGATGGTTTGGTGTCGTAGATTCTACTGTATAGGTTCGACAAGTGTTTACCATTTGAAAACATGGTTTCTTGATTAGACGTTGAAAATTTAACATCCACCACATTAAATTTAAGTCATCATAAATCCAAATAGTGATGCATGTTTCTTATAAGTTCACAAAATATCATGATTACATCACTACTTGATACAACATCTAATAGAACCTAATAAAGCCTACTATATGTCATTTCACTTAGGACTTGCGGATCTCCAAATCCATGCACCCGCCTCATCTTCGGGCTCAAGGGTAGGTCCTCTGATGTCATTCCGAGACTCGGCCAAGTCCTCATCGTCAGAACTGATGTACTCGAATTCATGAGGGTTGTTTTCAACTTCCACTTCTATTACATGTTCCTCTTCCTCTTCCTCCTCATCTTCGCTAGGGTCTTCCTTTTCTTCTTCCATTGGTTCTGCTTCTATCACTTCCTCATACATTTCGTCTAACAGGTGACGAAGTCTTTCACATAACGTCCTCGTCATATGACCTTACAACTAGTCTCAGATCTTCTCCTCTTTAGAGGTTGTTATGCTAGAAGCCTGTCAGGAGTCGCTCCTTATTCAGGCCCTCGCACCCCGGCGCTACTCCCTACCCTCATCGGACCACCTTCTCCAAGGATCAGCTCTGATACCACTTGTAACATCCTGCATCGAGCAATAGGAAGGACCAGATCAACTTACCCTAATGGGCCTACGCGAACTTCACAGGAGTCACCCATTCTTGAGCTACCTTAGCTCAAACACACTTAACCCGGGAGTTCTTTATCCACATTCAACCCAAAAAGTATCCAATTGATGTTATTTCCTTCCTTACTATCCTCGATATATATATTAACTTCTCTAGAATCCCTTCTTAAACCTGACCTTGGGCTCTCGGGGTATTACACACCAAGTGTTAATCCCACTAGGTGGGTAAACATAATAGAAAGGAAATTTTTGTTATTAATGTTAAAGCTAAAATGGAAAAATTATAACAAAACCATTAAATCTAATAATTTTACGGTTGTGTGCAAAAATAACCACAAATAAAATCCAGCATATTTGACTGGGAACAGTAAATGAAGGCTGAAGTTTGATAAATTAAACAAAATATATTTTTGTTACACCTCTCGACCTGCATATTTGGAGGAGATAATAGGGTCAACATGCAAATGCACCAGACTGAGATTATCTAAAAACGACTCAATCTAACAGTAGTAACTAGTAACAGAAAACATAACAGGAATTGAACTTGAGCTTGGAGTTGGAAAAGAACAAAAAAAAATAAAAATCACCACAGTTGCAATCATAATGTTTCGAGGAAAGGACTAGCTTAGAGTTTGGCGCTTTGTGGAGATGCATTTAATAATATGACTAACTTAGAGTTCGGCGCTTTGTGAAGATGCATTTAATAATAGGATCTTAGAAACAGGACAGCATGGATTTAAAACACTTACAATCTGGAACATCCCAAGCATCCCAGGAATGCTTGCAGCTTGTACTGGCCTTGGCTTCACTATCTGCATAGAGTTGAAACATGATTAAGCTTCAAGAAACAATAATTACTACTTCCTATAACTGACCAAAACAGGCAATGGGCAGTATGTAACATAAATATGCAAACATGTAAATGGCTACCTTGCCAGTTTTGACTGGTACAATGTCATCCATGGACAGAGGCTCCCCAGTAATAGGACATTTTCCATAATCCTGTTTAGAGGGGGAAAATGCAGATCTCATAAACAGGTAATCAGTTGACATGTTTCTTAATAACTTGGTAAGGATAAATTGAACTCAATTTCTGTTTACTGTAAACGAATTAGGGAAATAAATAGAACGCTGAACGATCCAATTTTATTAATCCTAAGTCTGGGAGTATTATTGGCAATGGAAGTGAAAAATAAAATGAAAATGAAATAACACATAGTGCATTAAACTCATTATGCATAATAAAACCAAAAAGAAATCTCTGACAAACATTTCTTCACTTGCTTCTTGCTTCCAACCTAACCAAAACAAAAATAAATAGATTCAATTTCTTTGTTGGGGAGCTTTTTGTTTTCTTTTCACTCCATAAATCCAAACTCCAAAAACAAAAAACAGAGAAAAAGGTGAAGTTTTTAGGGCATGATTTTTTCACTTCTCTCTTTTTTTTCCTCACTGTCTGGAGCATGAATATCTCACCAATAACATAATTCAAAAGCGAACCAATTTTTTGCTCCACGAAAAGAATTAGGGGAAACCTAGAGAAATTTCGAATCTTCTATACTCCAGCTCCCGTTCACTAAGCCGAATAAAAGAAATGTCTACTATCCCTAATCCCAATTTCTGTAACTGCCATCATATTTCGCCTTCGCATGCTCTTAGTAACAACACAGCACGTAGCGCAAAAAAAAAAAAACAAAAAAACGTAAAAACAAAAACCCTAGACACGAAACAGAGAAACGCGTACGGATATGTGTCTCTCGATCAATCGTTTCTCGTAAAGCAGCCCGGACTTCTTAGAAACCACCGGTTCCTCCGGCACCTCACCGGAAACTGCACCGACGTAGCATGAATCAGGAGAATCAACACGATATCATCAAATAAAAATAAAAAAGCACAATACAAATCCATTCCATGCATACAGAGACAGAAACTTACTTGAACAGTTCATGGTACTGGGCGCTAGGGTTTCTTCTGAGCTCTTCTGTGCTCCGCCGCAGCTCAGAAGCAGAACTGGCAATCGCGAGAGTGTGGAGAGGACAGAAGATTGAAGAGGAGTTACTGGCGGAAACGGATCAGCATATGAATGGGACGGTGGTGGTGAACCGACCCAATTTTGGGCACCGGGCGCCCGATTTCTAAACCCAGCTCGACCTAATTGGTTCAGTTTGGGCTGCAGTTGGGCATAAGGGCGGTTTATTAGAGATCCAAATGATGGGCCGTAGATGGCCCATACTTCCAGATTAGTATCACTGTTGCATGCGAAACTAGGTCATCTAGTTGGGCCCATTATTTTGGGTGAAGGGCTTCCTCATTTGCCATAAAGCCATATCAAAAGTATAAATTATCATTATTACTCCATCATTTTGTTTAAATTCTTTTTTAAAATAGACAAAAATATATCTATACATAAAAAATATTTTATTTTTAGACAAAATCATATATATATATATATATATCGGGAGGATCGATAAAATTTTCTCTCGCTTGGAGTTAGACACCTAATATACCAAGTCAAGATGAACATATTCCCTCTAAATCAATTTTATATATGGAATAAAATTGTATCAAATTAAACCAATTTAGACCTAATTGACAAAGTTGAAAAGATTGAATAAAATTACAAATTCTTAAATTTTTTCATGATTAACCCAATAACAAAAAAAAAATTATTTTCTATTATCTTGTATAAAGATTTTTTTTTTCTCTGCAACAAAAAATTTATTTGGTTACTTTTTTTTTCTTCTGCAGAAGCCTATCTTTTATCGTTAAAAGTAGTCTTTTAAATCCAGACCAAAGCACACAAATGTGTCAAAAGGCAATACCAATGACACTTCTTTTACTAGAACTAAAGAGGTGGGGGCGTGGTATGTATATACAAAAATGTTAATAAAAGTTTGTTAGATGATAGTGATGGTTATAATTTATTTTTATTTTTTTAGTATAAATCTAAATAAAATTATTTTAGATAATGTTTATTAAATAAGATATATATCGAAAAATGTAATATATGAAAAGTATTATTGACTTTTGTTATTTCTAATGTGTTTATTAAATTTATCTGGTGACTTTTACAAAATAAGTCACATGACTTCTTATCAGTTATTTTTTAAATATGATATATCTTCCCCCTCTAAATAAGCATATATATTATATCTTACATATAAGAAAAAAATGATACATATGTTTTCAGTACATTTAAAAAAATTTAATAAACAGTTTGATAAAAATATTAGAATACTTTCCAACTTTATCTTAACAATTTTATATTTTTATTAGAAAAACATTCTAACTTTATATTGATACAATGTTATTTTACTCATTTTAATAAATATTATTTTTGTGTATTAAAAAATCTTAAGTTTAATATTACTCTCATAGGTAATTTTTATTTTTTAAAATAATATTATATTGACAATACTTCATAAAATTAAAATATAATATTTACTTATAGAAAATAGATAGGTAAAAGTATAGATAAAAGATATTTGAGACCTAACAAAAACAAAAATATGGGCCAGACTTAGTGGTCATCATGCATACAAGTCCTACATTGGTACTTGGTGGTGGACCCATAATTCAAATAATATGTAGAATTCCATGACTATGCACTTGCTCAACAATTATCTAACTATTCAAAATTAATAATATTCAAAAAAAAAGTTAAAAATCATTAGAACCACCCATTTGCTTTCGCGTGAACTGATTTTTTGGAGTCAATGATCGTAGAAGTCGTCTCGAAATTTCGATTTTTTGATAATTGTATTTGTAAGAAAGGAAGACAATAGTGAAGTAGATCGGTTCTAGGTTTTCTAAGATTAGGGCAATTTTTTTTAAATATGTCTCTTTATATAAATTAGTATTAAATCCGTGCAAATGCACGTAAGATGTAATTAAAATATATTTATAAATTTAAAAATAAAAAATTAAACTAGTTATTTTAAATAATTATAACATGATCGATAAATATAATTTTTTTATTTTAATAATTTAAATTTAATTAATTATTTGCTATTTAATATGCTAATAGAGAACGTTCTTAAATTAATATATCGTCATTCAATGTGCTACAAAATAATTAACACATTAAGTAGATTGTCACATTTTTTTGCTTGTCATTTCATAAGATTCTTGACACTTAACATGTAACGACCCGTCAAGGGGTCTAGACGTTTTTGGGTATTTTATTTTGGGTTCAAAAATTTTTGTTTTAATTAATTGAGGGTTGAAAATATTCTCCCTTGTTTATTGGAATAAAGAGTAAGTGGAAATAAGAATTTTGTAGCCTATTTAATTGGGATCCATCAATGTGGGAAAAGTCCAAATAAATTGGGCCATTGTGATGTGTTCAAAATTTTTAATTATATTATGAATTGGCTTGGATTATGATAATTCATTTGGATTAATGAGTTGGGCCATGGAATGGCCCAAGGTATGGGCTGAGCCCAATTGGGGAATGAGATTTGAAATTTTTGAAAGAAAGTCATAATAAAATAAATTAGCCATCAAATGTCAATAGTGCCCTTGGTCTTTCATTTGACCATTGTAAAGGTGAAGGGCAATCAGGTCATTTGGACAAAGTTGCAGGTGTAGACTGCGCATTGCCCTATTCATGTTTCATCTGCAGTGGAGACCTTTTCTCTTGTGCGTACTCTCATTTCCTATCTAAGACTTCTTCTCCTTATCTTTTATTTTCCCTCCTGGTTGCTGGTATTTTCGTCTGGGTTGATAGCAGCTTCAGGAATTGAGGATTTTTCTGCATAGTAAAGTTATCAGGCAAGTTCTTCTTGCACTCCCCTTTGATTTTCCGTGCAAGTTCCTTCACATATCTCCTTCTGCCAATATGATTAATGCGTACATGTTGGCTTGCTGTGTCCATTTTAGCTCATTTAGCTCACTGTGTTCATTTTATCTCATTGTGTTCAACCTTTTGCTTTTGTATCTCTCTGTGGGTCTTCTTGCGATCTCAAAATGGGGTTTGTTTTCACCCCAAGCTTTCTTCGTGAATGGCATTTTATATAGCTAGGTGAGGATGAGAACCTCTGTTCGTTCTACATCCAAAGAAGCAGTGTTCAATGTATATATATATATATATTTGTGTGTATCACCCCCTGAATGAGCTTGCTGATCCAAATGCTTCTTATATGTATATGTGCTGTGTTTGAATGTAAAATGCTCAGTCCATTCAAATGATTTCATTAAGGTATTTGGAGCAAACAGCAAAAGCCTCAACTGAAAATATATATAAACTGTTTGCCTATATATATGAGACCCACTTGTAACTACTTATATTCAATATGCGTAACGAGCTGATACCCCCTAGAGATTTGAAAAGCTTATTAAAGCATGCCCTGCCTAGCTAATCCACAATATATTATGCTTAAACAATCATTCGAATGCCCCTGTTCTGTTCTGTTCAGCAAACCCAGTTATATATATATATACACGTTCAGCTTCATTAATGTTCTAGCGAGCTCGTTCCAATTCTTTCCGCGAGCTCGTTCCAGCTCTTTGCCGCGAGCTCACACCCATAAGCTCCCTGGCCGCTTAATCGCGAGCTCATTTGTCAAGCTCTTGGCCGCGAGCTCTTGCCGCGCGCCTGACCTTAAGCTCTTCCAGCGAGCTCTTGCTCAACCCCTTGACCGCGAGCTCGTTCACCTCATGACCCCGAGCTCGTTCGCTTGTCCTTCCCGCGAGGTCTCTTGAGCTCTCTCCGTAAGCTGCGACCTCAAGACCGAGCTATTCCCGAGCTCGTCCCATATGCCTTTGAATGAGAGCTATCAGCTCTCACCTTGTTTATTTACCTTTCCTTAACTTAACTTAAGTAAATGTTTGCATTTTCCTTAATTTATATTTTACTTTCCTTTACTTTAATACATAAATGTAAATAAGAAAGTACCCCCCATTTGGATTCAATAAAAATATCAAAAAAATTAAAATCCATAAAAATAAAAAGTTAGAATTTTGGTTTTAGTACAAATCCATGAATTTGCAATTTTACCGCCATCGAAATACATAGTTTTCGTTTCTTGAAAAATTCATTAAAAATCATTTTTACAACAATAAATGCTAGTAATCAAATTACCGGGAGTTAGTTTTTCAAGATGAAGATATTTTCAAAAAAAAGGTTCTATTTGGTCCATTACCTTAGAAAAATTTCAGGATTATGTTTGGTCAGCAATTTCACGTGGTGTGGTCATTTGATTGCATGGGGTCGAATAATGAATTTGAGCTATGAGCATGAATGTAAGTAAATGCATACTATCACTGGTTAAATGAAATCACAACAATCATATGATGGGAATAATAGTTATTAAATTTATAATACTCCTCAACTAGTGAATCGAGATTTAATATTAAATAGCATCTCTCAAATAAGTATTCTTGTGTTGTAAATTACATTAAGCATTTTTGTGTCATAAATTACATCTTGAATGTGGTAAACATTATGAAGTAAGATATGTTGAATTTATTTGATGATGGGGGAAATACCTGGTATGGGTAAGTGATGTTAACAGCATGAATATTGCAGAATCAGGAATTTAAATACATGTGGTTGGCAAATGCATACATGATGCATACATGTACAGGTTTCATATATATATGTTTTGCGCACCTATTATTTTGCGCGGAGGGAGAAAGGGTACCCTAGAGCACTTGGCACGGGACGAGGTGGCCATAGCCCGGCAGGTTGGCTCCATATTTATTTGTGAGGTTCTATAAAACTTATGCACTTTTGCATGCATTGATTTATGGCTTGAGAGCCGGGGAAATTGATATTGATAATGAAATTATGCACTTTTGCATGCATTGAATTATGGCTTGAGAGTCGGGGAAATTGATATTGATAATGAAATGATGCACTCTTGCATGTATTGATTGATGGCTTGCGAGCCTGTGAGAATTAATAATGATATTGAAATTTTATGCACATTTGCATAGGGATACATGGTGAGATGATATATTGGGTTGAATTGATAATTCATGAATTATGAATCTTGTATATATTGTGGAGTCCTTGATTACTCTTCTTGGTGTCACTGTGTTCTTGAATCATATATATTGTTCCTTGTTTCTCGAACTTGCTGAGTCTTGTGGTTCACTTGATCTTCTTTGCCATTCCAAGTAAAGGAAAGACGGTTATTGGGGGCGAGTCCAATAGGACTGCAACCCAGGGATAGTGGTGTACGGAGACGCGTCCTAGCTTTAAATATCATAGTTAGTGATTTGGTGAGGTTTGTAATAGTGAAAATTTATTATGTTATGGCATTTGAGCCTCATATTATTTTGTATGGCCATCGAGCCTAGAGTTATGAGATATTGGGAATGTAATTAAATCTTATTAAATTTCCGCTGCTAGAAATGAAATGAGTTGAGTTCAATTTTGTTCTATATCATCCAAGTAAGGACCTTCTTTCGAGTATTCGGAAGCGGCCCTTACATAACATTGTCTTTGTCAATGACCTCTCCAATTATATTTTTAATTAAAATAAAAAAATATCAGTTATAAATGCATAAATAATTGTACAATCAACTTTATACTTACCAAATAATTTATGTTCATCAAGTTCAACTACACTCAAAATATTAGCAAATGACCTAAAGATAAAATTTTATATTAAAAAACTTTCATCCGTAGTATCTACAACAATAGTATTTAATATTAAGTTTAGTTTGTACTTGTGACTTGTAGTGTTGTATTTTATATTGTTGTATCTAAGTATAAAATTGGACATAAAACATAATTGTCTATCATAAATCAATATTTTGAAAGATCAAACCAACTAACGCTTGATTGTTGCATGAATCCTTTCACCCCATAAATTTGATGCAAAATCGATATAAATAATTAACAATAAATTTATTAGGGGAAAAAAATATGTTCATCCATGAAAATCATATCAATGGAAATGTTATAAGTTTTTGACCTATTTTCAAAGTATAAAATCTCCAAAAGTCTCACAACTCGAACATTTAACATCCATATTTTGAAAAATTACTTTAAAAAAACTTTTATTAAATTGTACAACATTACATAAAATGAAAAATCTTGACCTGAACTTCCTATTTACACACAGAAGCTATTACATTTGAACAATAAATCATTAAATATTTACATTAAATTAAATGTAATGATTAATTAATTATTAAAGTAAAATAATTTATTATATTATATATTTATTTATAAATTATAATTATAATTATAAATATATATTAAAACTCTAAAACATAAGGAAGTATGAGTTTTTCAATGCTAATTAAAAATTCTCATAAAATTTTTAATTTATGCAATGATAACAAACATTGAAAATATGGATTTTAACTTATTTTTCTTTCACAATGCATTAATTTTCTTCCATGGTATTAAAAATATAATATATTAAATCTTAATTAGTATTGAAAAATTCATGCATTATTCTTGAAAATATGATATTTTAAATCTTAATTAGCATTGAAAAACTCATGCATAAAATTAAAGGTAATGATTAATTAATTATTAAAGTAAAACTATTTATTATATTATATATTTATTTATAAATTTATAATAAAAATAAATATAAATTAAAACTCCTAAATGTGAAGAAGCATGGATTTTCCAATGCTAATTACAAATTCTCTTAAAATTTTTAATTTTTAATCTTAAAATTTAATTTTTGCAAAGATAACAAAACTTTAAAAATATAGATTTTGACTTATTTTTCTTTTACTATGCATTAATTTTCTTCCGTAGTCTTGAAAATGTGATATCTTACATCCTAATTAGTATCGAAAAACCAGTGCATTAGTATTGAAAATATGATATATGGATTTTGATTTATTCCATAGTCTTGAAAATGTGATACTTTAAATATTAATTAATTAGCATTAAAAAACCCAAGGTATCATATTTTTAAAACTATAATATAGTTATTAAATTAAAATTAATAATTAATTAATCACTATATTTGATTTGATGCAAGTTTTTGAAGGAAAAAAATTCACTATTGATTGCCACTTGATAAAATACTTTAGCTGACTATCCTACTTTAATATATTATATAGGATATATAGGATTTTAAGATAACATTTTATACGAATGAACGGTTTTCTATAATTTAATTAAGAGTTTAAGTTATCTATTTATATTTCACATAAATAATATTTATTTTTGATTAATTAATAATATTGAAAACCCTTACAAATTTAATACAAATTTTAGAGACAAAAAATAGTTTGGCAGATTAATTTTTGGAGGAAAAAAATATTTGTAAACTATTATAATTTATTTAATATATTATATAAAAAATATAAGATTTTATACCAATAGACAATTTTTTATACCTTAATTAATAGTTTAAGTTGTCTATTCATATTTATCAAAAATAATATTTATTTTTAATTGATTGAGGGATTAATTGATGAGAATATATGACATAAAATATTTATTTTTGATTAATTAATAGTATTGGAAAACCCATGTAAATTTAATATAAATTTTAGAGACAACTTTTTGGAGGAAAACTATGTAGGAAGTCTGCTACTTTATATATTAAGATAATTGTAGGAATTTAAAATATTAATTATTAATTATGTAATTAATAATGATAGTGAATAATTAAGGTAATTGCATAGAAGTTGCCCAACTAATTATCCCAAAATGTGTGACTGTTAGGAAATTTGAAGGTCACATTGAAAACTAAATGATGTCTCATTTTAATAACAATATAAATTTAAAATATTAATTGTTTGATTATTCTAGATAATTGATAATGATAGTGAATAATTAATGTAATGGCATAGAAGTTGCATCCAGCTAATTAGTGATTATTCCAAAAAAATTATGTATAGCTTTTAAATAAAGTGTTATTTTAAATAATAATAGTAGAAAATTTAAATATTAAATTATTTTTTGAAAAAGAAAAAAATTAAACTAATAAAAAAAGCAAAAAAAAAATTGTAAAGCTACTGAACGTGAGAGTTATGGCTGTGTTTACTTTTCTAGTGCTTTAACTTCATATGGAGCATACTTTTGTTATGTTTTCATTCTAATAATAATAGAAATTTGAAATATTAATTATTTGATTAATAATGAGAGTGAATAATTAATTTAATTGCATAAAAGTTGTAATTAAATTAATTTTATTTAATTATCGCAAAATGTGTGATTGTTAGGAAGTGTGAAAATCATATTAAAAACTAAATGATGTCTCATTTTAATAACGATATAAATTTAAAATATTAACTGTCTAATTATTCCAGTTGATTAATAATGGTAGTGAACAATTAATGTAATGGCATAAAAACTGCAGCTGATTAGTGATTATCCCAACAAAATTGTGTATACATTTTAAATATTAATTTATTTCTTAAAAATAAAAAAAAAATAGAAACTGATTTTGGGCAGGAAAGTTTTATGTAGCTACTCTTCTATTTTAATATATATTAAGATTAAGATTAAATAAAAAATAAAAATTATTAATTAATTAATTTTATTAAAATTATAAGAATTTACAAAAGATAAGGAAGAATAATTTGGGCCTCATTAAAACCTTGTTTGGGAAAAATTCCAATGGGACAAAATCTCAAATGAAGGAAAAAGAGTATCCTACATTGTAAACATTGCATTAAAAGATAAAAACTACATATTTGAGTCTAGATGCTTTTTCTCGAATCTCCATAAGCAGTTATTGATTTAATCAATCTTCCTTTCATTTAGGGGTGTCAAAAAATATCCAAAAACTAGTGAATCGGACCAAATCGGGTCAAACCGTGCCTTTTGAATTGGTTCTCTGGTTCAGTGGTTAGGTTCTGATTCTAAAAAATCAAGAACCAATATATTTGGTTTGGTTACTTTTTTTTTTTTTTTGGTTTTTCAAATCGTGGTTCAAATCAAACCAGAACCGATATTATACTTATATATATTATAATTTTTGGGGTATATATATATGCATATACATAAATAGTATCATTTCTTATAAAACTAGCGAGATTCATGAACTATTTTATTTTTAAGCTTTTTATGCGCTATTGCTATACTATATGGTCGATGTAATCTCATTTGATAAGATGATCTATGAATTTTTTTGTTATACTTTTACTTCAAGACTTGAAGCATTAATGAAGTTATGAGTTTATTTTAATTAACAAATTTATTTGTAATTTCATATTTTGTGAAAATGTTTAGAAGCTAAATGTTAATTAAATAGAATCGAAATTGGTCCGGCGTGACGGATTGGTCATAGTTTGGTTTTATACATGTAATGGTTCGATTACGGTTCTTATTTTTTCAGAACTGTTAAAAATGGTTTGGTTACTGGATTCTTATATAACCGGACCAATCCGAACCGCTAACACCTCTACTTTCATCATCTACAATTAATTGAAACAAAAACAATCATCACATGTACCTATAAAATAAAAATAGCAATGAAATCTTCTTTTGACATGGTACTTGCAGCAATTTCTTTTGTTAATTTTTTTTAATTTTTTATACACATATATACATAGGCTTAAAAACAAATTTGGGCCCCCCTCAATTGTGGGCCCCGGGCTGACTCTGGATTAAAGATGTATGTTATGTTGCCCAACACAGGGTGTATGGGTTCCTCCCTCTTCTTATAGGGCTTATAGTTCCCTCTCAATTTATATGTGTTAGGTAAAGTTTATATTAGTTGATGTGGATAACAAATCAATTCACTAAGACTCAGACTTTTAGTTTTGCCTCTGATACTCAAATCAATGAAAAATTTATATAATAAAACATAATAGTTTTTGAAAATGTCTTTGATATATTTCCATCTTATGGCTGAGATGAATTCTCATTGTGCATGAATGGTTGAGATCAATTTCAATTTTAAGTTCCCGCCCACTCTCATTGCCCTCTTTCTTACCCCCCATCTCTCTCTAACAGACCACCCATACCCTCACTCACGCCTCTCTTTCCCTATTTCTTTATCTCTGGCCAACCCCCCATCTCTCTTTATATCTACAGAGAGCAAGCAGTGAAGTCCGAACGGTGGCTTGCCATGGGCTGGCGGGTGGAGCTGATTGCAGCGGTGACCGACGATGGAATGGCCAGAGGTGGCAGACGACGAGCTGGTCTCGTTGCTGGGTGCGGCGGCCTGAAGCCACAATGGCCGGCCGATGGCAGTCAGATACTGCGACTCTTAGCAGCCAGATATGGCGATCGGAGGCGACCATTGGGGCCACGATGGTGGCTAGGGGGTTGCAGACGGAGGCAAGAATGCCGCGATGATGGTTAGCAAGGGCCCAGGCTGGTGGCAACTGGCGTGGGTGGTTTGGCCGTGCGTGAAGGAAAAGCTAGAAGAAGAAGAAGATGGGAAGGAGAAAATAAAATAAATAAAAAAGGGAAAAATAAAAGAAAATAAAAATCTGTATGTTATTTATTCAAAATCCATCTCGGATTCTTAGTTTTTTTCACTGTTTGTTGGTTTGTACCAGTGTGATAACACAGCCACTGCTTGGTTATCTAAGAAGGCTAGGGCTCAGTCATCTTCAACCCAACCATGTTGTCTCTTTCTTTTCTTACTGTGTGTACGTATATCTGTCGTCGCCGAAGCTCCATTGCGATTGTGTGTGTATGTATATTTTATTATCTCTCTCTCCTTATTGTGTGTGTATGTATTTATTGTATGTATATAGTCGCTATGTGTATATAGTCATTGTGTGTATCTATTGCATTGTGTGTATATAGTTTCAATGCATTTAGTTCCTTTAGTTGATTGAAGGTCAATAATTTACTTAATAAAATTATTGACCTTTACTGGAAAGTCCACCCTCTGCACTTTACTGGAAAGTCCCATGCCTTCATCTTACTCTAGCTTAGTGCTGACCCAAATGCTTAACCCAACAACTATTATTTGTTAATATATAATATATATAGTGATTTGTTAATGAAAACGTATGTTATGGTATTTTTTACTTTTTTTTAACAAAAAAAAGTGATAATATATTTGTTAATAATTTTAATACAAATATATTTTACAGTTTTAAGTAGCTAAAACTATGCTCACAATTTGACTGAAATACATTATTTAATTGACATTCCTTAATTAAATTGAACTAATTGATTAGATCAAATTCATATATTAATGATTCTCTTTTTTTCTTAAAATTTTAAAATAAATTATATAAATATTAATATATTTCCGTCTATTAACAAATTTTTAGATAAAATATTTTGGTCTATTATTTTGCATTCCACAAACTGTAAACCAATTTTTGGAAGAACAGATTTTTTGGATAACTATTTAAAAATATTTCTCAATTGAACATGATTTTCTAATTTTTATTTTTTGTAAATGAATTTTTTTGGGATATCTTTGTGATTGTGAAGTGCATTTGAGTTGTGTGGATATAAAGAAATGATGATATATGAGCTATGATTTACAAAGGTACTATTTTTTTTTATATTTAATTTACAATTTTAATTTTATATTTTGTTTTTCACCTTTATTTCATGTAATATAGCTTTAGTTTTAATTAAGATTTATTTTGTAAATTTATTTTTAATAAAAATTAAATTTACATATTGATGCTCTTAATTGTAAATAACTAAAAACAGTCTATTCATAAAATAAAAATAAAATTATTTTAATGTAGGACAATTTCTCTATTTGTTAATTTCAAATTTAATTTTTATATTTTTTTCTTCTCCTTTTAATTATAACCCGTTAAGTATTTTCTACTTCCCTACCCGTTGATGGTAGTGGCCATAGCGACCGGCAGCAGCTAGTATGTATTGTTTGATATTTAATTTTTAATTTAATTTGTTCAGATTGTAGAACATTTATTGATGTGTTTTATTATATAAATTTAATAAATTTAATTTTTATTTTTTATTCAATGTTTATAATATTTTTTTACAATATTAGTGAACATTATTATATTTTAATCTTAATATTATTTATACTGTGCCTTTAAGTACGGGTATCCGCTAATACACGAATATGACTTGGTAAAGGAGAAAGTTAAAAGGTGAACTGAGTAATATGTTTGAATGGGAGTTTGAGCCTCTTTTAAGGTGTATGGAGGTGAGATGTTTTAGAAAAATTTATTTGACATGATGAGAATGTGATTTGATTCTTTCCATTTACTTTAGATTATTCAGGATTTAGATATAGGTTTTAATCTTGGCATTGACACGCATCTTACTCTAAAAAATAAGACTTATCTCTTAAATTTGACTAATAAAAATAATGCGTGTCATCCCTAAAAACACTTGAGATAAGAACACATAACAACCTTGAATTGACTCTTCGAAGAAGCACTTTAATAATCTTGTAATATCACATTAAATATGATATTTATTTAGATAGTGTTTGTTAATCAATATATAGATAAAAAAATATAAAATATAAAAATATTCTATACTTTTATCATTTTCAACGTATTTATTAAATTTTTCTAACGATCATTGAAAAATAAGTCACTTGACTTATTATTTGACATTTTCTGCATATGCTTATATTTATCTCTATCTAGATAAGCATATTTTGAATCTTACAGATAAAAAAAAATAGCATATATATTTTTCAATGCATTTAAAAATATTTAACTAATAGTTTGATAAAAATGTTAAAATACTTATTAGTCTTATCTTAAACATTCTATATTTAGATCTAAAAAATATTTTAGACTTATCTTAGTATAAATTTATTTTACTCTTAATGTTTAAGGTTTAGCTTTCCACGCAATCAATTATGGAGGGTTAAGAGTTGAGTTGGTATGAAACTAATCTCTTGTCAACGAGGAGGTGGAGAAAAAAGTGGACTTTTTTGGAGTTTTAATCAGCAAAGACGACAATAAGACTAGTTTAACATGTGTCCCCGTAGCCAAAGCTTATAGGGTGTCCCCACCAGCCTCAAAAATCAAAATTCAACTAATTTTAAACTACTACGTTCACCCAACCCACCCCGTATTTGCCCATTCCAATGTTCGTTTCGGTTTGTTCTTTCTCCCTTCTCCTCAATTTCAAACTGCTGTTCACATTATATGAATATATGTTATATTTTGTATTATATCAATACAAATATATAATTTATTACAATATAAATGCCATGAAAAATATCGTACTTGAGTTTCCGAGGAAAACAATTTCCCAGGAAAATAATTTTATGAAAAAAAATTCTTGAAATATATTTTCCGTTATTTAACTATAACCTAAAAATATTACTGAAAAATCATTTGGTTGATATTTAGAAAATTATAAAAAAAATTCCATATCATCAAATATATAATATAAAGATAAAAAATATAATAAAAAAAAACTAAAAAGAGAGTTAAATAGTAAATGAGGAAAGATTGCGCAAGACAACGATGACAATAGCAATGTAGGTAAGGATTGAGAGAGGTGAAACTCGTCCCTTGGGGTTGCTCAGTGGTCATGGTGGGTGGTCTAGGTTTCTAAGTTTGAATCTATTTCTTATGTAATTATTGAGGATCAGACTTAAATTTATCTCTCATGTTAAAAATTGTAAAATCGAATAACGAAAGTCTAGTGAGAAAAGCATCTCGATTGAGGTGAAATCCAACGGAGATAATGACATGTACCATGATGTAGATAGAAATTAAGAAAAGTAAAACACGATGGAGACGACAATACTTGTGATGATAAAAGTAAAGAGAGAGATAATTTTTATCAATTTTTTAAGTATTAAAATGGTCAAATTTAATAGATAGTTTTAGAACTTACAATCTCTTAAATAATTTTTTTTTTATCTTGCAACTTAACAAACACTATTATTTTGAACGTTATTTAGATATTTAAATCTAACATTTTATGTATTTATACTAATATAAAATATTATTATAAATTATTAAATTTTAAATTAAAATGTCGGAACATCATTTCGGTCAACAGGGCGCTTTAGTCCAGCTTCGGTTTAAGGATTCCTTGGCCGAGAATCGAAGCATAATTGCATGATACTTGTGATTGACTTTTGCTGTATCACGTGCTGTGGTCAAACTCGTACAGATGTCCCATTCATATATCCGACATTATCAGGAGAGTCCTTCCTAATACGCTCACTAGATACGAAATTTGCATATAAAACAGTTTTAAATAAAAATGTATTAACTTATATTTAATCTCAATAAAAAAAATTAACTATTTATTATTTTTAATAAAAATAAGTAACATTAAATAATAATAAATACATTGTTATGGGTATTTTTTACACCATTTATTACGGGCTGGACACGATCCAATAGGCCGGCCCAATCGTCAAAAACTCAATAAACCTAAGGTCGAACTCGTCAGAACAAAGTCACATGTCAATGAGACTCGAACTTAGATCACGGAACTTAACGAGGTCCTATTGACACTTCCAGCTCATTGGCCTAATCAAATAAGTTTTCAACAATGCTCCCAGTCCGCTAACCTAATTCTTCAGCTCGCATAACAACAAGATCGCGAAACAACTAAAGGCTATGACCCACTTTATTTTATCTGAAGCAAACCAAATCTCTAGTAATACGGAATCCACTATTGATTTTATGGAATTGATAAGGATACCTATTCCCCCATGTCATTATCTTTCCATTTCACATATTTTATGTAATTGTAAATACCTCACGCTATAAATACGAGACAAAAAATCATTGTAAAATGGAGGAGGAATTAATGAGATACTGTTACTTTGCTAAAATAACTAAAAAACAATCATGGAGTAGGCATCTTTCTATCCGAACCACGTAAAAATTTCCTTGCATATTGTCTGATTTATTTTTCGTTCTATTGATTCCTCTTCTTTGTATTGGTGTTAAATTTTCTCATTACAAGCCTACGAATCACAATTAATTGATTTTGAACATTGACATATATCTTATTTTTAAATAATATATATTTATTATTCATCATATTTTATATTTAAATACTTCTATTGACTACAACAAACACATCGTGTTTTTTAATTAATTAATTAATTAATTAAAAAATATTTAAATATAAAATATATATATTTGGCATTATCCTTAACCAAAATAATTTATAATGTATTTATTTATTTATTCTATTTCATCCCGATCCACTTGTCACGCTCCCCCGTACGATGCATGAATGACTGACTGACAACAAGAAGGGAAGGAAACATTCCCGTGCAACGCGTCGGAAGGGGCGACGCCGCTGCCGCCGCCGCTGCGACACTAATGAAAGAAGTCTCTTCGGCATTTAATAATAGCGCCGCACCTAATAATAATTTAATAAAGTAAGTCACAAGAGGCTAATCGTCCGACAAACATTTCGTTAAACCTATAATCTATGTATCAATCACCCAACAAACCTATAATTATTATACAAAAAAAAATAAATTAAATTTTATCAGGAAGAGTCATTTATTGTCTGTTGTGACATAGTAGGGAATAAAAATGTATAATTTTTCTTTAATGGGCGTTCTGCAGAATACGTAAGCTAAATAATTTAGATATTTTTTTTGAGAATTATATGAAAAAAAATATTATTCATAAAAAATTAAATTTAATAAGTATCAGAATATGAAATTAAATATTATCCATAAATATTTTAATCCCAATAAATTTTAAAATGCCAAGATAAATATTATCCTTATTTAAAAATTTCATATTCTTCTATAAATAAACAAACTCATTTCAAAAAAGGTATATTTTTATACTAATTTTAATATGTTATTTAAGTCTTCATTATTTTGAATGTCTATCTTAAATATTAGAGTATTTATGTAAAAAAATTGTATTATTTGATCGTTATTTTTTTTAATAAGTTTAGATAGTTTTACTTTATAAATTTAGTATTATTTTGAGCGACAACATTCTCTTTCACTTGTCATTATGTTGCAATAATTTTTGTTACTAAGTTGTAATAATTTTTGTTCGGGATTAATTTAGTAATTGTGTTTTAAGAAGACATAAATCATAATTGTGAGGCTACTTTTATGATTATTTTAATTAGAGATAAAATTAAAACTCCATTCATCAGTATTAAAAAAACATAATGACTTACGCCGCACTAAAACTAAAAATGTAACTACTTAATTAATATTTTTTTAAATATAATGTCTAAATTAACTCTAAAATAAAAAATACAACAACTTCTTTAAATTTTATTTAAATATAATAAATAATTTAATTTTAAAATTAAAATATAATAATTTATTTGACACCACACTCTAATTTTTTTTCACCATGTGTAGATTTTCTATTCCAATCCCCCACCCCAATTCATGGAGTTTTAATTAACATTTAATTTTATTTTTATTTGTTATAGATCGAACACAACAATAAAATTATTTATTGTAACGTCATCATCAAGTCGCTTAGACTATGCAAAAAAAAAAATGATTGGAAGAAACATGATAGTGCTTATACAAACACTCTGATACTTAAATTAAACACTTATTTAACTGAAAACTTAAATGTAATATTGAAATTAGTATCAAATGCTTATATTTTTTTGGAATGGGAGTTGATTTATTTATAGATGAGCATTGAGCTTTTCAAGATCTATTAAAATTATGGTTATTTCAAATAATGTCTATTATGATACTTTGATATCTGTTAAAATTATGATTCGTTTGATAATATTTATTATTTTTTTATAATTCTGAGAAAAAAATTTGATATTAAAATTAACATATTTACATTTTATTCAGGATGGAGCTTAATTACAATATTCGAGAGATACTAATAGTCCCTTCAACAAGTCTCCCAACCTTCACTCATTGAGAGATCTATTGGTCTTTTGGCCTTCAATTTTTGAGAGACAATCTCTTGATTCTCGTTTTTGGGGAGACAGTAAAGGTCTTATGGCCTTCGTTTTTTTGGGCCTGAACTTTCAAAAGCTTAAACATTATTTTCAGCTTTTGCGCTTTTTTATTTTTTTAATAAATTTTGTTTATCACACATCATTATTTATTGAGTGATATAAACAATAATTTTATTTATTTATTTAAAATACCCCGATATTGGAAAAAAAACTAAAATATGTGATCAAGTAATTACACGTGGCACGCGGTCTATAACATCCACGATACAACGTGGGTAACGGAATCCAAGGCTGTGCATAACGTCGTTATGGCCATGGCTTCTTGCTTCTAGCGTTGGCCAATGCCAAGGATGGACTGTCTCCAGTAACTATCGTGCGCGCCAGCTCATTCACTTTCCTCTTCCTTCATGTCTCTCGTTATATTTACACTCAAAATATGATTTTTTTTTAAAATGACTTTTGTTTATAAATGTTATTATTACAACATAATAATAAATTTATTAATTAAAAATATTATCATTAAGCAACTTAAATTTTGTAAGAAGAAGAACGATTAGAAGATGCAAGACAATTTTTAGATAAACACTCTAGTATTTAAATTAGACATTGAATATTTAAATATCATAATTAAAATTAGTATAAAAAATGTACATTTTTTAAATTATAGCTCATTTATTCATAGAATAATATTGAGTTTTTTGAGATTTACTAATGTTATAATTTTTACGGATAATATTTATCTTGATATTTTGAGATCCACTAGAATTATGATTTTTATAGATAGTGGCTATTATTTTTGCAAAATTTTCAAAAGAATTTTTAAATGTCAAAATTATCTTATTTATATTTTATTTAGGACCCCTTAATTAAATGGAGATTTATATGGTAGATCCAAAGATTTTATAGCCTATGGGAGATTGTGAAAATGTCCCAAAACGACATCCTAGACGATCTACGAGAGGCTGTGTCTTCTGAAGAAGTGTATTTTCAATTTTTGAGAGATTAGAGTCTGATAGTTTCGATTTTACACATCAATAACAAAAATATTATAATACATTTACTTTTTATATTTAATTATAATATTTAAAAAACATTTAATCTCTATACTTTGACATAAACATGGTGTTATATGCATTTTGTTGTCTTACTTGATTTTTTTTTTCACATATAAAAATATAAGAGTTAAATTATTTTGAAAATACAAGTTTAAAAGTGTAATTAAAATAAAAAAAATTTGAATTGTTATACAAAAAATAAAGATCAAAATATAATAGTTAAATTGACTAAAAAATCAAGTTCAATAATATAATCGAAAAAATTTATATGATTACATAAAAAAATATAAAAATATAAAAATAAAAATATAAATTTAATCGCAAATAAATTATTACACATTCTCTCTTTAAAACATTTATTGCATATATATATTTTTGTCTAATTATGTTATTATCGTGTAATTAATGGTTAATTTTAATTTTATTTAAATCACAAATATTATAATTTTATTATTATTATATTATGATCGTGTAATTGAGATTTACACGTAATTGTGAACGAAAAAGAAGAAATGGGGTTGGGAGTCTTGGGACACGTCGGTGGGGCCCACCACTCCCAATTTCCTGAAAATGGAGAAGAAGAAATGAAAGAGCACTGAGCGAGAGAGAGAGAGAGAGAGAGAGAGAGAGAGAATATTACGTATATTTTTCAACAAAAGTGGCTTCCCCCATTGCCTCGCCATCGTTTTCAGCTTAGCTCTCTCTCTCTCTCTCTACGTCTATACTATACATTCATCAATTTCTTCCTTTCTCTGTCTACAGAATCTCATTCCCAAGCAGTTGAGCCGAAGAAGATTCGTTGCTCGTAGTGGCGCGCTTATCCTTCCATGTGCGAAGTTGGTAAAGCTTTTCTTTCCCATTTCCTGTCAATTTCTTCACTGTTCGCCTTTCGGCTCCCAGTGTTCCGCCTTTTCTAGTTTTTAGGTTTTTCTTCTCGCGCCGGAGACTGAGCGGTTTTCTTCGATAGGTCTCGGCTGTTTCTCGTCGGAACAGGGCCTGCGTGGAAGCGTCTTCGGCGCTTCGCTTCTCCAGATCCAATTCTTCGCAAAGGTGATGCGTGTATCGGTTTATGTTATTAATAAAATACAACAGTTTGAGACCTTTTTGGCGATGTTTGTTTGTGCTTTTTAGTATGTACTTTGTGCGATTTGCTTTTGTCGTACTTGTTAGTTTTCTTCTTGAGGTGGTTGAGGATTTGAGTTTCTGGAGGACATCCATTCTCATCATGTATTGTTTAATTATTATTTTCATCTTCCTCGACTTCAAAATCAATCTCTTGAGCTGCTCTGCATCTCTCTTTGTGTGCTCCTCTGGATTTGATTTCTTGATTACTTGTCAAGAATTCCATTTCGTAAAAGCTGTATATACCTGTTTATGACTTCAGTACAGAAAGAATAGGAAACAAGAAGGAAAATTTATTTATGTAAGTTAAATCAATGATATACAATAGATTGTTCTGTTTCCCTGAAATCACTGGGTATGTCTCTGTTGACACCTTTAGAAAAGACAAGATAGTGTGATGCACTTAAAATTAAGTTTCAAAGGGTTCATTTTGTTGGCCCAAATGAATATGAACTTTCTATTGTATATTGTATATTGTTGTTTATGATGCAATCATTACAAATGAATATTACTTTATGGTTGCTTATTTGAAGTTATGAAATGAGTAAGCATCACCAGACATTTACTTTAGCTATTATTGGATTGTATATTTCTATCATTGCAAAGGGATGGGAATCTGATCATTACCTTGGAATCTAATTTTTCTGATTGACAAATTTCTTTCCTTTTGGTTTTTTGGACTACTTTTATTCATTGCACCACCAATAAGAATATTCTACAAAGTTTAGCTTTCTTCGCCTTCATAATTGATTAATTCTACAATCTATTTAAACTTGTTGTCATGTTCGATTTCCAGACTACTTCTGGTCAGTGATTGAGAGAACAGAGATCAACAGCATACCATATATATTATGCCCAGTACAGGTGGAGAGTGGGAACCAAATTGATCCGGTGTTAATGTGATCCCTTTTTAATTGGAGTAAAAACATGGAAATTACAGTTGTCAAAGCAGAAAAAGACAATCAAAAGAAAGAAAATCCGTCAGAGAGCAGAAGTGAGGACATGGAACTAGCAGGTGAGAGTAGTTTGTCCAAAAGGTTGGTGAAAAAGTCAAAGCCTAAAGAGATGTTGGTATTAAATGCTTTGCTATCACAGTGTGGTGAAAGTTGTGTTAAGCAATCATCATTTCGACGAATTCTAAGATTAAAAAAGAGGATGCCTAAGCATATAATTAGTCTTGACGAGAAGTATCTTCGGCATTGCTTGGAATTGATGTATGTCCATGCAGCAAAAACAGCTTCATGCAGTATTCACGAGAGATTGTACTGTTCACAGACGGGTAATTTCTTAGACAGCCCAAATGCACTGAAAATTGGAAATAGGTATACCTGTGATTTAACTAAATTTGTTTTCAAGTGCCCATTGGAAGTGGGGACTGGGAGTCTTGTTATAAGCACTGCAGGGGAATGGATAGTTGGTACTATCATGGGGAGCAAGAGTATGATGAACATATTGAATAGCCCTTTATTTAGCAAATTTGGTGTTGTAGAGGGTGGGATCAACTTTGGGAAGACAAATCTAAGTGATGCCAAGAAGTCAGTGGGTTCTAATTTTTTGAGTTCTCCTGGTTGGTTTAGTATTAGTTCATCACAAAAGCTAGGGAAGAAGACTTTGCTACTCGGAAATGATAGGCATGGATCTGAGACTGTACACAAAAGGATAGTTTCTCCATCAAGCACAAACTCTACCTTATCAGATCAGTCTTCCTCTTTGATACCGTCTGGTTTTACTCAAGCAATGCTCCAATGCACATTGAAGGATGGCTTCCCTCATTATGTCTTCTCGTTAGATAATCAGAAGGAAGTCTATCTAGCAAATTTGTGCAAGGCCAAGTCACCTGATGACAAGGTATTTGATCATATGTACATGTTTCATTCACAAGATGGCGGCAGAAAACAACATGATATTTGTACTAATGAGTCAGCTCTTGTTGGTAGGATGAGAGTATCTACAACAGTTACACTCTGTCCAGATAATTCTGAAATTAAGGAGACACAGTTTGTTTTGTTTGGTTCTGATGAGATTTCTGAGACAGATGTGCGAAGTTCTGGCCTTAACCCTAAGAAGAGTAAAGGGTTGTCAAGGAAGATGGCTGAAGTATTCAAAACTGGCCACCCATCTAGGGAAAGGAGTTCCTTCAAGTTCACAGGGGCGAGCACCATACATGAAAACTTTTCTGGGAAAGGATCTTCCGATTTAATCACTGTTCCCAGTCCACTAGGTGCAGTCAATCTTTCAGATAATCAGTTTCCACCAAATCTTGAATTGGCTGCCATCATTGTTAAAAACCACATACATCCTACACGTCAGGAGGTAAAAATTGGAGGATGGGGCCTAAAATTTCTCAAGAAAGTTGAGAGTAAGGAGGGTATTGCTTCTCTAGAAGTCCCACCTTCTGAGAGTTGCTTGAGAAACATGAATGATTGTTCAACAAGCGTGGATGTTTTAATCCCAGCAGGTTTTCATGGCAGGCCAAGAAGCAGAATTGGTGGCCCTTCGAGCCTCACGGAGAGGTGGAGATCTGGTGGTCTTTGTGACTGTGGTGGCTGGGACATTGGGTGTCCACTCACAGTACTCAACACTAGACACAGCAAAAAAGAAGTTTTGCCCCAGGCTGACACGCAGGGGGAATGCCAGTCATTTGATTTATGCATACAGGTCTATCAAGTTCCTTGTAATTCTTTATTCTATTATGATTCAGTAGTGCATATGTGTTTTATCTTTCTAATGACACTACTGAAAATTTATATGTTGTTTCAACATCCAGTTTATGAGCCCTTCCATTTTTCTTTTAAACCTCCGAGCGTTTTCCTTGGCAAAACATTGAAATGACCCATGGCCTAAATCAAATTTGCAGGATTCATCGCAAGGGACTCCTATAATGAAGATGGTGAACGTGCGTGACAGGTTGCATTTTGTTCATTTCCAGTCAACTCTGTCAGCTTTACAGTCTTTCTCAATCGCGGTTGCTATTCTTCATACTCAGAGTCCAGTCCCCAAACCAAAGGTGTACAGGAGTTGAAATTGCGAGATTCAAAGAGGTTCATGTAGCTATAGTGATTGAATTATATATACAGGGATTGAGGTGTTTGTTGTTATGCATTGTGAGTACCGATTTTATATTACTAGATTGTTGTCTCCTATTCAGGGTAATTGTTAGCAGCAGAATTAATTAAGTTCTTGTCAGATGTCTCGCTCTTGTCTGAGCGAGACATAGATCTTGTAACTGGCCTTTTCCTGACTCGCCGTACAACATAATTCCGATATTCTAATGTTAATTTGATTCAAAGTTTTGCCGATTAATATATGCAAATGTGAAGACTGACACTTGCTAGCTCGATGAATATTGCTGTGTTTTTTTCATTCTGTTCTGTTTGCATTATGTTGGACTCACAATGTGGAAAATGTTGATATTGGATAATGAGATGTCCCTCTTCTTTTTTTCTATAATAGGAACCCGAATCACTACATTTTGGGCGTCCATGGGGTAAACTCATTGGGCACTTTCTGATAAGATTATATTTCATATGCTGAGGGTTTTGATGTTTAGGGAGCTTGTTTGCTTTCTCACAATAGGTTATGAACCGGATCAGATTCATCCTCTTTGAATCTCTCTGTGGCTTGTGGTTGCGCATGTGCTGCAAATGCACATGGGTTGCATCCTCACTTTTGGCATCATTTCCTGCCTTTTTAGTTGAAAAGTTGGGCAATTCAATATAGGGTCGGATAGCACCTCCTTTGCCTTTCTGAATTACATCTTCGCTTGGAGAAAGGAATACATGTCTTATAGATTCTACAAAAATTATATTGGCCACACCTTTAGTTTTGCTATAATTGGAACTAGAGATATTAAACATGTTGAGCTACCCTAGCACTACATGAGCCGTGCTTAAAGAGCAGATGGGCACCCTCACAATGGTCCTTATGGCTCAACTCGGCCCAACAACCCGTTAACTCTTATCGTGCCGACTTGTTATGACTCATTTGACATCTCTGGTTAACATATAAAATTCTCAACAAAAGAAAGAGATATGATAAACTTAAAGTTACACGTACAAAATAAACTTATTTCTTAAAAACCATTGGCCAATTTATGCCTCATCTTGAATCACTATGATCTTGTCATTGTTTTAGCCTGCCATTGCTTTTCAAACTCCAACTCGAGGCATCATTTTACTCATCAACAAACGTTACATTGTCATCAGATCCCTACAATGATCTTACTCGTGACATGCATTAGTGCTTGTCCTTTTAGATGTTAGGTGAAACATGTCTTCATTTAGCAATGATGTTGGTGCTGGTGATTAGTGACAGCAGATTATCATCATGGGTGGCGGAAAATTTGTGTTGATGGCACGAGGTGGAGGATTTATTGCATGTATTAGCCATTTGATTGTGGAGTGATTTGGTATACCCGAATCGAATTAATTAAGGTTATATATAATAAGATTGAATTAAACTTGAAATTTGAAAAAAATCAATTTAACCAATTCAAAATAATTAATGTTAAAGAAGGGTTAGTAAGAATTAAGATATTTTTATTAAGTGCAATTACTATGATAAATAATTAAATATAAACATAGGTTTATGATAATATCCATTGGGTTAATAACTTAAAATATATAGACATTTTGTAAAATAATTACATGTTTTGGTTAATTGGCGTAATTTGCTTGATGAGGAAACCATGTGTTAAAATAAAAAATTATTTCTTAATGTATCAAATCAAATCCAACCCAAAAGTGAGCCAAATTAACTTAGAAATTAATTTGTTGGATTTGGAAATTCAGCTTTAATTAACCATGCCCACGTCTGCTAATGACGCATTTTTTATTCTAGTGTCGTTAAACGGGTCGGGCAGCCTGAGAATATGCCCAATTGAGATCGTTATTGTAGTGAGTTGAGCCTTTCTTAGCTGGCTTGGTAAATAAGGCCCAGAAGGGTCGAGCAAAGTCGGGCCCATGACTTGGCCCTGGAAAAAGTCATAATTGTTTAAATTGGAACCTTGTTTTTAAATTTTTGATATATAATTTAATAAATTTATTACTTTAAAAATTATAAATTGTAAAGAAAATGTTATAACACAATGATAATGAATAAAAAATATATAAATATTATTCATATGATTATTTAGACAATCTTAATGTGTCAAGTTTCAAATAAAATATTAAAATGACTAAAAATGTTTTTATAACAAACATGTATTATTGTAAAAATTATAAAATTTTAAGTTATAACCATATAATTTTAATGAAAATTTTATTATTATATTCTTACAACAATATAACTGCTTTTAAGTTTTATAAATCTTATTGATATGAGTATTATAATCATTTAATTTTAAAATTTTTAACTGAAAAATTCTAAATAGAATTTGTATTTATTAAAATTAATGTTATATTATTTTATTAAATAAATATTTTTTTAACATTAATTTTTAAAATAGGCTATTTTGACGAACTTTTTCTAAGCTCAATCAATTTGGGCTCATGAGCTTATGCCTGACTCATTCTGGGCAGGCTCATAGCCCAAGCGGGGCTTCACTGATGGGTTGGGCTTAGGCGTGACTTCCCACAATGGCTTTTGTCTAGCGGCCCACAACATCCACCGTATCAGCTGCCCTTAAACAAACAGAGCGAGCTCTGAAACCCTAGATTCGTCCCTCGCTGTATAAATCTCGCGCAAAACCCTAGAACATCTGGTTCGGCGTACAAGATGTCGAAGCGAGGTAAGTGTTGGATCTTCCTCTTCCTTGGGTTTCGTTGGGGATTTTATGAGCGCCGGGGGGGGGGGGGGGGGGAGTGTTGGTTCATTGAATGTCTAATTTGTGGTGAATGCAGGGCGTGGAGGATCGGCGGGGAACAAGTTCCGGATGTCACTGGGTCTGCCGGTGGCGGCGACGGTGAACTGCGCCGACAACACCGGGGCAAAGAACCTGTATATCATCTCGGTGAAGGGGATCAAGGGCAGGCTAAATCGGTTGCCCTCGGCATGTGTCGGCGACATGGTTATGGCCACCGTGAAAAAGGGGAAGCCTGACCTTAGAAAGAAGGTGATGCCCGCCGTCATCGTCCGGCAGCGCAAGCCGTGGCGCCGAAAGGACGGTGTCTACATGTACTTTGAAGGTCACTTTCATCAAACACTTTGAACAAATAATATTCTTGTTTTTGTTTTCGGTCTTTAATGGCTGTCTATTTGATAGCTAATTTTTGTCCACTGCTGAAATGGCGTAATTTATAAGTTAAGAGAATGATTACGATGATTGCTGTGCTACTTTGCGTCTTGATTTTTATGGAATTCAAGACCTGCAATTATGAAGAATAGGTTGGGATTATTTGGCATAACGAACTGTCTTAACACTAGTTTGATGAATGCTGTCATTATAAGATGGTTACCTTCCATCCCAGATCTCGTTATTCGTAATATCCAAGAAAAAGATGCCCTGTGGCTTCACTGTTACAACCTCAGGCTAGTCTAAATTTGACTTGTTTATGTGGATACCACCATGTAGATTCCTTGGAAGTTCGGGTTTTTATTGACGTTGTCATCTCATATCTCATCCTGTCTCCCTGGGCGCATTGGGTGGGCGGGCGGGCATTCTCAGGGAGTCAGACAAAATGGTGTATGGTTCAAGAAAATGCTCTAGTTTCCCTATACTTTCTATTTTCCTTCTTGGAAAACTGATTATTCCATAGATGTAGAGTCATTAATGCCCTTCAAGGCCATCTAAATTTGTTCCATGGTACTTGATTTTGTTATATCACCAGACTAAGTCAGGTATCCTCCTAGTTCTGTGGATGATGCAGTTACAAGTCTGGAAAATCAGAACTGGCTATTATTACAGATGTGACGATGATCCTTGAGATCATATCTGCTCCAGTTAGGCCTTACATTTAAAAGTTCTCCTTTTTTCCATTTATTTGACTCCGCTAATTGCTTTCATCGGCACCCATTCCTCAAATCCTTGCTTGTGTTTCTGGTAATTGCTTATGTTCAGATTTCGAAATACTACTTGGAAATTATCAATATTTGTTAAGGCTAGTCATGTTCTCTGAATATACTTAAGCAATGGTTTGTGTGATGAATTAGATGCATTCCCTAATTCGTTTGTATACCTTCTTCATGATGGAAATCTGACTTGCACTAACTTACTGCCATGACATAATACATAAGAAAGAATTGGTGATATTCAGGCAGTGCCATATTCTTCTTGGGCCTTTTTTGTTTGATTTTCTGCTCAATTAGGTTTTTGTGTTTCATTTCTTGGGCACTTACTAAAGATCCTGTCATATGTTGTTGACGTATGCTATATGCTGGTTGTTTACTGCAGATAATGCTGGAGTCATTGTCAATCCGAAGGGTGAAATGAAAGGTAAGGTCCTATTAAGAACAATTTAATCTGGACTGCTTCGGTATTTTTGTTTTGTGGTTTCGTGTTTCCTCTCTACCTTGAAGAGAGGAGATAGGAGTATATAAAGATAGAACAGATGCCCTATTGTCTTTTGTTTTGTTACCTTGTTACATGATTTACCTTCTTGTTACATGAATTCTGGTGTAGAGTTAGACATGTTGAATCAAACTGGCTCATGGGTGTTATATTATCTACTCATAGACTGAATAATTGAGTGTATTTGTTTGTTTTTTGGGCTCAAGTTTTGGATGCCGTGTTTTCTTTTCAAACATGTGGTCTGTTAAATATGGTTCTAGGCATGGCTAACTGCCTCATGGTGGTTTCAGGGTCTGCTATCACCGGTCCCATTGGCAAGGAGTGTGCCGATCTGTGGCCAAGGATTGCTAGTGCAGCCAATGCTATAGTCTAGTCCAAGTTCTCACTTGGTGGTGTTGAAGTTCACTATATTAAGAATTTATACTTGTTTTCTTGAATTTGTTTAGGCGTTTGATTTACCAATGACGTTGAAAATTCTGTTCCCCAATGAGAAAATGACATCCCAATGACTGCAGTTACATTTTGTGTCCTCCTTTTTGACTCTGAAATGTTTGAAATTGGGTTTTATACATGATGTCATCTGTTGAAGATGAGGTATTAATTCATTCTATTGATTTACAAGTGTGGTATCAGGTTGGTATGGCCACATCTTATTCATATTTTGTAGGGTAAGATGCACCCTGCAGCAGTATGCACCCTCAGGTTTGGTACATATACATATATAATATTAAAAGGAAGACATGAGTTGGATATTCATTAATCATATTAATCAAGCTTGGCATAAGCATGGCATCAATCTGATGGGTCGTCTTTTTCAAGCCAAGCTGCAAATATACCCTCAATAACATGGCCGTGTGTATTGTATTACAAGAGATAGTGCGCCTGAGACTTTATCACGAGTAGGCAGGGGCGGAGCCAGTGGCCCGCCATTAATTTTGGCCTACACTCGGGTCCATAATAAATTTGGAAAGTAAAAACCCTCCCTGCTCAAGCACTCTAGCCCACCTCCCCTGCCCCTCCCTAGTTTGCCGCGGGCTGCCTGTCTCTCGCTTTCACTCACTTCGGCCTTTGTGCTTCCGTTGGATTGTTGTTGACTCGCTTGTCTTGCTCTCCCTCTTAGGTCGTTTCGTTGCTTGCCCTCGATCAATTGTTGCTCATGGTTGGTGGGTTGCCCTTGTCGACTCTCCTCTCGGTTGCTGCCTCTCTTGACTCTCTCGCTCCATCGTCGCATTGGCTTTGCCCTCGTCGGCTCACCCCTTCGGCCCTCCGTCGCTCATTGATTGATCGTTGTCTCTCTGACTCTCTCTCGTTCCATCGCTCATCTCGCCTAAATCCCTGTTTCATGTAATCAATGAGCAGTAACGGCGTCCTCACTGGAAAATTTTCTTTGCTCTGCCCGTGCGAGTAGGGGTGAGCATTTTGAAATTGATTGGAGTGTTAAAAGTCGAGTGGATGAAATTATGTAAAAAGTTGAATTGAATTAATCAAATAAAAGTTCAAATTGAACAAATTAAAATTTGAAAAGACCAAATAAATACAAAAAAATTGAACTGATTGAAAAAATTGAAACAAACCCGAACTGGATTTGAAAAAATGGAAAAACAACCGAAAAACCCAAAAATTAAAAATTGAAAAAACTGACAAAACTGAAAACCAAATGAACTGAAAAAAATTAAAAAAAACAAAAACAAAAACAAACTAGAAAAAACCAAAAGAACCTGTTCACCTTACATTGTCAACTTCTCTTCTTGTTCAAATTGTATTATATATTATTGTTTAATAAAATTATATCAACACTCAAAAAGGAAAATAACAAAAAAATCAAAACTGTTTCCTCTAATCAATATTCCACAATATATAATTGAGTAAGTTTCAAGTGCAACGTACAAAGTAATCAACATTTTAATTATATATCATTTTTAAGTTTCTAAGTTCAAATATTTTGATTACATTATCACATACTATTTTCAAGTTTCAAGTGCAACATTTAATAAATCTTAAAACAACAAATGTAATCAAATGTTTTTTATATAGATGTCAAACAAACAAACTCTTATCCTTCGAGTGCATAAACTTTGAGTTCACTACAAAGTAATCAAGTTGTGCAAAATTTAGTAATGGAAACAATAACATAATAATATAATTTAAAAAAAAAATAACAATGTAGTATAAAACATATACTTAGAGATGCATCATGAGATCTTCAAAACTCTAAAAGTTCATAAAGGGGGGGGGGGCTCTGATAAATAAAGATAATCATAACTATAATTTATAACTTTCTTATAAATTTTAATTATAGGAATAAGCTTCGTTATAGAATTTTCTTAGGCGTGGGGCTGTTTATGATTAAATATAGCGCTTTCTTATAGCTATTACTATTATGTTATTATATATAGTAATAAGTTTCAATCTCAACTCTTTAATAATTAACATGATCATAAATAAAGATAATTAATTAAAATTTTAATTAAATTTTAGAATCAACTAATCCCACCAAGTAAATGTTGAAACAATAAAGATGCTTTATTAAATTAGTCTGAAAATGGAGTGGGAATGGGGTCAAGACTCAAAAGAATTTTCCAGAAAAAGAAATTCATTGACATGGGGAGCATCTCCAATGCTTAGCATTAAATTTTGACACTATTTTGATGTGAAAAAGAAATCTACACCAAATTGGTAAATATCAATTTTTTTTTCACTTCAATGTGCTCAACACTAAAATTGGTGCAAAAAATATTTTTAAAGAATATTCTATAAATAATTGTTTAACTAATATTAATTAAAAATAATTAGTCACATTTTTAAAAAAAAATAATAATTACTCTTATAATTTTTTAATTTTTTTTTTTTACAAAATATGTTATTCTAATTAATTTTCCAGCTAATTTTTTAATTAATTATTTTCACCTTACTTTTATCAAACTAATTGTTTATCTACCTAACTTTTTTTCCCACTTATTTCACAACTAATTTTCTCACATTCTTTTATCAACATATTATCTTTCTATCAAGTAATTATTGAAATAATAATTTTTAATATACATAAACAAAATTAATTCATTTTATATTAACATAGTATTTATAATATATATTAAATATATTCAATATTATACTCATTTTATAGATCTCAATAAAATATTTCCAATAGTATATATTCTTTATAACAATTTAATTTGAATTTTTAATTATTAATCAAAATATATAAATATAATAAAAGTAATAAAAGATAGAGAAGAATTTATTTTGGAGGTATAGTAAGAGGGGCAAAATTGAAAATAAAATCAAAAAATAAATTTGATGTTATATTATTCCATCAACATCAAATCTAGTGAATGGAGTGTGTGCCCAACACCAAATTGGAATATTCATTGGAGTGTATTTTGATACCAAATTGGTGCCCAATACTAATTTGGTATTAAGTTGGAGATGCATATTTAAGTGTACCAATCCATGCCACCGACCTTTCTAAATTATTAATGTTTTTTGGTCTGCAGATCTAGAAGGTAGGTTTTTTATGTGACAATTATTGTGATTTATATAAATTTAAGTTTGAGAGATTTGTCCATAGTAATTGAGTTAATCAATTTTAATGGTGTAACGAGCAGTTGGTTATTAAAAAACTATTTAAGAGATTAATCAGACTCTTGGTAGACTTTTAAAAGAGTTTTATTAGTTCATTAATTCACTCCATAAATTTAATTAAAAATAATATAAAAAGACCATATGAGACTTAAAAAACGCGTTTAAAACTCACAAAACTCAAAATCAAAGTCAATATAAGTCACCACCAATTATTATATATTGTATACTACTAGTACTACTAGGGGTATAAGTCAGCAATAATCATGTGAAGGGTTGGTGCTAGCTAGTCCAAGAGACCACTATTGTTACAAAGACTGAATTTAAATGGAGTCGGCTTTTTTCTATGCAAGCCTTAGTCCATGGATGTGATGTGGAAACGGAATATGCAGTACAAATGGACTGACTAGGAGACACTATTTATGTTCATATACATGTATATGTGGGGTCCTCAAGATTGGTTGTGCAACATCCCGCTCGAGCGATAGGAAGAACCGGAACAACTTACCCTGATGGGCCTACGCGAACTTCCCAGGGGGTCACCCATCATTGGATTGCCCCAGGTCAAGCACGCTTAACTTGGGAGTTCTTTGCCAACATTCAGCCCAAAAGGTATTCAGCTGGTGTTGTTTCCTTTCTTACACTATCCTCGATATATTCTAACTTCTCTGGGCCCTCGGGGTATTACATTCTCCCCCCCTTAAGCACATGACGTCCCCGTCATGCGACCTTACAACTGGTCCCAGATCTTCTCCCCTTGGGGGCTGCCATCCTAGAAGCCTGCCAGAAGCCGCTCCTTGTATGTACAGGCCCTCAAGCCCCGGCGTCACTCCCCGCCCTCATCGGACCGCCTTCACCAAGGGTCGGCTCTGATACCACCTGTAACATCCCGCTCGAGCGATAGGAAGAACCGGAACAACTTACCCTGATGGGCCTACGCGAACTTCCCAGGGGGTCACCCATCATTGGATTGCCCCAGGTCAAGCACGCTTAACTTGGGAGTTCTTTGCCAACATTCAGTCCAAAAGGTATCCAGCTGGTGTTGTTTCTTTTCTTACACTATCCTCGATATATTCTAACTTTTCTGGGCCCTCGGCCCTCGGGGTATTACAGGTTGAAAGGAATATGACTGGATTTGAGGTGTCCTCAAAGGATAAGGTTTTGAAAAGTTATTGTCACCCAATTAAATATCTTAACTTGTATATTAAAAAAAAAAAAAATCATATTCTAGAAGTAAAAATAATTGAACATTAATAAGAATGCATGATTATATATAGAGCATATTTCTATATATATATATATGTATATACGATCATGTTTAAATCCTTGAACCTCTGGTCCGTGCATGTCCCACATCACTTGGACTTTGGTTCTTGGATATGGTGTTATACATATATGTGTGTATATATGTATAAGTACATAATATATAAAAAGAATTATTGGCTAGGGAGCTGACCCGCGAGTCAGCCCGGCAGGCAGGGACGTAATTAAGGTTGGAAGCACCTCTTAAAAATAATTTTTAACTTTTATTTTAAAGGGTGAGAAATTAAAGTTTCTTACCAAATAAGAAACGAGACTTTTGAAAATTTTGAAACCTTTTTTCTAAAGGGGTGAAATGGTGTCCAAGTGTGTGTGTGTTGGGTATAATGTAAATTAGTATAAAAAATTATCCACTGTTCAAGGGTCGGATGGTCCAAAATAGGGTTCTAATTTCAGTTGATTCTGTTATTTTGGTATTTTTCAATATTGAGATTGAACTTAATTAACTTCAGCTTGAACTGAACCAAATAGGTAATTTCAGTCAATTTGATTTGATTTTTTAATTTAACCAAAATGCTACACTCCCCTAATTAGAGGCCTGTCAAACTCATTCTTATCAACGGGATGAGAGTTGAGTCCGATCTCATCTACAGACAAAATCTCTCGTCCAAGTAGCTTCAATTTTGGTGCTGGAACAAAGGAGTTGATTGCTCACAGGGCATAGGCTGTCTAGGGAGCCGTCTTGAGCCATGCTCATTTCAAGTTACTAGGGGCTTATGTCTATTTTAATTTTTAATTTTTAAATTAATTAAAAAAATAAAATTAATTAAAACAATAAATTTAAAAATTGAAGAGAGGTTAGGCCATGCCTATTTCAAACCATTGTAAATTTTTAATTAATCTCAATTTTTATCTTTTTTTATTAATAATTAATCCATAGGTATCACTATAATTTTTAATTAATCTCAATATCTCACATTTCTTTATTAATAATTAATCTCATTCCCATGCGTATAGTAGTGACACCCATCCCCTTATAACTATTCCATATATTTTTAACTAATATCAATCATCCTCTTGTATGACTGTATCATAACTATTTTCATACCCCTGGCAGTGGCCACGACTCCATTGCCTTCCTCAGTTTCTCTCATTCTCAATTTTTTATTCATCTATTGTCACTAACATCTGCTATCAATCTGCACAGGCGTAGGTCCTCAATTCAACAAATTTCACAACTATGCCTTCTTTTCACTGATTCTATTTTCGTTATGATTGTGTGACTTATTAGGTATATTTTTTGATTTTTTTTATTAACTCTTAAATTATCAATTAATTTTATGTATATATTTCAATATTTGTGATCCATTTATTATTAATGAATCTACACTAATGGATCGATGATGGTATCTATTGAAAAATATATATTGAAATAAATTAATTATAATAATTTAATTATTGATTTTTTATCTAAACATGCTAAAATAGTAAATTTAAAGTGAAGTATTATAAATTTTATATAATAACTTTTTTATTTATATTAATTTTATTTTTAAATATAATCATAGAGAAATTTATAAAAATTTCGTTTAGGATCTCTAAAATCTCAGTGTCGGCCCTGATTGCCTATTGGTTCTGTATGCAATAGAGCTTCTGGTCTTTCACCCTGGTGGGGCCTCAAATCAAACAAGTAGAAAGAAGGAAAGGGAGAAATATGTGCTTTTTATTTACTGAAGGTTACCATTAGAGGTTAACATTTGGTTGCTTCGATTACTAAATTAATCAAAGTGTTGAAATCGATCAAATTGAGAAAACTGAAAAAATTAACAAAATTGAAAAACCAAACAAATTGAAAAAAACTGAAAAACCAAAAAAAAAAAACTAGAATACCCATTCGCCTTACATTGTCAGCTTCGATTTTTGCTTAAATTATATTACACGACAAAATTATATCAACACTCAAAAAAAAAAAAAAAAAAATTTTTGCATGAAAACGAAAATGGGAAACATTTTTGATAGGAAATGAAAAAGCGGAAACGAAAATTCTTCTAAAAAAAATAAATATAAATAGGGTTTGAAATAATAATGAAAAACGTTTTAAAAATAGAAAAATAATTCATATGAAGTGTGTCCATGCAACATAATAATTAATTACATACCATTTTCAAGTTTCAATTATAAACATTTTGAGTACATTATTACATACCATTTTTAAGTTTCAAGTGCAACATTCAACAAATAATAAACAAAGAAGTATATATTTTAAGTGCATAAACTTTTAAGCAACAATATAATCAAATGTTTTCTGTATAGATGTCAAATTGACAAACTATCATCCTTCAAGTGTATAAACTTTGATTTCATTGTGAAGCAATCAACCTGTGTAAAGTTTAATAATGGAAACAACCGTTGACACAATGATATAATTTAAAAAATAAACAACAATATAATATCAAACATATAATTACCTATGCATGAGATCTTCAAAATTATAAATTTTTATAAGCGTGGAGCTGTTTTTGATAATCTTTACTAGTTTTTAAAATAACACACAAAATAATTAATTAATTAATTTTAAAATAATAAATATTAAACCAGATTTTAAAGAATTAATAAAAATTAGTTTACCTTCATACACGCTTAAAGTGATAATCACGCGACAGTAATAATTTTACTAGGGATAGTATATTACAAACTTATAACGGACTAAATGTATTGCTTTATAGAAAGGGCATAGGCCAAATATATATTTTACCATATGTATTTGTATGTTTTTTTTTATTTAGATATTTAATTTTTTTATTTTAATTATATTCTTAAATTATATAATTTTAAGTCAATTACACAACTTAATAAATTTATTGAGGAGAATGAATTAAGTATAATTCAGTAATTGAAATAATAAAAAATTTAAAAGTATAATTAATTTAAAATTTTATAGTTTAAAATTGTAATTAAAATAAACAAAAAAAATTCAACTATTTTGCCACGTGCATACGAAGGTGAGTGTGCCTGGTGTCCCAAGAATATTGGCCACCTTTGAGCTTCCCGGACAATTCTCAATTACAACTCTTAATTAATTATCATTAAATATAGCACTCTCTTAGAGTTATTATATTATATACAGTTATAGGTTTCAATCTCAACTCTTTAATAACTAATATGATCATAATTCATAAATAAATATAATTAATTAAAAATTTAATTAAATTTTAGAAGTAACTCATTTCACCAAGTGAACATTTGTTAAAATAAGTAAAATAAAATTATATAAAAATAAAATTAGAATATTTTCTGAATCAAGATAAGACTAGAAAATATTCTAAAATTTTTATCAAACAGTTTGTTAAATTTTTTGAAGTGCACTAAAAAACATATGCATCATTTTTTTTATTAGTAAGGTCAAAAATATGTTTATTTCGAGAAAGAGATAAACATATCTAAAAAATGTCAGATAAGAAGTCATATGACTTTATTTTTAAGAGTATCAGATAAATTTAACAAATACATTAGAAATGGCAAAAATTTAGAATACTTTTCATATCTTAATTTTTTTTGATATATATCTTGATTAACAAACACTACCCAAGAAAATGTTGTAATAAATAATGGCGAAATCAATATCTTAAGTGTGGGGCAAAAATTTAAATTTGTATATTAATTTTTTTATAACACACTAAAATAGTCAAAAACTCATAATCAAATATACATATACTCAGATTCATCCACAAATATATATATATATATTGAATCTACAAATATATATATATATGTATAAAGTGAGTTTATCTCATTATTTTTTGCTTTTTAGTTATTTCTCCCATCTTAATCCGTGTTACTTAATTGTAGGTCACCACTTCCCCCTCCTCAAGGGGCAAGCCAAGGGGCAACTGTCCACCTCTCTACTGTGTTGATCGGTAGGTTGGGAGTGGGGGTAATGGGCTTATATGTATATTTTTATTTATTTATTTATTTTTATTTTATATTATTTTTTTAAAAAATGGCCCACCACCTGCTTCCGACCAAGCTTTGAATGACCTTTAAACGAATACCAAAATACTCCAAATGCTCCAAAAACCTTTCTTGATGCCTCAAGATCAAAAGCCCCTTATCGAATCTTTCAAAAACATGCAAAAACGCGGTCGATTTGATGCTCCAAAAGTCGAAACCCTCGGCCCCCTATTTATACTCAAATTCTGGCCACTTCTCGGCCAATTGCCGATCGAGGCTTGGCCTCCAAGCTTCCCATGACCATATGCTACCTCCCCCAGGTTGCCATTGGTCGTCCTATCACCAGATTCGGCCTCCACGTGTGGTGGCAGTGCGGCAACCGATTTCCTTCACTATGTTCACATTACAATTTTTGCTTTATTGCACTTTCACCCCTGACTTCTTCAACTCTCATTTCAGCCCATTTCATGATACCCCTGATCTTTCCAATACCACAATTAAGGCCCACAAGTCTTGTACTATTCATTTCATCCTCGAAATTCCCAAAAATCTATCATCTTGACCTTTTTCGGGCAAAATTGAAAAATTACACTTTGGCCCAGTTGCTCGTTTTGTCCTTAAATTCATTCGTTTCAACCCGAAATCACTTAAGGGTTGTTCTATATATAAGATATTGGTCGTCAACATGCTCCGTTGATCTTCTGGACGTCTCCTACGTCGATTCGATTTTCTCAGCCTGGTTGACAAGTGTACCGAATACTGTTCCCGATCCAATTTCTTTCATCACCAAAAATCATAACTCAAGTCACTCGTTGATACTATACCATTTTTCTTGGGTATCTAGGGTTCGGAGTACTTCTTTCGTCTAATTCGGTCACCTAAAGCTGCGTTAGTGTGCCCTACAGCCTCTTTCTTTCGATAATTCCAGTTATACCCTTCATCAACTACCATTTATACTCTTAATAATTTCCTGGGTATTACATAGGGGACTTGGGTGCCAGGTGTATTATGTGGGCCTCAAGAACCGATATGTGCTTTCATTATGCTATACTATTGTGTGTATGTGTGGGACTATGTATGGGGAGTTCATTTCTTTTATTTAGTTTATAGCTTTTCTTTTCTTATAAACTTGCTGAGTCTTGCGACTTACCTTGTTTTCCATCATTTTAGGTAAGGGTAAAGCTAAAGTCGAGAGCGAGGATCGCAGTACCTAGTAGCTGTGTTGGTATGGTGTACAGTCAGCTTCCCCCCGTTGTCTCTGATGTTTTGATAGAATTTTGTCCCTTTATTTTTTACTGTGCCGGGTCTTTTCTTGTATTTTCTATTTGTTGGCACAGGTGTCTGTATACATTTATACACCATGGGACCGCTGTTCCAGCGGGGTACTTACATGCGTATATGTATATAGCTTTACTTTCGCTGTTTTATTTTTTGTGTATGCATGACAGGGTAATTCCTGTCTTGTGTTTCATTATTTTCCCTTTCGTAAGCACTCTTGTTCGGATAGTCCAGGTGGTTGGGATAATCGAGCGGGGGTGTTTACAACACTTTTGCCTGGACGCCCCTAATTGTGTGTTTGACCTCAAACTTTCGTGAATCTCTTAGTTTTGTCAAATATAACTTATTTGGGTAATTTTTCCTTCATTGACTTTCTTTGACACGGACTCTTGCCTTTCGTTCATGTTTTGGATATTACACGTATGCCTAAAACTTTGCTAAATTCCATTTTTGACAATTCATTTCCAAAAATGCCTTTGATATTAAATATTAGGTATTACAGTTCGTAATCTAATCAACCAAAAATTGAGGTAATTTGATAAAGTAGATTTTCTAGGTAAATTTAAAAAACCCTAAGTCTTAACCAATTGATTTTTAATCCTTAGGTAATTGTTAGTTATATATTAATTAATTTTCTTAATTAATCAATTGTCTAAATATAGTTAATTGTGAATAATTTTAGTATTTAAAAGATTAATTACTAATCTCTGTGGGAACGATATCTTAGTCATCACTTTACTTGTCTTGACCGCGTACACTTGTGTGTTATTTGTGGGTTATATAAAATCAAGAACAAATTTTTGGCGCTGTTGTTAGGGATTGTGTTTATTATTTCTTTTAATATATACCAATTGTAATTAATTTTAATTTGGACATTTTATTTATTTATTTTATTTGTGCAGGAAAATAGGTTAGTACATGAACATAAGATCCAAGGGCATTGAACCTATTCCACTTGACTTGGAAATTGAGAGAACTATTTCTCGTTTAAGAAAAGCAATGAGAGGTGAATCTAGCCATTTAAATTAAGCCGAATCATCAAGTGAAGACGAAAAAGAACCAATGGCCCAGCAATAAGAATAAAAAAAATTGAGAGAGTATGCTATGCCTAAGGTGGATGGGATTACCTCGAGCATTTAAAGGCCAACGATGCAGGCAAATAATTTTGAGATCAAACCAGCCATAATTCAGATGATTTAGATATCTGTTCAATTTGGAGGTTTTCTAAATGATAATCCTAACCAGCACTTAAGTAATTTTCAAGAGATATGCGACACTTTCAGCTTCAATGGGGTGTTCGATGATGTAGTGAGATTAAGGCTCTTTTCTTTCTTTTTTCAAGATAAGGCTAAGAGTTGGTTGACTTCGTTGCCGTAGGGATCCATTACTACTTGGGTTGATTTGGCACATAAATTTTTGGCACAATTTTTCCCACCTGCGAAGACTGCAAAGATGAGAAATGACATTATCTCATTCATGCAACAAGATTAAGAGACTTTGTATGAGGCTTGGGAAAGGTACAAGGAGCTATTACGACGATGTCCACATCATGGTATTCCTGATTGGTTGTAGGTACAGACTTTTTAGAATGGTTTATTAGGACACACGAGAATAATCATAGATGTTGCTGCAGGTGGAACACTTATGGATAAGTCTTTTGATGATGCGTGCACCTTACTTGAAGACATGGCTGCAAATAATTATCAATGGAATCCTAATAGGAATCCTCAAAGAAAGACTGCAGGTGTTTATGAAATTGATACAATATCCGCCTTGACTGGTCAGGTACATGCTTTGACTAAGCAGTTAGCTTAAAGTGGAATTCATACACCTTAAGAAACTGTGGCATCATGTGATTTATGTGGAGGAAATCATCCCAAGGAGAGGTGTGGATTGAACACAAACTTTGCACTATATGTCGGCAATTATACCAGGCAGCAAAATAATCCCAACTCGAATTTCTATAATTCGGGTTGGAGAAATCATCCAAATTTTTCATGGAGTAACAATCAGGATGTTCAACAGCTTATTCAAAGGTCGAATATTGGTCCTTCAGGATTCCATAACAATTTAGTGCAAGACAAGGTTAAATCAGTCAAGGAGTCTTTGAATAAGTTCATGGAGCAGACTGCAAATCTTTTTCAGAATCAATTTGCACAAATTCAGAGTCAAGGAATTGCAATTAAAAATATAGAGAACCAATTGGGGCAATTGACAAATTCCATGAATTTTCGACCACAAGGTGTCTTACCAAGTAACATTGAGCAAAACCCGAAGCAAGAGGGTAAAGAATAATGCAAAGCTATTTCAAGCTACCAAACTCACGAGCTGACTAGCTTATATGCTCCACAGTCGGATCCAAAGGAAACAAGTCAGTAGCTAGCAGTGGAAGGCTAATCGGATTTTGAGCAATTTGTGGATATGGGTGATGAGTTGAATGAGTAGGGAATGCCTTTAATTAACCAAAATAAGGCTAAATCCAATTGCATATGGAGAAAATTCTAGGAGGCAAAGGAAGAAGAAGGAGGAGAAATATTCAACCGAATATAACCCCAAATAAGGATACCCACCTGTTTCCTTTCCTCAGTGCTTACAAAAACAAAAACAAGAGCAAAATTTTTCTAAATTTCTTGAGGTTTTTAAGAAACTGAATATTAATATTCCTTTTGCAGATGCATTAGAGCAGATGCCGAGTTATGCTAAATTCATGAAAGACATACTCTCAAGAAGGAGACAACTTGAAGACTACGAGATAGTTGCTTTTACTGAAGAATGCAGTGCTATTCTTCAAAATAAACTTCCCTTAAAGCTCAAGGACCCAGGGAGTTTTATTATCCCTTGTACTATTGGTAATCAATATTTAGGTAGAGCTTTGTGTGACTTAGGAGCTAGTATCAATTTGATGTCTTTTTCTATTTTTAAGAGATTAGGATTAGGAGAGGCTAAACCTACAATAGTATCCTTATAACTAGCTGATAGGTCAATTAAGTATCCCTATGGAGTCATTGAGGATGTTTTGGTTAAAGTTGAAAAATTGATTTTGCTTGCTGATTTTCTTGTTTTAGATATGGAAGAAGACAAGGATATTCCCATTATCCTTAAAAGACCCTTCTTAGCTATAGGTAGAACTTTGATTGATGTTCAAAAAGGAGAACTTACCATAAGAGTTCAAAACCAAAAAGTCACATTTAATGTCTTTAAAGCTATGAAATTTCCTAATAGTGCTAATGATTGTTTCAGGTTGGATGTGTTGGACACTTTGATGTTTGCTTCCCCCATTCTTAAAGAAAAAGATCTGCTCCAAGTTGCCTTGACAAATTTGGAGGCTTTTGATGATGAAGTCGAGAAGTGTTGCAAGTTACTTGATGCTACCCCAAAAATCCTAGCCAAGAAGACAAAAATTGGTCCTTTGCCATGAAAAGTTCAGATTTTTCTACTTCCTCCCATGAGTCATGTATGGATGTAAGTGAACCTATTCCTACTTTCGAATTAAAACCTCTGCCTTCTCATCTCAGGTATGTCTTTCTAGGTAAATCTTCTACGTTTCCTGTGATTATATCTGTTGATTTGAATGAGGAACAAGTAGAGAAATTGCTTAGAATCCTTAGAGAGCATATGAAAGCTATATAGGTTGGACATTATCTGATATTAAAGGAATTAGCCCTTCAATTTGCATGTATAAGATTAATTTGGAGGAAAATAGTAAACCAATTGTTGATGCACAAAGACAATTAAACCCTATCATGAAAAAAGTGGTAAAGAAAGAGATAATTAAATGGTTGGACAATGACATAATTTACCCTATTTCTGATAGTTCATGGGTTAATCCTGTTCAATGTGTTCCTAAGAAGGGTGAGATGACTATAGTGTAAAATGAGAACAATGAATTAATTTCCACTAGGACTGTAATCGGTTGGAGGATTTGCATGGATTATAGGAAACTTAATAAGGCCATAAGGAAATATCACTTTCCTCTACCTTTCATTGATCAAATGTTGGATAAATTAGTTGGCCACGAGTTTTATTATTTCCTAGATGGTTATTCTGGCTATAATCAAATTGCTATTGCCCCTGAGGACTAAGAAAAAACCACTTTTACTTGCCCTTATGGGACTTTTGCTTTCAGATGAATGCCATTTGGTTTATATAATGCACCTGTTACTTTCCAACGATGCATGATGGTTATATTTTTTGACATGATTGAAAAGTTCATTGAGGTGTTTATGGATGATTTTTTTGTGTTTGGTGATTCATTTGATTTATGCTTCGCTAACTTAAAACTTGTTTTGTAGAGATGTGAAGACACTAACCTTGTGCTAAATTGGGAAAAATGCCACTTTATGGTTAGAGAGGGTGTGGTACTTGGCCATAAAATTTCTTCGAGAGGTATTGAAGTTGATCATGCCAAAATTGACATAATTGCCAAGTTACCACCTCCTACGTTTGTTAAAGGAATAAGAAATTTTCTAGGCCATGTAGGTTTCTACAGGATATTCATCAAAGATTTTTCTAAGATTTCTAAACCCTTGTTGATTAGTGGTTAATTTTGTAAAAATTTTGTTATAATTATACCCTTCTTTCGATCTTAAATATGGTTTAAATTAGATATTAATATATATTTTATGGTTATATGCAAGTTTAAATTGAAAGATGAATGAAATGAAGTTCTAAAGCAAATAATAATAATATATAAAATTATATATAATACATATACATCATTATATGCATGCATGTACTATATATATAATATAATCTAATATATATGTGTGCTATGTGTAATACATATATATAATCTATAATTTATTAATAATATTAAATTATTTTTTTATTTTTAGCCATGAAGAAATCAAACCCATGAAGAATTCAAGTCCATGAAGAATTCAAGCCCATGAAGAATTCAAGTCCATGAAGAAATCAAACCCATGAAGAAATCAAACCCATGAAGAATTCAAGCCCATGAAGAATTCAAGCCCATGAAGAATTAAGACCCAATTTGAGCAACCCATGGAAGATATTATTTGGAGAAGGCCCAAGGATTATTTTTAATCCTAATGAAGATTAAAAACCAATTTATAGAAATCTATTTTTATTTTTTATGTGAGAGCTTTATTAGGTGTGTTTTTTAGCTAAAATCCATTTAACTATTAGGTGGATATTATAGCTAAAATCCATTTAACTTTATGAGTGCTTTATTAGGTATGTATTTTAGCTAAAATCCATTTAATATTAGGTGTGTATTATAGCTAAAATCCATTTAACTTTAAGTGTGTGAGTGCCCGTTAGATATAATTATGTCTAATTGAATAATTGAAATTGTGTGGTTTGTATTGCATCTTGTGGCCTATAAATAGCTCACTTGATTGCATTTGTAAGTGTGATTATTATTCTTGAATCAAAGTTTAGTTATTTCCTTAGAATTCTCTCTTTGAGAATTGCTTTTGTTCTCTCTCATTTTCTTTAGTATTTTCTCTTGTAATCTTATTTCCTTCCTTTCTTCTTTTAAATTCTTATGTCATTTATTATTACTTTATTATTCACCGCCTAAATGGCCGGTTAGTTTATGTCTTTAAATTTCTGTAATTTTAATTCTTGTCTTTTAATTGTTCACCGCCTAAATGGCCGGTTAGTTTATGCCTTTAAATTCTTGCAATTTTAATTCTTGTATTTTAATTATCTACCGCCTAAATGGCCGGTTAGTTTCTTCTATTTTAATTCCTGTCATTTAAATTCTGTTATTTAAATTATGTCATTTAAATTCCTATCAATTAATTTAATGGAGATGAGTAGCTAAATCTAATCTTGGGTTAAGGCAAGGATAGTGTCCAACGCCAATGATTCCCAAAGAAAGCTACGCTTTAAATGAGTAACATTGGTTTAAACTTCAATATGAGTGTGTTTTGATTATTGAAAAATCACTAGGTTTGGATTAGAGCGTAAGCCTAACTTAGAGCTTTCATGTCACGCATGAGAGTTACTAGAACTGGAAACGCTATCATACCCAAAACCCGGATGATTAATTTGGTTGTTTTGTGTATTAATTGTAATTGAATTTATGGTAGTTTCTTAAATTAGAATCTCGCATATCATGTATGAGGATTGCTTAAACTAGAGCTATCATTATCTTTAATTGCATTTAATAACAAATCCTCATATCTGAAATTAAATTAATGTTGCTAATCTTTTATGCTAATATTTGGGAATCAACGGGTTGGCACTGAAATTGTCTTAACTCAAGTACTTTCCAATTTCATATTCTCACGTTCAGTATTTATTTCAACTTCTGTCTTGTTTTATTTTCTAATATTTGTTTTCTAAAAAAATCATAAAAATCATTTTATCAATCCATCTAAATGCGTGTGCGTGTGTGTGACATTCTTTTTTTCTTTTGCCATAAATAAATCTCTCAGTGGACGACCTGGACTTATCCAGAAAGTATAAATTTAAATTTGAACTACAACTGCACTCGTACACTGACGAGTATAAACCTCTCGCCTAAATAAATAAAAAAAATATAAAATTTTTATTGTGTTTTGTTTTGTGTTTTAATTACAGGGTGAGAGTGCAGTCACTTGTGCAACTTGCTTGAAAAAGATGTGCCATTTGTTTTTGACACTGCATGCATGATTGCCTTTCTAGTTCTTAAAGAAAAATTAACTTCTACATCTACTATTGCTGCTCCTAATTGGAACTTACATTTTGAATTGATGTGTGATGTTAGTGATCATGCCATAGGTGGAGTGTTAGGTTAACGGAAACGTAAGTTGTTTCATACCATCTATTATGCTAGGAAAACTCTTAATGATTGTAACGCCCCGTAAATGCCAATTTAATTTAATTTTGGGGTAATTTAAATTAAAGGAAATATTAAAATAATTTGTTGTGATTTAATAAAATTTACTTATGTGATTTTAAGGAAATAAGAAATTAAAATAATTAATTAATTTGTTTTAGGAATTTCTGGAATTATAGGAAAATTAAAAGAAATTCAATAATGGGATTTTTAGAAATTTCGGGAGTTAATGTAATTAATTAAGTGGGCGTTAGTGCAATTAATGGAAGTTTAGGGGTGCTGGCGTGAATCGGGGAAGAGGCCAAAAGTCACATTAAATATAACTTAAAACATATATAGGTTAGATGCGAGCGTGGGCGCGGGCGGTTCGCGCGCGAGGCGGCCAGGCAGCGGATGAGGGATCGAATCGCGGGGGCTGCGCGCGAGGAGGGGAAATTTTGGCTGATTTAATTCAGCCATAGGCGTCAAAACGACGTCGTTTCGTCAATGGCGGTGGCTCCCAGTGGCTGGCCCGCGCGCTGCCACGTGGCCGCGCCTCAGCCGCTCGTTTTTGGCCGATTTAAGCCCGATTTCGGGCGTGATTTTGAGCATAGAAACAGTAGCAATTTCAGAGAAAAACCAGCGCGCGCACGGGAGAAATTGTGAGATTTTGGGGCTGAAAAATTCAGATTAAATTGCGTTTAATTCCAGATTTAATTATCCAGGTATGTAGAGCAGCTAGTAATTAATATTCTGTACGGTCAGAATTTCGTTTTGCGTCCAATTTTATTAATTTTGGCAAATAATTGGGATATTGCAGTTTGTATAACTTTTACTGCTTTTGGACCCAACGAGCCTAAGGATATCTCTGATAAGGCAAGTTCTTCTTACCTATCTCGTCGTTTCTGTCGTTGGCGATTTATTGGGCCTCCCTTCGTTTGTTTCGGCCATTAATTAATTATGAAGTTTTTAAACGGTTAGTTTAAGATTTAATTTATTAAATGGATCTCGTGGGTTTTATTCGTTGGTTGCCTACGGGGGTTTGTGCCACCCCCCTGCCTGTTGGGAATGATGCCGTACTCACCCGGGGCTAGGTTCTTAGCGGTTCGGGTATTAATTGGATTTTTGGTTATTTTCTGGCTGGAGCGGTTGTGCAGTGGGGGCTAGGATCGATGGTTCGGTGACGGAGTGACTGTCGTACGGACTACCTTAGGCCGCCGGCGAGTCTCTCCTACCCACTGATCGTTGACCGGTGCCAGGCACTGCTGACTAGCTTAGCCATTATGTGATTATAGCATACTTGCTTATATTTTATTCTCGTTGCATGTTTTGATGTGCACATGGGTACAGGCTGCATGTTGGGATTAACATGACTTGGTTATGCTTGGTCACGGGCATTTTAGCTTGACTAGGATACATCCAGCACGGGCATATGCATTGCGTGTGGCTTACTATGTGGGCGGAGCATGGCCTGATGCCTGGATGTATGGGCGCCTTGTATCACGTTGATGCTCACTACGCCATTGCATTTTATGTGCATTGCATGGCTACTGATAGTATTTAGTTCTCGGACGGGAGTACCGTTCCGAGGGAGCCTATGGCTCGGTTGTCGGGAGTACCGACGTGGATACGGGTGACGGGAGTACCGCCCCGGGACAGTGCGCACAGGTTGTTGAGGATATTGTTGCCTTTCAGGGCAGCGGCAGGTTGGTATGGGACTTGGGTGCCAGGTGTCTTGTGTGGGCCCCAAGGACCGGTATGTGCTTTCACTATACTGCACTGTTGTGTTGTAGCGTCTCATGACTTGTGTGTACTTGTGGGGCTGTGTTTGGGATGGTCTCTTCTTTTATTTATAGCCTTTCATTTCTTATTAACTTGCTGAGTCTTGCGACTCACCTTGCTTTCCATCATTCCAGGTAAGGGTAAAGCAAAGGCCGAGGGCGAGGATCGTTCCACTTAGCAGTCGGCCGCGTTGGTAAGGTGTACAGTTAGCTGCCCCCGTCATCTCTGATGTTTTGCTAGAGTCGTTGTCTTTTATTTTTGACTGTGCCAGGTCGTCATTTGTACCTCCTATTGTTGGCACAGGGTCTGTATGTATTTTTATATACTTCATGACCGCTGTATCAGCGGGGTGCTTGTGGGCATGCATGTTTACCGTTTTGCTTCCGCTGTTAAATTTCTTATTTATGCATGCCAGGGCATTTCTGTCTTTTGTCTGTTCCTCTTCCCTTCTGTGAGCGCACTCGTTCGGATAGACCGGGTGGTTGGGATATCCGAGCGGGGGTGCTTACAATGTTGGTATCAGAGCGTCATTAAGTCACTTTGGGGGACAAGTAACTGTACACCAAGGCTGTTAGGTAGAGTTAGAGCGTTAGATCATGTCCTTAATTTCGAAATACGTTCTAATTAATTATGGTTGTATAGATATCATGGACGCACGATGTGGGCGGGGTCGTGGTAGACCGCCAGCACGAGGTAGAGGACACCTTGTCCCTACTCCGGAGGTTCAGGCTACAGGTGCGGGAGAGCAGAGACAGCCAGGACCACCAGATATGCAGGAGACATTAGCGGGTATTTTACGAGCTGTAGATGTACTGGCAGCATCTCAGTTGCGACAGGAGCGCAGACATGATGATAGGACCGCTACGGCCCAGGCGTCGCATTCAGGTACGTCGGGAGCAGGGGACGGTTCAGGTGCTACAGTGCTTAGAGATTTTATGGCCTTGCGACCACCAGAGTTTAGTGGAGGCGCTGATGCGACGGTGGCTGAGGATTGGTTACTAGCGGTGGAGAAGCATTTGAGATCCATAGACTGTGCAGAGGCCCACAGAGTTCGGCTGGGGACTTTCTTGTTACGAGGTGACGCCGAGCGGTGGTGGGAGACCACCAGACAGAGATATGGCGATGGAGGTCCGACATGGGCACAGTTCGTCGAGGCGTTCAATGAGACCTATGTACCAGCTTGGATCAGAGAGCAGAAGGTGTTTGAGTTCATTGAGTTACAGCAGGGCAGTAAGACAGTTACGCAATATGAGACCGAGTTCGTGGCATTATCTCGTTATGCTCCTGAGTTAGTGACCCCTGAGTCGCGTCGAGTTAGCAAGTTTCAGAGGGGGTTACGACCAGAGATCCGTCATGCCATGGCTGGTATTGAGGCCCCTGACTTCCCTACGGCTGTTCAGCGAGCCCACGCGGTGGAGAGGGATCGACTGGAGGCCCGAGCAGAGCAGTTAGTCTTGAAGGGTGCAGGGAGCAGCGGTAAGAAGAGGAAGTGGGATGCAGGCAGCCAGAGTTCGGGATTTCCACAGTGCCGGCAGTGCGGGCAGAGACACCAGGGGCAGTGTCGGGAGGTACGTCGAGATGTATGTTATCGCTGTGGTCAGCCGGGGCATTTGAAGAGAGACTGTCCACAGGCGCCTAGACCGACTACACCAGCCCCACCAGCTACACCGGCCACAGGGCAGGAGATTATTTGTTTTCGCTGTGGACAGAGGGGCCACCGAGCGAACAGGTGCACCCAGCCAGCACAGAGTGGAGGGCCACGGACTGGAGGTGTGGGGCCCAGACCAGCTCAGAGACAGTCTGCACCTAGGGCGCAGGGTTCAGGAGCGCCATTACCTCTTCCAGTAGCACAGCGCCCAGGACCTACAGAGAGAGTTCAGATGCAGGGACAGGCATTTGCAGTGTCAGCGGCCGAGGCAGCTGAGAGCAGTGATATAGTGCAAGGTATACTTTCTCTCTATGGCCATGACGTACGTGCCCTATTTGATACAGGTTCCACCCACTCTTTCATAGCACCCCATTTGTTGCATAAGATCCCAGTCCCGTGTAACCCCTTACCATATGATTTATCTATTTCGACACCGGGAGGGACGGTGTTGTTGGGGAGTGAGATGGTCAGGGATTGCGAGATAGGGATTTACGACCAGGTATTTGTGGGGGATCTTGTTGTTTTGGCGATCCAGGATTTTGACTTACTGTTGGGTATGGATTGGCTCTCTCGGCACTATGCTCGGGTTGATTGTCGTCGGAAGGTAATTTCATTTGAGCATCCGGGGAGACCAGTTGTTACATACCGGGGTGTGAAACCAGTGGTGACTACGCCGATGATATCGGTTATGCACGCCGAGAGACTTATTCGACGTGGGTGTGAAGCCTACTTTGCGTTCGTGACCGTGATAGCGGGGGAGAAGAAGGAGTTGGCTGCCTATCCTGTGGTGCGAGACTTTCCATATGTGTTCCCAGATGAGTTGCCGGGACTACCACCGCACCGAGAGATTGATTTTGCAGTCGATCTGATGCCAGGTACGCAGCCTATTTCCAAGACTCCTTACCGTATGGCTGCCAATGAACTGAAAGAACTCAAGGTGCAATTGCAAGATCTTTTGGAGAAAGGTTTTATTCGGCCGAGCACATCGCCATGGGGGGCCCCAGTATTATTTGTGCGCAAGAAGGACGGGTCTATGCGACTTTGTATAGATTACCGACAGCTTAATCAGGTAACAATCAAGAACAAGTACCCCCTACCCCGTGTGGATGATTTACTGGATCAGTTGCGTGGTGCATCGATGTTTTCCAAGATAGATTTGCGGTCAGGTTATCATCAGGTGCGAGTCAGAGATGAGGATATTGCAAAGACCGCATTTCGCACGCGTTACGGCCATTATGAATTTGTGGTCATGCCGTTTGGGCTGACCAATGCACCTGCAGTATTTATGGATCTGATGAATAGGGTATTCAAGGAATATTTGGATTCTTTTGTCATAGTTTTCATTGACGACATCCTAATTTACTCACCGAGCCCTGAGACACACGAGGCGCATCTGAGCGTGGTTCTGCAGAAGCTCAGAGAGGAGCAGTTATATGCCAAGTTTTCAAAATGTGAGTTTTGGCAGACCCGAGTGGTATTCTTGGGACACGTGGTCTCAGGAGAGGGTATCTCAGTAGACCCAGAGAAGACTAGAGCCGTGATGGATTGGCCGAGACCGATGACAGTGACAGAGATTCGGAGTTTTCTTGGCCTTGCCGGATATTATCGACGGTTCATAGAGGGTTTTGCACGGCTTGCATCTCCCCTGACGAAGCTGACAAGGAAGGGCACCAGATTTATTTGGGATGAGTCTTGCGAGAGATCATTCCAGGAGTTGAAGCGGCGTTTGACTTCGGCGCCAGTACTGACGATACCCAGGTGTGGTGAGTTATTTACTGTTTACAGTGATGCCTCGTATGCAGGATTGGGATGTGTTTTGATGCAGGACGGCCGAGTGAATGCTTATGCATCCAGACAGTTGAAGAGGCATGAAGAGAATTATCCCACACATGATCTGGAGTTGGCGGCTGTCGTGTTTGCCTTGAAAATTTGGAGGCATTATCTTTATGGTGAGAGAGTCCAGATATATACAGATCACAAGAGTCTCAAGTATTTATTTTCGCAAAAGGAACTTAATATGAGACAACGACGTTGGTTGGAGCTGCTTAAGGACTACGATTGCGAGATCCTCTATCATCCAGGTAAAGCCAATGTGGTAGCAGATGCACTGAGTCGCCGTGGAGCATCAGTTGCAGCTATGATGGTGCAGGAGTGGGTCTTACTGGAGCAGATGAGCGATCTTACTATTTCTGTGGCACCAGACAATCCTACACTTTATTGCGCTGCCATGAGTATCCATTCGGATCTGGAGGGTCAGATTCGCGATCGACAGCGACAGGATGTGGAGCTTGGCGAGATTATGGCTGATATGGAGAGATTTGGGTCATTGGGGTACAGTCAGAGGGACGATGGTTTGCTATTGTTTCGTGGACGGATCTGTGTGCCGAGTGACAGTGATATCAGGCAGAGGATCCTAGAGGAAGCTCATCGTTCTCCCTATACTATCCATCCTGGAGCGACGAAGATGTACCAGGGCTTACGACGTCAGTATTGGTGGAGCGGCATGAAGAGGAGCGTAGCAGAATTTGTATCGCGATGTTTAGTGTGCCAGCAGGTTAAGGCTGAGCACCAGAGGCCTGCAGGATTGTTACGACCTTTATCCGTGCCGGAGTGGAAGTGGGAACGCATAGCTATGGATTTTGTCTCAGGATTGCCACGATCCAGCCGGGGGTATGATTCGATATGGGTGATTATCGATCGGTTGACTAAATCAGCGCACTTCTTACCTGTCAAGAAGACCTATCCTATTCATCGACTGGCCAAGCTATACATTGATGAGGTGGTGAGACTGCATGGAGTCCCAGCTAGTATTGTGTCAGACAGGGATCCTCGGTTTACCTCACGATTTTGGGAGGCGTTGCAGAGTGCTATGGGGACCCAGCTGACTTTCAGTACAGCCTTCCATCCTCAGACTGAGGGGCAGTCGGAGCGGACCATTCGGACTTTGGAGGATATGCTCCGCGCCTGTGTACTGGATTTCCATGGGAGCTGGGATGATCATCTGTCACTAGTGGAGTTTGCTTACAATAATAGCTTCCAGGCCAGCATTGGGATGGCACCATTTGAGGCATTATATGGGCGGCCGTGTAGGTCACTGCTTTGCTGGACCGAGACTGGGGAGCGAGCGTTACTTGGACCGGAGTTGGTGGAGCAGACGTCAGAAAAGATCCAGTTGATTCGGGCTAGGATTAAGGCAGCTCAGGACCGTCAGAAGAGTTATGCTGATAGACGACGCCGAGATTTGGAGTTTGATGTGGGTGATCATGTTTTCCTTCGAGTTATGCCGATGAGGGGTGTTCGACGCTTCGGAGTATCTGGCAAGTTGAGTCCTCGCTATGTGGGACCGTTCGAGATATTGGAGCGAGTCGGATCGTTGGCATACCGGTTAGCTTTACCCCCTCAGTTAGCCCATGTACATGATGTCTTTCATGTTTCTATGCTTCGCAAGTACGTGGCAGATCCCGGGCATGTCATTGATTATCATCCGCTCGTGGTGCAAGAGGACGCGTCGTACATCGAGTTGCCTACCAGTATCGTGGATCGGAAAGAAAAAGTGCTTCGTAGCCGCACGATTCCCTATGTGAAGGTCCGGTGGCAGCGGCATACCCCTGAGGAGGCTACTTGGGAGCTAGAGGAGGACATGAGGCGACTTCATCCTCAGTTGTTTGCCTAGCCAGGTACGAATTTCGGGGACGAAATTCTTTTAAGGGGGGGAGGATTTGTAACGCCCCGTAAATGCCAATTTAATTTAATTTTGGGGTAATTTAAATTAAAGGAAATATTAAAATAATTTGTTGTGATTTAATAAAATTTACTTATGTGATTTTAAGGAAATAAGAAATTAAAATAATTAATTAATTTGTTTTAGGAATTTCTGGAATTATAGGAAAATTAAAAGAAATTCAATAATGGGATTTTTAGAAATTTCGGGAGTTAATGTAATTAATTAAGTGGGCGTTAGTGCAATTAATGGAAGTTTAGGGGTGCTGGCGTGAATCGGGGAAGAGGCCAAAAGTCACATTAAATATAACTTAAAACATATATAGGTTAGATGCGAGCGTGGGCGCGGGCGGTTCGCGCGCGAGGCGGCCAGGCAGCGGATGAGGGATCGAATCGCGGGGGCTGCGCGCGAGGAGGGGAAATTTTGGCTGATTTAATTCAGCCATAGGCGTCAAAACGACGTCGTTTCGTCAATGGCGGTGGCTCCCAGTGGCTGGCCCGCGCGCTGCCACGTGGCCGCGCCTCAGCCGCTCGTTTTTGGCCGATTTAAGCCCGATTTCGGGCGTGATTTTGAGCATAGAAACAGTAGCAATTTCAGAGAAAAACCAGCGCGCGCACGGGAGAAATTGTGAGATTTTGGGGCTGAAAAATTCAGATTAAATTGCGTTTAATTCCAGATTTAATTATCCAGGTATGTAGAGCAGCTAGTAATTAATATTCTGTACGGTCAGAATTTCGTTTTGCGTCCAATTTTATTAATTTTGGCAAATAATTGGGATATTGCAGTTTGTATAACTTTTACTGCTTTTGGACCCAACGAGCCTAAGGATATCTCTGATAAGGCAAGTTCTTCTTACCTATCTCGTCGTTTCTGTCGTTGGCGATTTATTGGGCCTCCCTTCGTTTGTTTCGGCCATTAATTAATTATGAAGTTTTTAAACGGTTAGTTTAAGATTTAATTTATTAAATGGATCTCGTGGGTTTTATTCGTTGGTTGCCTACGGGGGTTTGTGCCACCCCCCTGCCTGTTGGGAATGATGCCGTACTCACCCGGGGCTAGGTTCTTAGCGGTTCGGGTATTAATTGGATTTTTGGTTATTTTCTGGCTGGAGCGGTTGTGCAGTGGGGGCTAGGATCGATGGTTCGGTGACGGAGTGACTGTCGTACGGACTACCTTAGGCCGCCGGCGAGTCTCTCCTACCCACTGATCGTTGACCGGTGCCAGGCACTGCTGACTAGCTTAGCCATTATGTGATTATAGCATACTTGCTTATATTTTATTCTCGTTGCATGTTTTGATGTGCACATGGGTACAGGCTGCATGTTGGGATTAACATGACTTGGTTATGCTTGGTCACGGGCATTTTAGCTTGACTAGGATACATCCAGCACGGGCATATGCATTGCGTGTGGCTTACTATGTGGGCGGAGCATGGCCTGATGCCTGGATGTATGGGCGCCTTGTATCACGTTGATGCTCACTACGCCATTGCATTTTATGTGCATTGCATGGCTACTGATAGTATTTAGTTCTCGGACGGGAGTACCGTTCCGAGGGAGCCTATGGCTCGGTTGTCGGGAGTACCGACGTGGATACGGGTGACGGGAGTACCGCCCCGGGACAGTGCGCACAGGTTGTTGAGGATATTGTTGCCTTTCAGGGCAGCGGCAGGTTGGTATGGGACTTGGGTGCCAGGTGTCTTGTGTGGGCCCCAAGGACCGGTATGTGCTTTCACTATACTGCACTGTTGTGTTGTAGCGTCTCATGACTTGTGTGTACTTGTGGGGCTGTGTTTGGGATGGTCTCTTCTTTTATTTATAGCCTTTCATTTCTTATTAACTTGCTGAGTCTTGCGACTCACCTTGCTTTCCATCATTCCAGGTAAGGGTAAAGCAAAGGCCGAGGGCGAGGATCGTTCCACTTAGCAGTCGGCCGCGTTGGTAAGGTGTACAGTTAGCTGCCCCCGTCATCTCTGATGTTTTGCTAGAGTCGTTGTCTTTTATTTTTGACTGTGCCAGGTCGTCATTTGTACCTCCTATTGTTGGCACAGGGTCTGTATGTATTTTTATATACTTCATGACCGCTGTATCAGCGGGGTGCTTGTGGGCATGCATGTTTACCGTTTTGCTTCCGCTGTTAAATTTCTTATTTATGCATGCCAGGGCATTTCTGTCTTTTGTCTGTTCCTCTTCCCTTCTGTGAGCGCACTCGTTCGGATAGACCGGGTGGTTGGGATATCCGAGCGGGGGTGCTTACAATGATGCTCAACTGAATTATGCTACTACTGAGAAAGAGTTACTAGCCATTGTTTTTGCCTTTGACAAATTTAGATCATATTTGATTGGTTCTAAAGTTGTTGTTTTTACTGATCATTCTACAATTAAGTATCTTCTTTCTAAACAGGATGCCAAGCCAAGACTTATTAGGTGGGTATTGTTGTTGCAAGAATTCGACTTGGAAATCAAAGATAGAAAGGGTGTTGAGAATCTTGTAGCTGACCACCTAAGTAGATTGGAGAAACATGGCAACAATGAGCTAGCACATGATGAGATTATAGATGAGTTTCCCGATGAAAAAGTATTAGCTATTCAGACCTTTCAAATTGCTTGGTATGCTAAGTTTGTCAACTTTATTGTAAGTAAAGTCCTACCCATTGATTTGAATGCTTATCAAAAGAAGAAATTCTTCCACGATGTTAAGTATTACATTTGGGATGAACCTTACTTGTTTAGAATTTGTAATGACCAAATGCTTAGGAGATATGTGCCTAGTGAAGAATATAATGACATTTTGATGCATTGTCATGCCTCGGAATATGGTGGTCATTTTTCAGGGAACAAAACTGCTGTAAAAGTCTTGCAGTTAGGTTTTTAGTGGCCTACTCTTTTTAAGGATGCCCCTTTAATTTTGTTAAAAATTATGACAGATTTCAAAGAGTAGATAACATATCTAGCAAACATGAGATGCCACTGAACATAAAGGTTCTGTGAGGGTGCAGGGATGAAACTGTACTTATCAAGTAACTTGGAGTTGTCAATCTTAGATTTTAAGTATTTTAATGATTATTAATTCGATATTTGAGGATTGTGCAAAGTTTAAAATGGGATTATGAAGTTAATTAAGGTTAATTGTGAGGGTATAACCTTGGTTAATTATGAGAAGTAATGAGGTGAGGTGTTAGGAATGAGAAAAAGTAAGAAATATGGTCAGGAGTAATGAGGTGAGGTGTTAGGAATGGAAAAAAGTAAGTTAGTACAAGTAACGATGGCATAAAGGTATGGTGAGGTGAGGTGCAAGGAATGGGAAAAAATGAGAGGTACGGTTGCATATTTGAAAAGTTATTCCATTCCAGATTTGGATCACTTTGAAGTTCAAGCCTATAAATAGGGCCATGGGGTTGTTTTCAAAACCATTCCATTTGAGATCCACTTCAGAGATTGAGGTGAGGGATTTGTGCTTGAGAAAGAAGAGAGAAATCTGTAAAAGGAAGGAGGAAGGTCGAAGCAAAATCAAGGAAGAATGACCCTCGCCGGAGTTTTCGAAGTGTGACCAAAGTTCATGCCAAACAGTTAGAAAAAGGGTGAGCTAAGTTTTGTTTCTTGTTATATTCTTGTAGAGGGGGAAGATAAGGACCCGTAGGTTCAAACGGGGGTTAAATCTGAGCTAAAACGAGGGAGTTATGGCCTAAATACAAAAACTGCGCAAAGCTATGCGTTTTTAAAGGGAGGCATGTGTAGTTCACGCGCTGGGAAGGGGCTGCGCGCGAAGGCACGTGGGCCACCTTTTCAAGGCACGTGTAGGGCCCCTTTACCTTGTAATTTTCTACTTATGTAAAAATATTGGAGGTTTGGTTTACCGAAACTAGTGTTTTCTCTAGAAACCTAGGTCTGCGTGTGGCAAAACAGTTACTTGAAAGAGTAAACTTTCAAGGTAAGTGGGTCGACCCAAAACCTGGTTTTATGTAAATGATTTTATCATGTTAACATGCCTTGTTATGCTATACATCATGTAGATTGCATTCATATGTCATGATGATGAAATATGCATATGTTCACGATGATATTATTGGTCATGCATCGCATGGGTTTGAGATTAGGGATTGACACCGCTGCTCCACCAAGGGTGCCCTCATACACCTCACCTTGGTAAGGAGGTCGTAGAAATGGAGAGTAATAATTGGGTGCGGTTGACTCAAATTAAAAGAATGATGACATTTTACATTTGCATACATGCATGAGATATGAATGATGTACCCTTACTTAGATGATTCGACACCTAATTGAACTCTGTCCTTAGAATATTCAA